>NC_136271.1:33703082-34285998 GCF_964187855.1 Myxine glutinosa
CTATTACAACCACGACAATATTATATGCAGTCATAAGAAATTGTATTCTGTAAGTATAAATATTGCTGCAAGTCTATTGCAGGCAATCACTCATTACTGAATAAATGAATGAATGATCGTTTTAAGGCCATTTTTCCCCGCTACAATGGGGGTTAGCCTTGCGGGCCCCATGACAATCATGGTTCCCCGTTTGAGGCAATGTTTTTTTTACAGCCGGATGCCCTTCCTGACGCTAACCCTTAGTCGCCTCTTCCGATGCAGGGATATGGTGTCCCTATTCTAAATCGGGGTACACACCGGGACATTGCGGTGTACACTTATTACTGTCTGAAAGTAATTATTTATCATTACGTGCAATGTGATGTGATATTCTCCATGATCACAGAGGTGTTGCGAACAGTTGTCATGCCAAATAATGTTTTTGTGTCCTATTTACATTTTAAAATGCGTATGGTATTGATAAGCGTATGGTAATTAAAGTATGGATGGACTGAAGGAAAAGATGAACACGTGGAAGGAATGTATGGAGACAAAAGGTCTGAAGGTGAATATCGGAAAGACGAAGGTGATGGCAAGTGGTAAAGCATGTGGTGAGGTGGAAAGAACTGGGAAGTGGCCCTGTGCTGTGTGGACACGAAGGGTGTCGGAGTGAACTCCATTCAGTGTACAATGTGCGCTGAGTGGGTTCATCAAAAATGTAGTGGTCTGAGAGGGTCATTAACCAGTGTGGCAGCTACATTCAAATGTAAGGTGTGCACAGAGGGAGCTGCAGATGGAGGAAATGTTGAGTTGGATCTTGGAGACGGCGTGAAGCTGGAAGGTGTGAAAACATTTTGCTACCTCGGAGACATGCTGAATGGAGAAGGTGGATCGGACTCGGCAACGGTTGCTCGAGTGAGATGTGCATGGAAGAAGTTTCGGGAATTGAGTGGCGTGCTGATGATGAGGGGAGTGTCATTGAAGCTGAAGGGAAAGGTGTATGCTGCATGTGTGAGAAGTGTTATGATTTATGGGAGCGAGACATGGGTAATGAACGTAGAGCAGCAACGAAGGTTGGAAAGGGTGGAAATGCGAATGGTTCGACGGATGTGCGGAGTATCGTTGAGAGAGAGGAAGACAAATGATGAATTGCGAAAGATGATGGGAATAGAGCCTGTGATTGATGCTGTGAAGAGGACCAGGTTGAGATGGTTTGGTCATGTGTTGAGGAAGGATGAAAGTGACTGGTTGAGAAGAGTGATGGAAATGAATGTAGAAGGAAGTAGAGGACGGGGAAGACCGAGAAAGACTTGGCTAAAGATGGTGGAAGAAGAAATGCGGGCAAGGGGGTTAACAAGGAGAGATGCAGAAAATAGGGCAAAATGGAGAAGATTGTCATGGGGACCGCAAGGCTAACCCCCGCTCTAGCAGGGAAAATGGCCTTTTAAAATGCATGTTGTTGTTGTTGTTGTATGGTAATGATAAGCAAGTCCTGCTTTGTGAACTTTTCATTGCTGCACATGCAAGTATGCATGTCACAAGCTTTTAGCATAAAGGGGAATTTCCTAAATGAGACACACAATGCACATCGGTGAGCACAAACTCAGCAAATTACAAGCATCCTTGTTTGAGAGATCAAGAAACGTGATTACGAGATCTGTCAAGTTGGAACAGAGACCTATAATGTTTGGTCTGAGTACGTTGGATGTGCAGTTGGGTTGTGCGGTTCATCAAAACTAAATTTTCCAAACCGGATTCGTCATGTCTGTCATCTTTTCATCCTGTGTTGCCGTTTGTGTCTTAGTCCAATTTCCATGTTTAACTGTATCTTGTTGTATGCTGTGAGGTATTGTTGAACTCAGATGTCTATCTCAATATATCTAGATCATGATGATGTCTTCCTCAGTATATCTAGATTGTAAATCTTGATACGTCCAGTTTGTTGCCGTCATCTGGACACGTCCAGCAGTTTGTTGCCCCTTCACGTCCATCAACGGTGTCAAACGTCTTCACGTCAGTACTCTCCGTACATCTAGATTCCAGCACATTCCTGCACTCTGTCAACAGCCTATGTGGACCTCAAACATCTGTAACCTCTACTCCAATCTAACAGATCTCCCAATCCAGGCTGCTGATTATAAACTGTACATCTGTAGCAGAATCCTTCCTCCCACAGGACGTTCCTGACTCCTTAAAGCATCCCTCCCGGTTTGTTAGGCCTGAACACCATCCTGGCAACAGGGTTGCACTTTACATCAATAACTCCACTTCTCATCATCCGTGAACTGACCTTACACCTCCTAAACCCCAGGAATTGTTTGGCTCGGTGTGGTATCGTCCTCCTAATAGTGATAACTCAATCTACAGTTCTCTCAGTCACCATAGACCAGTGGTTCTTAACCTTTTCAAAGGCGCCGAACCCAAACGAAACACACCAAACACTCGCGGAAACCCTCAAATTTGACCAAAAAATTAAGAATAATTGCATCTTAATGCGTTTTCTGTTCTTCTTTTCGGGAGGCGATCTGGGAAATGCGTGGTTTTGTTTTGGCAAGGGCCACCCTCAAATCATTTTCGCATGCAAGCCTGCTCCTTTTCTGTTTTAATGTCCACCAGTTTCAAAAACGCATGCTCGCAGAGAGACGTTGTAACGAACGGCGCGAGGATCTCAAGGGCAATTTTAGCGTTTTGAGGATACCCTTCCATTTGGCGGCACCAAAACGTTGAGAGCGTTGTTGTTGAGTCTGGCGCTGCTGAAGTTCGATGAGGTCGTCGAGGTATTGGTCGTTGACATTTGCCGTTGCAACGTCAAAAGTAAGCGGCTGCCGCACCCATGCTGGGCATTGCTCTTGGTCGGGGCAGTAGCCGTCAAATGACTTTCCCAGCTCATCCAAATGCATGGCAATCGCTTGCTTCAGCTCCCCCGGTACAGCAGTGCCTCCAACTTCAGACTCATCTTCGATCCCGCTCACGCACTCGTCCAGTAGCGAAAAGTTCGCAAAGTTGTCGTTCTCTGTTCCCGCCTCCACAACGGTAACTTCTTTCGGAAAGCGCTCAGCTTTTCTTCAGATTCGATGACATTCATTCCACCGCCCTGCATCTGGCAATTGAGATGATTGAGTGCGTCGAAGATGTCAGCCAAGTACGCCAAGGCGAGGATGAATTCTGACTCTTGGAAGTGCGTTGCATGGCAATGCTGGTGTTCTCGCAAAAACAGGGCTAATTCTACACGCAAGGCAAAAACACGGCTCACTCCCTTCCCTCGTGATAGCCATCGAACGTTAGAGGGGTAGAGAAGGACTTTGAATTCAAAGCCGATTTCATTGCACAGCTCTTTGAAGATACGATGATTCAGAGCACAGCTTCGCACGTAATTCACAGTTTCAACGACGATTTTCAGAACATTGGCCAGTTTTGGAGGCAGGGTTTTTGATGCCAGCGCGTGTCTGTGCAGGACGCAGTGCGTGACGATGATGTGTGGTGCATTGGCCTTCACCAGCGCTCCAAAACCGGAGTTGCATCCCAGCATGGCTGGAGCTCCGTCCAAGCAAACTGCAGACACCATGTTCCACGAGAGGCCGTTGCTTCTGAAGAAGTCGTCCACAAGCTTCTTCACGTCAACTGCCTTCGTCATTGTTGTGAGAGGCTTGCAGAACAGAAAGTCTTCCTTGATCTCGTCTCCTTTGACATAACGCACAAATAAGATGAGCTGGCTCAAATTCGAAACGTCGGTGGTCTCGTCGATTTGAAGGCTGAATTTCGTCGGGCTCGCGACTAAATCTGCAACTACCTGGGTGAGGATGTCGTCGCTCATGTCGTCGATGCTACATCTGATGGGTGTCATTTGAGAGTGGAATGAGAGACAACTTGTTTTCAGCAGCTTTTCCCAGCATTATGTTGGCCATCTTCAACGCGGCCAGTTTGATGAGTGTCTCGCCAACGGTGTGCGGTTTCCCCTGCTTTGCGATCCGGTACGCAACTTCATAGGATGCGGTGAGGATCAGTTTGTCAATTGGAACGAAGCTGAGAGTGGGCAAGGTAGTGCTTGCGTCGAATCGGACTCTCTTCAATTTGAATTCATCCAGCGTTGCGACTTTGTACTGCCCCTCGCCGTGCAGTTTTTTGAAGTGTTCCCGTAGTTTTGCTGGTGCTAGGCTGGAGTTGCTCAACTTGACATTGCAAAGCATGCATCGAGGACGCTGACTTCCGTCCCGTTCCGTCAAACACGTGAACCCGTACCGCACGTAATCCTCCGACCACTTCCTTTTTTTGCTCGACATACTGCAAAAAAAAAAAAAAAAAAAAAAAAAAGTAACAAACTGATCTTAATTGAGTTCGGGCAAATAATTATATGACAAAAATTTAAAAAGGAACATACTTAAATATAATCAGTACCCCTCTGAAAACTGAGAAATTTTAACGAAGAAAACATAACTTATAGTTACGATGACGGGATTTATTATCTACTCAACTCTATGTCACCTCAAATCCCATTATAATATTACATAGAAAACTGCGAATTTAGTTTTGAATTGCGACAAAAGGAGTTATATCACCTCCACCTACAGACTTGGCATTTAATATGGAATATATTTTTTTTCTTGAATTGGGTTTACTTTCTTAACTCAGTATATCAATCTGGTGAGTTTCTTTTACACTTTGGTGATTTATTTGTTAAAAGAACCATGTCACTGATTGTCTGTCGCAGCAAGAAGTCAACAACAGGATTATATCACAGGTGGCATCGCAAAATGTACGGACAGGTGCATTTGACGATTGGCTTCACAGTCGGGTATACAAGGGTTGTTGCGTTCTGTATTAGTGGAAAACAACTGCTGCACGTCTCCAAAAGTTATTGCCGCTTCCTCTGGAGATGGTCCGTCAACTCGACAATGCTGTTTGTCATGGAGTGGTGGCTTTACGAAATTACGGCATGAAACAGCGTGCTATTGCTCGGCAGTATGGCATCACTCAAGGTCAGGTGTCAAAGATCCTGAAAACGAAATGCTCAGAGGGGTGTCCCTTCTTCAATACCGAGGCCAGGACGTCCCCGCAAAACCACAAGGAGGGATGATCGCCAGCTGCACCGGTTAGTCCGTAATGGCCGTACCAAGTCAGCTAATCGGCTTAGGCCTGAGTGGCAGCAACTGACAAATGTGCCTGTATCCAGAAGGCTAGTCAACCAACGACTGGTTCAAGCAGGCTATCGTGCCAGGCATCCCCTGAGAAAGCCACGCCTGACCAGACAACACCGCCAGCGCCGATTGCAGTGGGCCAGAGAGCACCGTCAATGGCAGCCAGGACACTGGAATCACGTGATCTTCAGTGACGAGTCTAGATTTCTGGTCTATCGTCAATATGGCCACGTCCGAGTGCGCAGACAAGTGCATGAAGCCTACAACAAAGATTGTATAATGCCAAGAGTCCAAGCTGGAGGTGGTGAGGTGACCGTTTGGGCTGCTTTTCATGCAGGGGGCAAAACTGACCTGGTTGTTCTGAATGGAAACCTGAACCAGTTCAAGTACAGGGCCATTCTGGAAGAAACATTGCTTCCATTTGCTCGTGCAGCCTTTCGAGGAAACTTTGTCTTCCAAGATGACAATGCACGGCCTCATCGTGCTCGCATGATCCAACACTTTCTTGCTGACCGTGGTGTGGAGCATATGGGGTGGCCTGCCATGTCTCCAGATATGAATCCGATAGAGAACTTGTGGGCAGAATTAACGCGTCAAATCGACCAGTTGGACCAGCAACCGACCTCTGTGTGTGAATTGCAGCAGGCTATTGTCACTGCATGGCAAGCGATTCCTGTCCAAACCTTGGCAAATCTCGTGAACAGCATGCCTCAACGTGTACGTGCTCTCCTGAATGCTCGTGGGGGTTACACGAAGGACTGAACTGTAATTTTACTGTCCGTAATCCCAGTCGTAATTTAACTTTTGTTTTTGTTAAAAAAAAAAATTGGCTAATGTGCAAAATAAAGAGATACTTCTGGAAAACGTACAGAAGTTTAACACAGTACTGTCCATGAATTGAGTTCGATATCAGTTTACATCACTTTCAAGGATCAATTTATTTGTTTCGAAATGTCAAATGTGGTTTTTGTTTCTTTTAAAGGTCACATTAACAAAATCTAGAATAATTTCAACATAATTCCAATGAACTTTTGGTTCTAAGACATCGTGAAAAGTAAGTTCACCCCCACAAAAAATATATTCCATATTAAATGCCAAGTCTGTAATTTTCTGAGTAATAAAATCATATTTTATAAATCACCATCCACTTTTGACTTTAATATAACTCTGAACCCACCCTGCATATCCACAAACATTTCCAACTTACTTTTCAATTAATCAGTAACTTCAAAGTAAGGCGCGACCAATGACGCACGGCACACGGCAAGCTAATCGAGGCTATTCACTGGAATTTCCGAACACCTGCAAAGTCCAAAATCCAGTAAGTAAGTAAGCAAGTAAGCACCATCAACAGAATAATTAGCAAGTTGCTCATTGATTCAACTTACTACAATCAGTGTGAAACAACTTATCTTAAACACAGACCAGAGAAACCATGAATGGGATGGGAATACAATTACAAATAACATTTCCATTCGTTCGTAACATACATAGCAAAATAATAATAATATTAATAATAAGCGTAATTACACATAGATTCAAAATTGATACAAAACTAAAAAATAATAATAATAATAATAATAATTGCAATGCGTTTCGGAGGACCTCCGCCGAACCCCTGAGACTGGCTCACTGAACCCCTGGGGTTCGGTTGAACCCAGGTTAAGAACCACGGCCATAGACCAACTTTTAACCACTTATCCCATTTCTTTCTTCCTCATAACGTTGACTGTAAAAGTATTCACAGTTTGATACCAGCAGAGCTTATTTCATGATGCTTTCAAATCAAATTTAATAAAGAGTCTTCACAAACTACTCCAAAGTGATAAAGTTTAAAAATGCAGATAAAATATGAATAAGTTTGATTAACAGTGCAAATCAGATGATTATCAGTTACACAAGTATTCAAAACCTTTCCCTAATTAATGCTAAATCACTTCATACGCAAGTTATTTATTTGAAAGGTTACAAAATAAGAGTAATAGGTTTCACCTGTATGTATTTCAGTAGTTTAACTTTTTTAAAAAAATTAACCTTCCCACACTTATCGAAGGAGTTTTAGGGTGCAACTCACTTGGTCAAACAAGAAGGTAAACATGAAGACCAAGGGGCTTTCCAAATGAGTCAGACATAAAGTGGTGGAGAAGCACTGTTCAGGAGAGGATTAAAAGAAGATTTCAAAGTCACTCCTTATCCCTTTAAGTACGGTGAAATCCATCATTAAGTGGAAGACATATCATACCACCCAGACTCCACCCAGATCATCCAAAATCAGAAGCTGGGCAAGCAGGAAACTGGTTCAGGACATCACTGTAAATCCAACAATGACTGAAACATCTGCAAGGCTCTATGTCTGAGATGAGGGTCAGTGTTCAACCAACAATATCCCATTCCCTTCACAAAGCTACCCTCTATGTACAGGTGGCAAGAAATAAGCCATTACTGAAAAGGACATATCTAAAAGCTCGTATGGCGTTTGTGAAAAAGCAACTCAATGATACTGCAGGTATGTGGGAAAAAGTTTTGTGGTCAGATGAGACGAAATTTTAACTTTCTGGTCTAAATTTTAAGCATTATGTCTGTTGCAAGCTGAACACTGCACATCACACAGTCAACACCAGTCAAACATGGTTGTGGCAACATCATGTTATGGGGCTGCTTTTCATCAGCATTGACTTGCAAGCTTGTCAGGCTAAAAGGGGCAATGGACGGTACAAAGTGCAGACGAATCCTTGA
The DNA here is from genome assembly GCF_964187855.1 of Myxine glutinosa. Taxonomy (NCBI): domain Eukaryota; kingdom Metazoa; phylum Chordata; class Myxini; order Myxiniformes; family Myxinidae; genus Myxine; species Myxine glutinosa. The sequence continues at coordinate 33,710,933 of NC_136271.1, forward strand.
TGAAAACCTGCTCGAGTCAGGGACTGCAAGCCGCTATCTCACTTCAGAACTGGTCTCCTATATCTACGACCCCTGATATGAACTCAGCCAAATAATTCTTCCACAGAAACCTGCTCTCTCATATGCACAGATTCAACTCATCTACAGTTATCCAACCCTTGTACCCTACCATTATACAATTAATTATGTGGTGCGGCAATTGCTTTGAAACAACTTGCCTCCTCTAACTGAAAGTTAAATCTGAAGGCAATCTATATAATAATACCGTAAGGACTCGACTTTGTTATCCCTTTTACGCCGCACCCAGTGACCCGATGCCCACAGCACTAATGCATTTTCCATCTACGAACCGCGCTCTTTGTTTATCACGTACAGCCATACTCGAAAAATCTGAATTCGCCGACTTTGGGATCAAAAGCATCCGATTATCGACACCATCGTATTGGCGTCTGCTGGGCGAAGGCGATGCGAGCCGTCCGCTGATTCGACAGTCGAGTGGTGTGATGGGTGGTGTGAACCAAATGGTCTTTTTATTCCCTTGAACATTTTAAATTAGGATATATAAGGAAACGTCTTTATCGTCATTTTAATAAAGTTAAATGGAGTGACGTTGCGATACTCGGGGTGCGTTGCATAAATCCTCGTAACTCAGAGAGGTGTAGCAGGTGGCGAGACGTAAGGAAGCTTTTTTATTCCCTTGAACATTTGAAATTAGGATATATAAGGAAATGTCTTTATCGTCATTTTAATAAAGTTAAATGGAGTGACGTTGCGATACTCGGGGTGCGTTGCATAAATCCTCGTAACTCAGAGAGGTGTAGCAGGTGGCGAGACGTAAGGAAGCTTAAAGATAACGAGCTGAAAACAGACGAACGATATCCCTTCCGTGGATGTTCCACGGGTTTCACGTCTTTATCGTCATTTTAATAAAGTTAAATGGAGTGACGTTGCGATCAGTGAGTTGTACTTGTATACGAAGAGATAAAAGGATGGCATTGACTTCGAGACGGTACGTGATAGTTGGCTGCGGCTGGCTGATGCTGCGGTTTTTTTGTAAGTGCCATGGATGCTGATGGACATAATAAAGGTATCGGCTGATCTCTCATCGTAATATTACCCGATGGAAATGAACTGTTTCTTTGTTTGTCATTTCCTGTGCAATAATGTCAAATTGATGTCAGACATCCTTTTCTATTGACAGCTGCTCTCCTTTTCGATGGCATCGTCTATTGATATGCATGTTCTTCTTTCATATAATTTTACACATTCACAATCAGTATTTCAACTCTTGCAGACATTGGAAAGGAAGTTGACTCACAGGCCAACTCTCTGGCTCAATCACAGGCCGACGCACAGGCGATGTAATTGTGAGTAGCATTTTTGCACAAGTGAAAATTGATCTTTCTTCCTAACTCTTACTCGGACAAGCAAATCCCCTATGCCATCCATAATGGTACACTCTATCCATACACCACATCCTCCCTTCCGTGGATGTTCCACGGGTTTCGGCTAGTCTCAAATAATTCCATAAGACCTGCAACTAGCGTGTCCTCTACAGGGAGCCCGAACATGTCTGACTAAACTCAAGACTGACCTTCCAAACTTCCCTAGTTCCTACCATGTTAAGTCTGTCTCCGGAAGTATGCTCCTCTTCCATCCCGTCCCTCTTCAAATGGCACCATAGCCGACAACTCATGAGAAGGCCAAATGCCTCAATTGTGTGTTTGCTTCCAAATCCAGTTTCCCCGAACCCTCGCTCTCAGTACCCACCCTACCCAGTCGTACCCAACTGCGCCTGGACTCTATCCCCCCCCATATATGCACTTTCCCTCTCCAGATCTCTCTTTCTGTTAATTCATTCATTCATTCATTTCCTTACTTGTGTCCACAACTGCCTCCTCACTGCCCATAAGTTGCCTTATTACCCTATGTCTCCTCACTCTTCCATGAACCTTCCATTAAGAAAAAAAAATCTTGAAGTATAAAATAGTGCAAAATTATTTTTTGATTTAAATCTTTGGTACAGGCCCAGAGTAATCTGCAGGTGCAAGAACAAAAAAGATCGGAAAATTTTTTTTTTTTTTTTTTTAAACAAGCCTCAAAATCTTCCACTCTCCAAGATACGTTGATTGTACAAGATGTTAGCAACACCATAATACCGAAAGCCTGGCTAAGTAGATAAGACAGAACACATTAAGGGTGTAGTAATTGAATGTCAGGACAGTTAAAAACCACTTACAATTTGAAGAAGGTAGTTCCGAGCTGGAGTAACAACACGTGTGGGAGGCGGTGTTCGTGCACGATAAGAACACCCTCAGCAGAGCGTCGCATCCCCATTCGTTCAAATTCATCGCGCATCCTCTGAAACCGTGCAAGCACCGAGCTATCACGCTCGTAAAGTGGCTCCTTCGTGCCAAACGTGTAATTGGTCAGCGGGTACCTGGTGAACAAAACGAGTGAGTACTTCATATGCTTTTTTGGATCACTTTTTGGTGGTCCATGGTCTCCCAGTATGTACATTTTTTCTATTGCGCGGCTTTTGAAACGGCATAATCTGCCCCAGAATGCCCGGTGCATATGCGCAGAACCCCATGTTTATACGAGTGTGTGCATGTTTTTATGTATGTCTTTATACAAGTGTGTGTGTGTGTGTGTGTGTGTGTGTGTGTGTGTGTGTGTGTGTGTGTGTGTGTGTGCGTCTTTATACAAGTGTGTGCGTCTTTATACAAGAGTGTGCGTCTTTATACAAGAGTGTGCGTCTTTATACAAGAGTGTGCGTCTTTATGCAAGTGTGTGCGTCTTTATACAAGTGTGTGCGTCTTTATACAAGTGTGTGCGTCTTTATGCAAGTGTATGCGTCTTTATGCAAGTGTGTGCGTCTTTATACAAGAGTGTGCGTCTTTATACAAGAGTGTGCGTCTTTATACAAGAGTGTGCGTCTTTATACAAGTGTGCGTCTTTATACAAGAGTGTGCGTCTTTATGCAAGTGTGTGCGTCTTTATGCAAGTGTGTGCGTCTTTATACAAGTGTGTGCGTCTTTTTACAAGTGTGTGCGTCTTTTTACAAGTGTGTGCGTCTTTTTGCAAGTGTGTGCGTCTTTTTGCAAGTGTGTGCGTCTTTATGCAAGTGTGTGCGTCTTTATGCAAGTGTGTGCGTCTTTATGCAAGTGTGTGCGTCTTTATGCAAGTGTGTGCGTCTTTATGCAAGTGTGTGCGTCTTTATGCAAGTGTGTGCGTCTTTATGCAAGTGTGTGCGTCTTTATGCAAGTGTGTGCGTCTTTATGCAAGTGTGTGCGTCTTTATGCAAGTGTGTGCGTCTTTATGCAAGTGTGTGCGTCTTTATACAAGTGTGTGCGTCTTTATACAAGTGTGTGCGTCTTTATAAAAGTGTGTGCGTCTTTATAAAAGTGTGTGCGTCTTTATACAAGTGTGTGCGTCTTTATACAAGTGTGTGCGTCTTTATACAAGTGTGTGCGTCTTTATACAAGTGTGTGCGTCTTTATACAAGTGTGTGCGTCTTTATACAAGTGTGTGCGTCTTTGTACAAGTGTGTGCGTCTTTGTACAAGTGTGTGTGTCTTTGTACAAGTGTGTGTGTCTTTGTACAAGTGTGCGTCTTTGTACAAGTGTGCGTCTTTGTACAAGTGTGCGTCTTTGTACAAGTGTGCGTCATTGTACAAGTGTGCGTCATTGTACAAGTGTGTGTCTTTGTACAAGTGTTTGTGTGTGTCTTTGTACAAGTGTTTGTGTGTGTCTTTGTACAAGTGTTTGTGTGTGTCTTTGTACAAGTGTTTGTGTGTGTCTTTGTACAAGTGTTTGTGTGTGTCTTTGTACAAGTGTTTGTGTGTGTCGTTATACAAGTGTGTGTGTGTGTGTGTGTGTGTGTGTGTGTGTGTGTGTGTGTGTGTGTGTGTGTGTCGTTATAAAAGTGTTTGCGTCTTTGTCGTTATACAAGTGTGTGTCTGTCTGTGTGTGTTACACTGCCGCTGCTCTCTTGCAACAACAGGAAATGTTATGGACCAGACGCCTCTCATCCACTGATATTTCTCGCATTCCTATTTGCATTTAGGAACAGAACAATTATGGTTAACCACCTAGAAATTGCCACCTTCATATAAATGCTGAAAATGTTGTTTAAAAGACTGTTTGAATTGCAGATTTCACGCTCGTAACCGGCAGCATAAAAGTGTCCGGTGATCAGACCCAAGTCAGTGTAAACGAACACGTGCACCACACCTCGAAACGTCACCTTGTCAAAGTTTTTATCTTTAACTGTGCTGCCTTTTCAAAGGATTAAAATACTCATTCCATGTTGCTTTGAGCAGCAAAAGCCAGTAAGAGACATCAGGTGCACACCGACGGACTGCTGTGGCATCCAGACCAGACCAGGGGTGTGTTCCGTTACCAAGCAGCTAGCTAGCGCTTGCCAAGCGAGCCGTTCCTCATCAACGGTTGAGAATGGAGAGCTCGCTCGAGTGCACAACAAACCTGATACCTGAAGTCCTGAACAAACCGCAGGCACAGTAGCTAAACGTCCCCTATCCTCGAAGGCCATTAATGAGTAAACTGGGTTCTTACTCACAATCGAATGGCAACATCACATGATAAATTCTTATTTAGAATCAAAATCCTTTATACTTTTGCATTCAGCAAATTTTGAACCAATCTATTCTGGGAAGCCAGTATTGTATAGTAGGCCATTCTAACCAAACACAAAGAATTGCATTGACATGAAATGAATATCCAACACGAGAGGAAGGAAAGTAAGCAAATGCAAACAGCAACATAACGAGCATTCAACGCAAAATAACAAAAGCCCTGCTTATCGCAGGCCCGGTAACTCACAAGTTGATGGTTCTACCCAGGGTGATCGAGCGAGGATCCACATACTTAGGAGCGGCCGAATTTCGAGGCCAACCAGTACTTCTGGAAGGAGCCAAAGGACTAAGTCCCAGCCCTCTGGTCGCCATTTCAAAGAACGGCTTCTTCTTCCTCTTTATTTTTTTATTTTTTTTTAAACAAGCAAAAGACTAATACTCATAGATAATAGCGAATGAACGACAGAATATGATAAATATTTTATTTTAAAAAGAAAATCCTTATTTTCTTTGGCAAAAGGCTGATTGTCAGAAAATATTACGATCCAATTTATATCAGTATGTAATTGTAATTCGGTGAATCACACCAGGTGCATAATAAAAAACAGAAAAAAAACATCAGGTGTATAATACATATATATACATAAACAGTAAATATACAAAAATGTGTATATACAGATCATTGTGCACGTGTCCAAAATATATAAACGTAACTATACACCGCCTGAATTTTTTTTCGCGCCCCAACAAAACGACATCAAAAGTTTCTGCATCCTTTCGGTTATTCACTCTAATTACCGAAATGGAATCCCAAAAACTTGTGTAAAAATCTTGTCGATTTAACGTGGCAGACTAACCCGAACCCGACGAAGAAGAGGAAGGTACTGAGAAAGAAGAAGAGGGAAAGACAGCAGACACAGTCAGATAAAACGACTTAAAGCTTTTCACGTGGATTTTATGCCAATGTGGGAGCTGTGCTCGCACGATAAAGCCAGACAAAATGGACGACACAGGAACGAAGTTTCACCGAGCTATTTATTTAGCTCAAAACCAAAGAACTCAAAAGCACACTGAATCCGCCCCTCGAACGGGCGGCAATTTATATCGCAAACTGAACTGAACACACAAAAGCCACGCCTCTCAGGCGGGGCGTGGTATGCAAAATAGGTAAGTCACGCCTCCCGACGGGGCGTGGTATGCAAGGCAAGTTTTCGCCCGAGAAGGGCAAGTCTGGACACGCCCGGTGCGAGTCCGGACACGTGACCGCTCGCCGGTTGCGTCATCGGCCGGTGCACGGTAATTGTGTCATGCTTCCGGTAACCGCTACATGCGCCCCCCACCCCCAGAATTAACCTGCACCAGGATAGTCAGTTTGAGGGGGGTCCTGATGACCCGGCCGAAACGACCCCTAGTGATTCGTGTGGGGGTGGTAGGCGGCGTGGCGGTGGATGGTCGGGCGGGGGGCTTGGTTGACGGGGGACGGCCCCGTCGTGGAAGAAGGGCCAACCGTGGAGGTTGGTCGAGGTCCAAATGGGCTGGCTTGAGGCCGATGTCGACGATGAATGACTTTTCGTCCCTCTGCAGGACCCGGAAAGGTCCATCGTACGGCGGCCGGAGCGGTCCCCGGTGTGCGTCGTGCCGGATAAAAACGTACTCCGCAGTGCGAAGTGCTGGGGGGACGTGGGGTTGGGGGCAGCCGTGGTGGGACGTTGGCACGGGGGCAAATCTCCTGGCGGCCTCCTGGAGGTCCGAGCGTTGGCGAGCCGCGGACCAGGGGCCGGTGGCGTCAGGGATGAATTCGCCCGGCACGCGCAGTGGCTGGCCGTAGACCAGCTCGGCGGTGGAAGCCTGGAGGTCCTCTTTAGGGGCCGTTCGGAGGCCCAATATGACCCACGGGAGCCTGTCGGCCCAACCGTCATCCTGGAGGCTGGCTCTGAGAGCGGCCTTCATCGAGCGTTTGAACCGCTCGCACAAGCCGTTGGCTTGGGGGTGGTAGGCCGTGGTGCAGTGAAGCTTGACCCCCAAGGCCTGGGCGACCGCTCCCCAAAGCTCGGAGGTGAATTGCGGGCCTCTGTCGGAGATGTCCAAGGGCGCGCCGAAACGGGCAATCAAAGTGCCAATGAAGGCCTGCGCCACGTCGGCGGATGTTGTTGATGCCAGCGGGACGGCCTCCGGCCACCTGGTGGTCCTGTCCACCATCGTGAGGAGGTGGGTGAAGCCCCGCGAGGAGGGAAGGGGTCCCACCAGGTCCACATTGACGTGGTCGAAGCGCCGCACGGGCACGTCGAATGGTGCCAACGGGGCCTGGGTGTGCCGGTGGACCTTTGCGCGCCGGCAGGCGACACAGGCATTGGCCCAGTCGCGGATGTCCTTACGGAGCCCGTGCCAGACGAACTTTGCTGCCACGAGCTTCTGTGATGCTTTCCGGCCCAGGTGGGAAAGACCGTGGAGGGCGTCAAAAATGTGCCGCTGCCATCCGGTGGGCACGATGGGGCGAGGTTGGCCCAGGGAAACGTCGCACAGGAGAACTGTGCCTGTGTCCTCGAATGGGACGTCGGCCAACTGCAGGCCTGTGTCCGCTGTCCAGAGGGCTTGCACCGCGGGGTCGGCGGTCTGGTCGGCCGCCATGCGGGCGAAGTCCACACCCAGGTGGACGGCGTTCGCGCCGGACCGGGAGAGGCAATCGGCCACAGCGTTGTCCTTGCCCGCGACGTGACGGATGTCCGTCGTAAATTCGGACACGGCGGAGAGGTGGCGCTGCTGACGGGCCGACCACGGCTCCGTAACCTTGGCCATAGCGAAGACCAGGGGTTTGTGTTCCACAAACGCCCTGAACGGGCGGCCCTCCAAAAGATGGCGGAAATGGCGAACAGCCAGGTAAAGACCGAGGAGCTCGCGGTCGAAAGCGCTATACTTGCGCTCGTTAGGGCGAAGCTGCCGGCTGAAGAAGGCCAGCAGTTGCCAAGCCCCGTTCACCCACTGTTCATGCACGGCGCCCACCGCGTAGTCGGAAGCGTCCGTGGTGAGGGCGATGGGTGCGTCGAGCGCCGGGTGCGCCAGCATGGTCGCGTTGGCGAGGGCCAGCTTAGTGCCCGTGAACGCCGCGTCCATCTCTGTGGTCCAGGCGACGTCGTGCTAGGCCGGCTTGCCCCGGAGGGCGTCGTACAGGGGGCGCATGAGTTGGGCGGCGCGAGGCACGAACCGGTGGTAGAAATTTACCATCCCCAAAAATTCCTGTAGGGCCTTGATGGAGCGGGGGCGCGGGAAACTTGTGACTGCCTCCACCTTGGTAGGCAGCGGGACGGCCCCGCGCTTCGTGATGCGGTGCCCCAGGAAGTCGACGGCCGTTACGCCAAACTGGCATTTCGCCGGGTTGATGATGAGGCCGTGCTGGCCGAGGCGCTCGAAAAGCGTGCGCAGGTGGACGAGGTGCTCCGCCCGGGAAGTGCTGGCGATGAGAATGTCATCCAGGTAGACGAACAGAAAGGTGAGATCACGCAGCACACTGCCCATCAGCCGCTGGAAGGCCTGGGCCGCGTTCTTAAGGCCGAACGGCATTCGGAGGAACTCGACGAAGCCAAAAGGTGTAATTACAGCCGTCTTCGGAACGTCGGCCGGCCGGACAGGTACCTGGTGGTAGCCCCGAATAAGGTCGACCTTGGAGAAGATCACCCGCCCCGCCAAACGGGCGGGAAAGTCCTGTATGTGTGGTATCGGGTACCGGTCGGGGGTGGTGGCGTCGTTGAGGCGGCGGTAATCGCCGCATCTTTGCCATCCGCCACCCGGTTTGGGCACAATGTGCAGGGGCGAGGCCCACGCGCTATTCGAGCGTCGCACAATGCCCAATCGCTCCAGCGCGTCAAATTCCGCCTTCGCCACGGCGAGTTTGGCCGGGTCGAGGCGGCGAGCCCTGGCATAGACCAGTGGACCTGTGGTCGGGATATGGTGTTTGACGCCGTGCTGGACGGCGACAGCCGAAAACGTCAGCTGCATGAGGGCGGGAAACTCGGCGAGTAGGCGGGTGAAATCGTCCACGGCCGGGAGCGTGCAGGCTAGCTTGGTCGGAGCGGAGCCGCTCAATGAGCAAGCGAGCGAGCTGAGGGTCTCCGCGTTGATGAGCCGACGCCGTTTGACGTCGACCAAAAGCCCATGCGCACAAAGAAAATCTGCACCCAGCAAGGCCATGGGCCCGTTCGCCGTGATGAAGTCCCATCTGAAGCGCTGGCCCCCGAAGCAGAATGCGACGCTGCGCGAACCGAAGGTGTGGATGGAGGAACCGTTTGCGGCGACCAAGGCGGGGCCGCATAGCGCGGCCTGTTTGTCCTGCACTGAGGCGGGTATCACGCTCAGCTGAGTGCCGGTGTCACACAAAAGACGCCGCCCGGACTCTGTGTCCATGATAAACAGAAGGCTGCCTGAAAGGCCGACGCTCATTTATGGCAGCGAGCGCCGGCCTGGTCGTTTCCCGACCTGCCGAAAGTGCACGGTGGGCGGCACGTTCTGGCCTTCTGCCCGAACCTGGCGTGGTAATAGCACATGGTCCGCTCTGGTGGAGGCTCCGGCGGTCGCGTCGGGTTCGGTCGACGGGGCGTCGTGGCGGCCGCTGCCGTCAGTGGCGCGGACTTGGCCGGTGGAGGCGCCGGTCGTGGCGCGGGCATTGCCTCGGTCGGCCCAGGGTCCCAGGCGGCTGCTCCGACATGTCGCCTGGCCGAGAAAAATTTATCGGCCTCCTTGGCCAGGGCGCGAGGGTCCGTGATGGGCGAATTAGCCAAAGCTAACCGTACCTGCCCGGGTAGCCGCTGGAGGAACAGCTCGCGGAAGAGGAAGTCCGGGCTGTGGTCACCGAGAAGAGCAAGCATGTGGTCCATGCTTTCAGATGGACGGGCCTCGCTCAGCTCCGGGAGGTGTAGTAGTTGTCGTGCGCGTTCGGTCTCCGTGAGTCCAAACGCACTGAGGAGTAGGCCTTTGAGCGTGCCGTATTTGTCGGCGTTCGGCGGGTGCTGGAGGAAGCTCAGGACCCGGGCAGCAGAGGAGGCGGTGAGCGCAGAGACCACATGGTGGTAAGCGCATCGTGTCCTTCGTAATCTTTCGCAGGGCGAATTGAGAATCCGCTTGGGCAAACCAAACGGCCGCGTGCGACTCCCAGAAGCCCGGGAGCTTCAAAGCTGCAGCTGACTCCATCGCCGTGTTCTTAGAAAGGGGTCACCAATTGTGGGAGCTGTGCTCGCACGATAAAGCCAGACAAAATGGACGACACAGGAACGAAGTTTCACCGAGCTATTTATTTAGCTCAAAACCAAAGAACTCAAAAGCACACTGAATCCGCCCCTCGAACGGGCGGCAATTTATATCGCAAACTGAACACACAAAAGCCACGCCTCTCAGGCGGGGCGTGGTATGCAAAATAGGTAAGTTACGCCTCCCGACGGGGCGTGGTATGCAAGGCAAGTGTTCGCCCGAGAAGGGCAAGTCTGGACACGCCCGGGCGAGTCCGGATACGTGACCGCTCGCCGGTTGCGTCATCGGCCGGTGCACGGTAATTGTGTCATGCTTCCTGGAACCGCTACAAAAACACAAAATCACAAGAATTGCTGCAACATTATCATCATTGTTGGACGGGATACAAGGTTGCATCCTGTGGTTCCCAGGTTCTTCAGTTACCAAGTTTCTTGAAGAGCGCTCGCCAAGTGGCTTAAGCACTCAATTCTAAACCATCGATAAGGAACAGCTGGCCTGGCAAGCGTCAACTCGGTGCTTGGTAAACAAGCATTCTGAGTATTGCGCTGCAATACATGTCCCCGACAAAAGTTCAAAGTGCCATAACTTTGTCAAAAATGATCGAATAAGCAAATTTATGCACGGTTGATGCTGGTTTCCAAACTTGATCTGAGGTATGCTGAGACACGTGTGTCACGCCTCGCCTCGTTGATAAGCCCGCAAGGTCGCTCCGTGGAGCGTCCTGCACGTATTGCACTGTGTGAATTATATAAATTATTACCAACTCACGGTCTGAGGTACTAGCGATTCAAGAGATATCCATTTAAAAAAAAAATATTTTCGTTTAATTAACGATATCTGCCAAACCACGTGCCCTATCGCAAATTCCAAAAGGACATTTTAGTAGACTGACATGCTGAACAGATTTGTGAAGTTTCCCCTCGATTGGATCAAAAATGAGGGAGGGGCTCGGTTTTAAAGGTTCATGCTTAAAAACGTCATAACTCTGAAACCATCAGTAATTTATTATATTTTTCGGTTCACGATCGTCGATCAATGATCGATGTGTATATATATGTTGCTCGGCTTGGCTCCGCCCCTCCGGAAAGTGTGCGCTGTGTCGCGCTGTTGACGTTCGCGAGAGGAGGCTGAGGACGCGCAGTGCGGCTTGAGGAGAACTCTAGAATAAACAAGAGATATCCATTTTTAAAAATATTTTCGTTTAATTAACGATATCTGCCAAACCACGCGCCCTATCGCAAATTCCAAAGGGACATTTTAGTGCTGAACAGATCTCTGAAGTTTCCCCTCGATTAGATCAAAAATGAGGGAGGAGCTCGGTTTTAAAGGTTCATGCTTAAAAACATCATAACTCTGAAACCATGTGATGCAGGACGTCATGCTCGCTGACTTTTTTGTTCGTCATGGGTATGCGATTCTGCCTGCAAAGTTTGGCCTAGATCTGTTCAGCCGTTGCAGAGAGAAAGTGGTTTTTGTGTTTTCACGAAAAAGAATATGGCGACCGAACCACGTGACCTGTGACGTCATAATTACCATTAAAATATTCTACAGACCGAGTCCATCATATGGTGAAAATTGTTACGGATTCGGCCCTAATTATTGTTGGTGTTATTCTTATTGTTGGTTCTCAGTAAGGGTTATTGTGGTTAAAAGGTTTAAAAGCACTCCTGGTAAAATGTGGCCGGAAATCGGATGGTGACCCAGAAGGCAAAAGGGAGTGAGGAAGAAGAGCGCGTAAGGCAGAGAAAAAACGAGGCGTTTGAGAACAGCTCCGCACCCAGCTTGGTCGAGCGTCCATGGAGAGGGAACTTTGAGTCCTGGAAAGGAATCTCGTGCGATCGTTGATACCGCTGGTGTCGTGGAAAAGCCTGTGAAGCCAGGTACAGGTGGGAGATTCCGGAGAATCTTCGCCTAGCGGCTGTGACCCGAGCAAGAAGATACCGCCATTTTGGGGACCTCGCGCGTCGTTCGCGGACCCTTGATTAGTCGCGTTCGCTGGTCCAGCCCTCCGGTGGTTTGCCGAGGATGTGGGTGCGTGATAGCGGCCTTTGAAGAATACGGTGCGGTTCGCGACCGGTGCACGTTTGGATAGCGTCTTTGGGGATTCCTCTTTCCACCGCCAATTGGGGTTGGCTGGGACCATGTGACGGTGCCCGCCTTACCTACATCTCCGTTCCCGCCTCATCGCCATCGCCTCTACGCTGGGAGCACCGTTGTGTGTTAGAGACATTTGAGAAGGGCTCTGCTCCAGTCCTTGGGGGTGCCGTGAGTCTGAGTTGGGGTACCATCTTAAGATTGGATTGCTGGGGTGATTGCCCCCATTGTTGCAGGGTGCTTTTTGGTGTGCTTTCAATAAAATATTTGTTCATAACCCTTGGTGTGGGTTCAGTATTGATGTGATTGTTTCATTTTATGGTTTCATTGAGAGTTTCATTGTTGATTAATTTCAACAAAGGATAACATGTTTTGCTGCCGGGGACCCTCTCGGGGTTCGGAGGTTTACCAAGACCAGGGGATAGGGGAGGACCCCGTAACAGAAATTGGGGGCGCGTCCAATTGACTCGTGGGCTCGAAATTGGGTCTGCGTCTGGGATCTAAAATTTCCTAAATTTAGTCTGGGAAAGAATTCCCTAACATTCCCAGAATTCCCAAATTTGGAACTTTTTCCAACATTCCCAAATTTTTCAACAAAAAAAATTTGTTTTTTAATTTCTTGTGTGAAGGTTAACAGGTGTTAACAGTGGGCACCATGGAGTTTGACGCAGATAAGTTTACAGTGACCCCTAGTGAAGCACAGTTCAGAGCGTTAGTAAAATCGGACCTCTTGAAATTGGCCAAACATTTTAGCTTGGAGGTCCGAACTAATAGGAAGAAGGCAGAGTTGCAGACAGTGGTGATACAATCTATGGTGGGATTAGAAACATGGGAAGAGGTAGCCTGGGATTGGTTACCAGAAGAGCAAGAAAATGTGGAGCTCCGGAAACTGGAGATGCAATTACAGAGCCAGGAAAGAGAAAAAGCAGAGGAAAGGAAAGCAGAAAAGGAAAGAGCAGAACAGGAACGAGAACTCCAGGAAAGGTTAGAAGACCAAAAAGCAGAGGAAAGGAGAGTGGAACGAGAACTCCAGGCAAGATTAAAAGCAGAGGAACGAGAACTCCAGGAACGATTAAAAGCAGAGGAAAGGAAAGCAGAAGAGAGAAGAGAAGAGAAACAAGCAGAGGAAAGGAGAGTGGAACAAGAACTCCAGGTAAGGTTAGAAGAGAAGAAAGCAGAGGAAAGGAGAGTTGAAAGAGAACTCCAGGAAAGGTTAGAGAAAAAAAAAACAGAGGAGAGAAAAGCCGAAAGGGAGTTAAGAGATCGTGAAATGGCCCTTCAGCAGGAAATTAAACTCAAGGAGCTGGATGTAATGAAAGAACGGGGAGAGGTACCATCCATGCCGACTGGTTCGACACCTAGTCAGAACACCTGGGATGTTGGCAGACATGTGAGGCTGGTTCCACCCTTCAATGAAAAGGAGGTAGCCAAGTTTTTTTCCACACTTTGAGAAAGTGGCTCGACTGTTAAACTGGCCTGCGGAGTACTGGTCTATACTAGTGCAAAGTGTTCTGGTGGGTTAAGCTCAAGAGATTTATTCGGCTTTACCGATTGACCAATGTGCAGATTACGAGGTTTTTTTTTTGGTTTTTTTTATTTATTTTTTTTGTATACAAGATCGAGGCTCGTGAAAGAGCGAACATTAATCACACAGAAAGACAAACAGACACATAAAACAAATAACATCGGGAGCGGTAGACATGATGGGGAGAGAGGGGGAAGGACACAAACACAACATTTGAGAGCAGGGACCGAGAGACATGGAGACATCGAGAGATCTGTGGGAGGGAGAGGGCTTTGGGGGGGAGGCATGTGAAGGGGGGGAGGCATGTGAAGGGTGTGAAGGGGGGGGGGGGGGTGGGAGATGTATAAACATATGGACACTGCCAGGATTTCCAGGAAAGAAGTTGGAATTTCAAACAAGGTGGATCTGGGGTGAATTAGTGGGGGTAGAAAAGATCAAGGTTATGGATGGGGGAAGATAAGAGATGGTGGTGAACAGCTGTTTTAAAGACCTGGAGGGAGGAGAGGGATTGAAGGGAGTGTGGGAGTTTGTTCCACAGGCGGGAGAAAAGAGGAATGAAAGAGTGAAGGTGAGCAGAGAGCCGAGATTTCGGCAGTTTAACCATCAGAGGGTTGCTGGCAGATCTTGTGCGACCTGTAGGAATATTTGGGGGACAGAGCACAGAGAGAGCTGGGGGAGCAAGGCCGGAGAGGAGTCGGTAGAAGACAGAAAGGCCACCTACCTGCCTGCGGTGAGTGAGTGAAAGGCCCTCAGAGATAGCTTCATGGCGGGAGATTCCAATGAATTTGAAAGCTTTGGATTCAACAGCGTGAAGCCGAGCCAGGTGTGAGGCAGGAGCACCAGCCCATAGGGGAGAACAGTATTCCATTGAGCTGCGGATGAAAGCCTTGTATGTGGTGAGGAGCTCAGGTGTGCCGAGGAAGGACTTCGCACGACGGAGGATGCCCAGTCGGCGACTGGCTTTGGAGGCCAGCTTGGAAATGTGGTTTTCCCAAGAAAGATCATGGCAGATAGTGAGACCCAAAAGCTTGAGTGACAGAACTTCTTGGAGAGGATTGTTGAGAAAGTAGATGGGAGGGTTGTCCAGTCGATCTTTTCGGAGAGACATAGTAAGAGTGTGAGATTTGTCAGGATTGAAAGACATGTTCCACTTGTTTGACCAGTCTGTGATTTTGTCCAGGTCTTCAGAGAGTGAGGAGGCTGCAGACTGCCGATCTGAGGGAAGAGGAATGGAGCGGCAGAGAGTGGAGTCATCAGCAAAGAGATAGAGAGGATTTTCCAGAGAGTCGGAGAGATCATTGATAAAGACCAGAAAAAGCACAGGGCCCAGCACACTTCCTTGGGGAACTCCAGCCTGAACAGGAAGGGGAGATGAGAGAAATCCATTCAGGGCCACACGTTGACTACGACCAGAGAGGAAGTCCGCAAGCCATGCATGGAGATTTCCATGGATACCATAGGAGGAGAGTTTGGTGAGCAGAGCTGGGTGCCAGACCGTATCAAAGGCCCGTGATATGTCAAGGGAGACAGCTCTGATTTCCTGTTTGGCATTGAGGACCTCCATCCATTGTTGAGACAGCAGAAGCAGCATGTCCAGAGTAGAGTGACCTGGTCTGAAACCAAATTGATGATCAGAGATCAAGCCATTGGAGAAGAGGAAAGATTTCATATCCGAAGCAATGATGGATTCCATGACTTTGCTGATAATTGGGAGCAGGCTGATTGGTCTGTAGTTGCAAGGATCTGTTTTTGCACCTTTTTTGTGTAAAGCGGTAATGTTAGCTGATTTCCAGGATGCTGGCAGATGACCTTGAGCAAAAGATAGGGTGAAAAGAACAGAGAGAGGGTGAGATAGAGCGGCAGAGCAGGATTTTAGGACCCGTGGGCTGATGCCGTCTGGTCCAGTTGCAGAATCAGAGTCGAGGTTTGACAAAAACTCCTCCACCTTGTCAGGAGAGAAGGACACAGAGTCCAGGAGCAGTTGGGTTCGACTGGGAAAGGTGGGAACAGAGAGAGATGGGTTTGGGACTAAGGATTTCGAGGCGAACACAGAGTTGAGGCATTCGGCTTTGTCACGTGCGATGTCAACTGTGTGGCCATTTGAGGTAAGGGAGGGGATGGAGGGGGAACAAACACCAGAAACGGATTTGACCAGACGCCACCAGGATTTGGAGGAAGGAGACAGGTTTGAGAGTTCATTCTTGAGTGAGGAGAGATCAGTGCTTCCTGGCACTCCTGAGGGTAGACACACACTTGTTCCGAGCTTGGTGGAAGGAACCGAGATTTCCTTCAGTTGGATTAGCCTTCCAAGAGGCAAAGGCAAGTTGTTTCAGGGCAACTGCCTCACCACAAGATTGCACAAGATGTATTGAAGAAACACATTCTCAGAGCCTATGAATTGGCCCTGGAAGCTTACCGGCAAAAATTCCGGAATGCCAGGAGGAGGGAGAGTGAGACCCATGTGGAGTTTGCCAGATTGAAAGAAATCATGTTTGATAGGTGGCGTGATTCAAAAGGAGTGGGGAAAGACTTCGAACTATTGCGACAATTGATCCTGGTGGAGGAATTCCAACAGTGTGTCCACGAGGACATTAAAGTACATCTGGAGGAAAGGAAAGTACCAAAGTTGTATGAGGCAGCAACCATGGCAGATGACTATGCCTTAACACACAGGATGGGGTTCCACAAACTGAACTTCTCGCCCAGACCTAGCCAGGGGAGCTATGGTACATCAGGGGCGGAGAATGAAAATCCATGGGGGCAGCCTCGAGATGAAAATGAGGACCACTCTGACACCACGACTTCTAGAAATCAGAAGACTGCGGTTCCAAGACAGACCTATCGTCCGGGGGGCTCGAGGCAGACCGCCGCCCCCATGCCTTGGCAGACCACGAGGTTCTCCTCCGGGCCTACTTGCACATTTTGCCATAAACCTGGACACTTGATGTCCAACTGTTATGCTCTGGGAAAGGAAAATCAGGAGCGGAGTTCGACTAGTATGACTCCAAATGCAATGGCCATTGTGAGAAATCGCCCTCAAAAGGGTTACCAACCATTTATTTCAGAGGGGTTTTTGTCACTGGATGGAGCCTCGACTAACCGGAGACCTGTTAGGATATTGAGGGACACAGGAGCACATCAATCTTTAATGCTTGAAGGCATCTTGCCATTGTCCGAGGTGACGGCAACTGGGGATAGTGTTCGTTTACAGGGGATTGGTGGCTGTGTTAGTGCTCCACTTCATGTCATCCATTTGGAGTCCGATTTGGTGTCAGGACCGGTCACCGTCGGTTTACAAGCCACTCTTCCTGTAGAAGGAGTATCTTTTGTTATCGGGAATGATTTGGCCGGTGGCCAAGTTTCTGGTAACCGGATGTTTGCTGAAAAGCCTAGTAGGAAGCGCCCTGAATAGAAGAGGAAATACCCTGAGACTAAGTGTCGGCACACGCACGTCAGGGATGGAGGCAATATTGGCAAGCTCTTTGAATGGGGACTGAACTTCAAAACAAAGGAAGAGGTTCTGGAGTCTGCCTTCGGCAAATATGGACCGCTTTTGGAAGTGATGCTGATAAGAGACAGGGAAACACAAAAGTCAAGAGGATTTGGCTTTGTCACGTTTGAAAACTCAAAGGACGCCAGAGTTGCAGAAAAGGATCTGAATAGCAAGGAGTTGGATGGTCGGACCATCACAGCAGGGAAGGCATTTCCTCGGGGTCGAGGGGGCTACAGAGGAGGACCACGGAGTAGTGGTGGTGGTGGCCGCAATCGATATTATTATGGAGGCTTCCAGAGTTATGGCAGCTCCCGAAGGAAGGATTATCAGAGCAGTGGCCGAGAAGGAGACCACCATTCATGTGACTACAGTGACAAGTGGTTCAACCGTGATTGTTAGGAAAGTTAGAAAGAGTGGAAGCACTGAATGCTGCGGAGCAGCCAAGCCAAGATTCCGACACGGATTAACCGTGAACGCCACGTTCCTAAAGGCGTCCATGTAGTGAACTTTCCTACACGGACTAACCGTGAACTCCACGTTCCTAAAGGTGTCCATGTAGTGAAAATGTCCAGGCCTCACCACCCAACCACCCTGGAACCTGGCCCTCAGCTCGGCCTCCCAGAGAAAGTGCTATCGAGTTGCTTGACTTTGGATTTTTGATCAACCCCATAACCTTCATTCAAAAGAAACTAAAAGTAAAAATCAGAGGTCGATGAGATGGAGTTTGGCTTTGCAGGGGTAACTTGGAAATTGAACATGTAAAGGGCAGGGACAATGTCGTTGCTGATGCTTTGGCCAGAGTGAATTAACTTTGGAAATCTCTGTAAGTTGTTCGAAGTTGTTGCTTTATTTTTGGGGAAGCATTGATTGCTTGTGTTGGTTTCAAGAATTTGCCTACAAAGAAAGTTTTCGCTGTGTTCAAACTTTCTTTCTTGAGGGGGGGAAGTGTTACGGATTCGGCCCTAATTATTGTTGGTATTATTCTTATTGTTGGTATTATTCTTATTGTTGGTTCTCAGTAATGGTAATTGTGGTTAAAAGGTTAAAAGTGCTCCTGGTAAAATGTGGCCAGAAATCGGATGGTGACCCGGAAGGCAAAAGGGAGCGAGGAAGAAGAAGCGCGTAAGGCGGAGAAAAAACGAGGCGTTTGGGAACAGCTCCGCACCCAGCTTGGTCGAGCGTCCATGGAGAGGGAACTTTGAGTCCTGGAAAGGAATCTCGTGCGATCGTTGATACCGCTGGTGTCGTGGAAAAGCCTGTGAAGCCAGGTACAAGTGGGAGATTCCGGAGAATCTTCGCCTAGCGGCTGCGACCCGAGGAAGATACCGACATTTCGGGGACCTCATGCGTCGTTCGCGGACCCTTGATTAGTCGCGTCCGCTGGTCCAGCCCTCTGGTGGTTTGCCGAGGATGTGGGTGCGTGACAGCGGCCTTTGAAGAATACGGTGCGGTTCGCGACCGCACGGTGTATGTGCACGTTTGGATAGCGTCTTTGGGGATTCCTCTTTCCACCGCCAATTGGGGTTGGCTGGGACCACGTGATGGTGCCCGCCTTACCTACATCTCCGTTCCCGCCTCATCGCCATCGCCTCTATGCCGGGAGCACCGTTGTGTGCTAGAGACATTGAGAAGGGCTCTACTCCAGTCCCTGGGGGTGCCGTGAGTCTGAGCTGGGGTACCATCTTAAGATTGGATTGCAGGGGTGATTGCCCCCATTGTTGTAGGGCGCTTTTTGGTGTGCTTTCAATATAATATTTGTTCATAACCCTTGGTGTGGTTTAAGTATTGATGTGATTGTTTCATTTGATGGTTTCATTGAGAGTTTCAGTGTTGATTAATTTCAACAAAGGATAACATATTTTGCTGCCGGGGACCCTCTCGGGGTTCGGAGGTTTACCGAGACCAGGGGATAGGGGAGGACCCCATAACAAAATTTTATCTCAATCGGTCCAATTATTGCAGAGAAATTGTTTTTTAAAGGAAATTAAAACTTAAAATGGCACTGAGTTAAGGATCATCAGAATTATCAGAATTACCAAAGTTCAAAGTGCCATAACTTTGTTAAAAATGATCGAAACGTCCTGAAGTTCGAACCTGACCTGTACCTTATCATGAGGAAACCATGTGCCAAGTTTGAAATCATTAGCTTTAAGCGTTTAGAAAAAAAGTTCGGAAAATTGTTCTTTGCGTGACGGACTGACGGACTGACAGACTGACGGACTGAGAGACGGAGGGACGGCGTGCAAACCTATAGTCCCCTCTGGTGTACACCGGTACGGAACTAATAAGCGAAGTACCAACTTCTAATCTGGTGTGTGGGTGTATCTAGGCATAAGGAAGAACGCTATTGAAAATTGGGTCGCCACGTCAAAATCCAAGATGGCCGCCGCCATGTATGTCTGAACCTTGTGAGCAGAATATCTTGAAAAACAAGCATTCTGAGTATTGCGCTGCAATACATGTCCTCTGCCGGCAGTCTCAGTCTGTCGTCCGGAAAACTGTTGGGGAAATTACCAAAGTTCAAAGTGCCATAACTTTGTCAAACATGATCGAAACGTCGTGAAGTTCGAACTTGATCTGTAACTTATCATGAGGAAACCATGTACCAAGTTTGAAATCATTAGCATTAAGCGTTTAGAAAAAAAGTCCGGAAAACTGTTCTTTACGTGACGGACTGACGGACTGACAGACAGAGGGACGGAGTGCAAACCTATAGTCCCCTCCGGTGTACACCGGTAGGGGACTAACAAGCATTCTGAGTATTGCGCTGCAATACATGTCCCCTACCAAAGTTCAAAGTGCCATAACTTTGTCAAAAATGATCGAATATGCAAATGTATGCACGGTTGATGCTGGTTTTCAAACTTGATCTGCGTTATGCTGAGACACATGTGTACATAATTTTGTTGAAATCAGCCAATGTTTGGTGGAGTTACCGCACGCAAACCAAAGTGTGACAGACGAACAGACGGATCTAATTAAATATGCAAATTTATGCACGGTTGATGCTGGTTTTCAAACTTGATCTGAGTTATGCTGAGACACATGTGTGTACAAAATTTTGTTGAAATCAGCCAATGTTTGGTGGTTATCGCACGAAACCAAAGTGTGACAGAGGAACCTCATTAAATATGCAAATTTATGCATGGTTGAATGTGGGCGCGGATGATGTGAGACCGGGTTATCCTGACCGGGTTATCCTGACCAGGTTATCCGCGGACCGTGGAAGCTAGGTTACTTCTGACGCGTACTGTGTATACTGCTAAGAGGGCAGAGTATCAGATACATATTTAAAGAAGTATTCACGCAGATTATACGCACAGAAGCATATGGTAAAGTGACACTCCAACCTCCCTAGATGTATTGTTGATTTATTGGTATACTATGTGAATTCAATGTATTCTTGCCTGATATGAAGAATTGTGCCAATGGAAACAAAATTCAATGAAAACGTTTTTGACTTGATGCTTATTCTAGGAAAGCATTTTAAAGAACAGTCCACGATTACAGCATATTGTACACAAGGAATATTAACAGCTTTGACTTACCGCACTCCAAATTATAGTCCGGAAAACTGTTGGGGAAATCACCAAGGGTTATTTACCTACAGGTTCTGAATCGTTCCCAATCATTAAATTACCTCAGGACTAGCTCACCTGTGATTCGCACTCAGGACTTCGATTTATACACCTCGCAGACAGGTCAGCAGAAGCACGAGAAAATACGTTGTTTTTCAAGATCAATGATCGATGTGTATATATATGTTGCTCGGCTTGGCTCCGCCCCTCCTGAAAGAGCACGCTATGTCGCGCTTTTGACGTTCGCGAGACGAGACTGAGGGCGCGCGTTGCGGCTTGAGGAGAACTCCAGAATAAACAAAGTGCCAAAACTTTGTCAAAAATGATCGAATATGCAAATTTATGCACGGCTGATGCTGGTTTTCAAACTTGATCTGAGGTATGCTGAGACACATGTGTGTCACGCCTCGCCTCGTTGATAAGCCCGCAAGGTCGCTCCGTGGAGCAGCCTGCACGTATTGCACTGTGTGAATTATATAAATTATTACCAACTCATGGTCTGAGGTACTGGCGATTCAAGAGATATCCATTTTTTAAATATTTTCGTTGAATTAACGATATCTGCCAAACCACGTGCCCTATCGCAAATTCCAAAAGGACATTTGAGGAGAATGATATGCTGAACAGATCTGTGAAGTTTCCCCTCCATTGGATCAAAAATGAGGGAGGAGCTCGGTTTTAAAGGTTCATGCTTAAAAACGTCATAACTCTGAAACCATCAGTAATTTATTATATTTTCCGGTTCACGATCAATGATCGATGTGTATATATATGTTGCTCGGCTTGGCTCCGCCCCTCCCGAAAGCACGCGCTGCGTCGCGCTGTTGACGTTCGTGAGACGAGGCTGAGGACCCGCAGTGCGGCTTGAGGAGAACTCGAGAATAAACAAGAGATATCCATTTTTTAAAATATTTTCGTTTAATTAACGATATCTGCCAAACCACGCGCCCTATCGCAAATTCCAAAGGGACATTTTAGTGCTGAACAGATCTGTGAAGGTTCCCCTCGATTGGATCAAAAATGAGGGAGGAGCTCGGTTTTAAAGGTTCATGCTTAAAAACGTCATAACTCTGAAACCATGTGATGCAGGACGTCATGCTCGCTGACTTTTTTGTTCGTCATGGGTATGCGATTCTGCCTGCAAAGTTTGGCCTCGATCTGTTCAGCCTCTGCAGAGAGAAAGGGGTTTTCGTGTTTTCACGAAAAACAATATGGCGACCGAACCACGTGACCTGTGACGTCATAATTACCATTAAAATATTCTACAGACCGATTCCCCCCTACGGTGAAAATTTTATCTCAATCGGTCCTATTATTGCAGAGAAATTGGTTTTTAAAGGAAATTAAAACTTAAAATGGCACTGAGTTAAGGATCATCAGAATTACCAAAGTTCAAAGTGCCATAACTTTGAACCATAACACAGGTTGCTTCTGTCAAACCAGACGTGATCTGCTTAACAGAAACTTTCCTCCTTCATGATGTCTCTGATTCCTTAGTATCTCTCCCGGGTTACTCCCTCCTCCGGTATGACAGACCTGAGCCTCGTCCTGGAGGTGGTTTTGCTATCTTTATCAAAAACTCTCTTCCTCACTCGCCCTGCACTGCACTCTCTCCACCTCACCCCCAGGAATACCTCTGGCTACGGCTTCCCCTTCGCTCCCACCTCTTGTTCATATGTGTGTTGTACCGTCCACCAAACAGTGATGACTCCATCTACATCTCGCTGTCTGATAATATGGACCAACTTCTATCTACTCATCCCAACTCTCTCTTCCTCATATGTGGTGATTTCAACTGTCATCATGCCAGTTGGCTGGGTGTGGGTACCTCTCTCACCAGCCATGGCTCCTCAGCAAAGGACTTCTGCGACTCACTGGGACCGACACAATCTGTCAATTTCCCGACCCGGATCTCAGTCAACGGAGCATCTTCTCTTCTGGACTTGGTTATGACTAACTTCCGTGAAAATGTCTGCTGCTCTTCTTCTGCTCCAATCGGATCATCTGATCATGTCCTTGTTAAAGTGGACATCTCTCTGACCATTCTCAGGGAGCCTGCTCAGCGTCGACGAGTCTGGCATTTCACTCAGGCCAACTGGCACGGTCTTCAAGCAGCCATCAATCATCTGGACTGGTCTCCCATCTCTACCACCTCTGACATCAACTCATCCTGGGAATTCTTCCAAAGTAAATTGCTCTCTCTCATGCACAGATTTATCCCATCTCGTCTTCAGTTGTCATACCCTTCCTCCCGTCCATGGTACATGGATTCTTGTGGTGAGGCTGTTGCCCAGAAACAACTTGCCTTCGTCTCCTGGAAAGCAAATCCAACGGAAGGAAATCTCATTTCTTTTCACAAAGCCCGAAACAAGTATGTGTCCACCCTCAGGAGAGCCAGGAAACAATATCTCTCCGTTCTCAAGACCGAACTCTCTTATCTGTCTCCCTCTTCCAAATCCTGGTGGCGTCTGGTCAAATCCGTTTCTGGTGTTTGTTCCCCCTCCATCCCCTCCCTTACCTCAAACGGCTACACAGCTGACTCCGCACATGAAAAAGCTGAATGCCTCAACTCTGTGTTTGCCTCTACATCTTGTGTCCCAAACCCATTCCTCTCTGTACCCACCATACCCAGTCGTACCCAGCTGCTCCTGGACTCCGTGTCCTTTCCTCCTGACAAGGTGGAAAAGTTTCTGTCAACCCTCGACTCTGATTCTGCAACTGGACCCGACGGCATCAGCCCACGGGTCCTAAAATCCTGCTCTGCCGCTCTATCTCACCCTCTCTCTGTTCTCTTCACCCTCTCTTTTGCTCACGGTCAACTGCCATCTGCTTGGAAATCAGCCAACATCACTGCTTTGCACAAAAAAGGTGCAAAAACAGATCCTAGCAACTACAGACCAATCAGCCTTCTCCCAATTATCAGCAAAGTCATGGAATCCATCATTGCTTCGGATATGAAATCTTTCCTCTTCTCCAATGGCTTGATCTCTGATCATCAATTTGGTTTCAGACCAGGTCACTCTACTCTGGACATGCTGCTTCTGCTGTCTCAACAATGGATGGAGGTCCTCAATGCCAAACAGGAAATTAGAGCTGTCTCCCTCGACATAACACGTGCCTTCGATACGGTCTGGAACCCCGCTCTGCTCACCAAACTCTCCTCCTTTGGTATCCATGGAAATCTCCACGCATGGCTGGCGGACTTCCTCTCTAGTCGTTGTCAACGTGTGGCCCTGAATGGGTTTCTCTCATCTCCTCTTCCTGTTCAGGCTGGAGTTCCCCAAGGCAGTGTTCTGGGCCCTGTGCTTTTTCTGGTCTTCATCAATGATCTCTCTGACTCTCTTGAAAATCCTCTCTATCTCTTTGCTGATGACTCCACTCTCTGCCACTCCATTCCTCTTCCCTCAGATCAGCAGTCTGCAGCCTCCTCACTCTCTGAAGACTTGGACCAAATCACAGACTGGTCACACAAGTGGAACATGTCTTTCAATCCTGACAAATTTCACACTCTTACTATGTCTCTCCGAAAAGATCGACTGGACAACCCTCCCATCTACTTTCTCAACAATCCTCTCCAAGAAGTTCTGTCGCTCAAGCTTTTGGGTCTCACTATCTGCCATGATCTTTCTTGGGAAAACCCCATTTCCAAGCTGGCCTCCAAAGCCAGTCGCCGACTGGGCATCCTCCGTCGTGTGAAATCCTTCCTCGGCACACCTGAGCTCCTCACCACATACAAGGCTTTCATCCGCAGCTCAATGGAATACTGTTCTGCCCTATGGGCCGGTGCTCCTGCCTCACACCTAGCTCGGCTTCACGCTGTTGAAACCAAAGCTTTCAGAATTATTGGAATCTCCCGCGATGAAGCTATCTCTGAGGGCCTTTCACTCACTCACCGCAGGCAGGTAGGTGGTCTTTCTGTCTTCTACCGACTCCTCTCCGGCCTTGCACCCCCAGTTCTCTCTGTGCTCTGTCCCCCAAATATTCCTTCAGGTCGCACAAGATCTGCCAGCAACCCTCTGATGGTTAAACTGTCGAAATCTCGGCTCTCTGCTCACCTTCACTCTTTCATTCCTCTTTTCTCCCGCCTCTGGAACAAACTCCCTCACTCCCTTCAATCCCACTCCTCCCTCCAGGTCTTTAAAACAGCTGTTCACCACCATCTCTTATCTTCCCCCATCCAAAACCTTGATCTTTTCTACCCCTGCTAATTCACACCAGATGCACCTTGTTTGAAATTCCAACTTCTTTCCTGGAAGTCCTGGCAGTGTCCATATGTTTTATACCTCTCCCACTCCCCCCTTCCCATGCCCCCCCCCCCCCCCCCAAAGCCCTCGCCCTCTCTCAGATCTCTCGATGTCTCCATGTCTCTCAAATGTTGTGTTTGTGTCCTTCGCCCTCTCTCCCCATCTTGTCTACCGCTCCCGATGTTATATGTTTTATGTGTCGGTTTGTCTTTGTGTGATTAATGTTCGCTCTTTCACGAGCCTCGATCTTGTATACGAAAAAAAAAAAAAAAAAAAAAAAACAACTTCAAAATGATCGAAACGTCGTGAAGTTCGAACTTGACCTGTAACTTATCATGAAGAAACCATGTGCCAAGTGTGAAATCATTAGGATTAAGCGTTTAGAAATAAAGTCCGGAAAACTGTTCTTTGCGTGACGGACTGACGGACGGAGGGACGGAGTGCAAACCTATAGTCCCCTCCGGTGTACACCGGTCGGGACTAATAATCTCCTGCGAGGTAACATACTCACACAGACTTCATCGTGATGGAAGCGAGCTCGCGTGTATTGCTTTTGCCGCGATCACGTCTTCAGGACTTCAAGTAGGCCAACGACACCAAAAAACACCAACAACCAGAGAGTTCATAAAACACGACACCCCGCGCAGTGTCACTTCAATATTATTGTAATAATTATAATAATAAAAATTTACGATCGCTTTAAAAAATCCGGAAGTTTAGTGATATTGAAATAGCCCAGAAGCATTCCTGAATAACACCCTTATGGTTATACACCACCCCATTCAACCGATATATACATATTTTTTTATCTTCTTCTATCTTCTATCTCTCTTCTATCTTCTATATAGTTAGGTCCAAAACTTCAATTCCGTGACCATTTTCTGGCTAGTAAGGTTTGACGATTGATTTGACTTCTATTGACATTTTATAACAAAAATAGCCTCTATGTCCCTCCCAAAAATCCCGGCATTTTTCGCCAGAGGCCCGAATCCAAGATGACCGCCGGCACTATCTTGAAAAATTAAGTTTTGAACCAGAACACCTAGAATCACGTACAAAGACACTTTTTTGGGTAATTTGACCACGAGGATTCCGAATCTGACATTAGTTTGACGTTATGACATTATTTTGACCCAGAAATCCAAGATGGCCACCATCCAGTAGAGCGAAAATGCAACTTTTGTACTTAAACATGTTAAAGAAACTACTGAAGGAGCTGCGCTCCAACGCGAGTCGAAAGAAGTGACGCGACCAAAGACGGAATTCGTCCGAGTTGCTTTATTGAAACAAAACAGCTCAGGTATTCTGACAAAAGCCCGTTTATCGGGCAGCAATATATATACACATTTATGTCGGGAAGTTTGCCCGGCAAAAGCTATACCGGGCATTCCCGGGTGTCAAGGGCGAGCCTTGGAAAGGCGAGTCTGGACCTGCCCGGGCGTGTTTGGCTGCGGCCTGGCAAGTCGAGGCTGGGCGTGCCCGGGCGCTCTGGACGAGCACTGGAAAGGCGAGAGCGGGCATGCCCGGACGCTCTGGGCGAGCCCTGGAAAGGCGATAGCGGGCATGCCCGGACACTCTGGGCGAGCCCTGGAAAGGCGATAGCGGGCATGCCCGGACGCTCTGGGCGAGCCCTGGAAAGGCGATAGCGGGCATGCCCGGACGCTCTGGGCGAGCCCTGGAAAGGCGAGAGCGGGCATGCCCGGGAAAGACGAGACCAGGCGTGCCCGGGAACATTGAGTCCGGGCATGCCCGGGAGAGGCGCGTCTGGCCGTGTTCTGGCCGGTGCAAGGCGATTGTGTGCATCCAGCGGTAACCGCGACACACGCCCCTCCAGAATCGACCTGCACCGGCAGGGTCAATTTAAGGGGGGTCCGGATGACCCGGCCGAAGCGACCCCTGGAGGGTCGTGGGGAGGGGTCCGACGTGGTGGTGGGTGGTCGAGCGGGGGGAACTGTGGACGGGGGGTGGCCTCGCCGCGGAGGAAGGGCCAACCGTGGTGGTCGGTCGACGTCCATGTGCGCCGGTTTGAGGCGGTCCACAGAGATCGGGTCCGACCGGCCGCCAACGTCGACGACAAAGGACTTGTCGCCCCATCGCAGGACCCGGAAGGGCCCGTAGTACGGCGGCCGGAGTGGCCCCCGGTGCGCTTCATGACGCACAAAGACGTACTCCGCTGTGCGAAGCGCCGGGGGGACGTAGGACTGGGGGCCACCGTGGCGGGACGTTGGCACGGGGGCAAATCGGCGGGCGGCCTCCTGGAGGTCCGAGCGCTGGTGTGCGGCGGACCAGGGACTGGTAGCGTCGGGCACGAACTCGCCCGGGACGCGGAGCGGCTGGCCATAGACGAGCTCGGCGGCGGACGCCCGGAGGTCCTCCTTGGGGGCCGTGCGGAGGCCCAAAAGGACCCACGGCAGCCGGTCGGTCCAACCGTCATCCTGAAGGCCGGCCATGAGTGCGGCCTTCATGGAGCGGTGAAACCGCTCGCACAACCCGTTGGCTTGGGGGTGGTAGGCCGTGGTGCGGTGCAGCGTGACCCCCAACGAGCGGGCGACCGCGGCCCAAAGTTCGGACGTGAACTGTGGGCCGCGGTCGGACGAGATGTCCGCCGGTGCGCTGAAGGGCGCGACCCAGGTGGCGATGAACGCCTGCGCCACGTCGGCGGTGGTGGTGGAGGTGAGGGGCACGGCCTCCGGCCGCCTGGTGGTCCTGTCCACCATGGTGAGCAGGTGGGTGAACCCCCGCGATGGGGGCAGGGGACCAACCAGGTCCACGTGGACGTGGTCGAAACGCCGTGCAGGCACGGTGAAAGGTGCCAGCGGGGCCTGGGTGTGGCGGTGGACCTTGGCCCGCTGGCAGGCCGTGCAGGCGTTGGCCCAGTCGCGGACGTTCCATCGAAGGCCGTGCCAGATGAAACACGCCGACACCAGCTTCTGAGAAGCTTTCCGGCCCGGGTGAGAAAGGCCGTGGATGGAGGCGAAGATGCGGCGCTGCCAGGAAACGGGCACGATGGGGCGAGGCTGGCCCTGGGAGACGTCGCAGAGCAGGACGGTGCCCGCGAAGGGGATGTCGGCCAGGCGGAGGCCCGTGTCCGCCGCCCGGAGGGCCTGCACCGAGGTGTCGGTGGTCTGGTCGGCCGCCATGAGCGCGAAGTCCACGCCGAGGTGGACCGCATTCGCGCTGGCCCGAGAAAGACAGTCGGCCACAGCGTTGTCTTTGCCGGCGACGTGCCAGATGTCCGTGGTGAATTCTGACATGGCGGAGAGGTGGCGCTGCTGGCGGGCCGACCACGGCTCCATGACTTTGGCCATTGCGTAGACCAACGGCTTGTGGTCGACGAAAGCCGTGAAAGGGCGGCCCTCCAGGAGGTGTCGGAAATGGCGAACGGCCAGGAATAGACCGAGCAGCTCGCGGTCGAACGTGCTGTATTTTAACTCGTTCGGCCGGAGCTGCCGGCTGAAAAAAGCGAGTGGCTGCCAAACCCCGTCCACCCATTGTTCGTGGATGGCGCCCACCGCGTAGTTGGAGGCGTCCGTAGTGAGGGCGATGGGCGCTTTGAGCACCGGGTGAGCCAGCAGCGTTGCGTCGGCGAGGGCCCGTTTTGCGCTCGCGAAGGCCGCGTCAATGGCCGTGGACCAAACGATGTCATGCTTGGCCGGCTTGCCCCGTAGGGCCTCGTAAAGGGGCCGCATGAGCTGAGCAGCGCGGGGCACGAATCGGTGATAAAAATTCACCATGCCGAGGAACTCTTGTAGGGCCTTGATGGAACGGGGACGCGGGAACGTGGTGATGGCTTCGACCTTGGTCGGCAGCGGCACGGCCCCGGTCTTGGTGATGCGGTGGCCCAAAAGGTCCACGGTCGTCGTGCCGAAGTGGCATTTGGCCGGGTTGACAATTAAGCCGTGCTCGCTGAGGCGACCGAATGGTGTTCGGAGGTGGAGGAGGTGCTCGGCACGGGACGTGCTGGCGACGAGGATGTCGTCCAGATAGACGAAAAGAAATGGCAGGTCGCGCAGCACGCCGTCCATCAAGCGCTGGAACGCCTGGGCCGCGTTCTTGAGGCCAAACGGCATCCTCAAAAATTCGAACAGGCCGAACGGCGTGATGACGGCCATCTTCGGGACGTCGGCCGCCCGGACAGGTACCTGGTGCTATCCCCGTATCAGGTCAATTTTGGAAAATATGACCCGTCCCGCCAAACGGGCGGAGAAGTCCTGGATGTGTGGGATCGGGTACCTGTCGGGGGTGGTAGCATCGTTGAGGCGGCGGTAGTCGCCACACGGGCGCCATCCGCCCCCCGGCTTTGGCACGATGTGCAGTGGTGAGGCCCACGCGCTATTGGAGCGCCGCACGATGCCGAGGTGCTCCAACGCGTCGAACTCGGCCTTTGCCACGGCGAGCTTTGCCGGGTCGAGGCGGCGGGCCCTGGCGCAGACCGGCGGGCCCGTAGTGGGTATATGGTGCTCGATCCCATGCCGCACTGCGACGGCCGAAAACGTCGGCCGTGTGAGGGCCGGGAATTCCGCGAGCAGGCGAGCGAACTCGTTCGCCGTCGGGAGGGCGCACGCCAGTTCGGTCGGCGCGGAGCTGCTCATCGTGCACGCCAGGGAGCTGAAGGTCTCGGCGTTGACAAGGCGACGACGTTTGACGTCGACCAGCAGCCCGTGCGCGCAGAGGAAGTCGGCGCCCAGCAAAGCCATGGGGACGCAGGCGGTCACAAAGGTCCACTGAAAGCGCTGCCTGCCGAAGCAGAGGGTGACGTTGCGCGGGCCAAAAGTGCATATGGCCGAGCCATTAGCAGCGACCAAAGAGGGGCCGCAAACGGCGTCCCGCCTGTCCTGCTCGGAGGCGGGTATGACGCTCAGTTGGGCGCCGGTGTCACAAAGGAAAGGCCGCCCGGACGCTTTGTCCCGAATAAAAAGCAAGTTGCCCGAGTGGCCGGCGCTCATGGCTGGGAATGAACGCCGGCCCGGCCGTTTCCCGACTTGCCGAAAGTGCACGGGGGTCGGCACGTCCGAGCCTTGTGTCCGAACCTGGCGTGGTAATAACACCACGCCTGGTCAGGTGGAGGCCCCAGCCGTCGTGTCGGAAGCGGTCGGTGCGGCGTGGCAGCCGCCAGTTTCACCGGCAGTTCGGCCTCCAACCGCGCAGGGTGCTCGGGCGTCGTGGGCGTCGCCTCGGATGGCGGCAGGCTCCAGGTAGCCGTGCTGATGTGTTGGCCCGCCGAGGAGATCTTATCGGCTTCCCTGGCGAGGGCGCGGCGATCGGTGATCGACGTGCCAGCCAGGGCGAGGCGTACCGGGTGAGGCAGCTGGCAAAGGAACAACTCGCGGAACAGAAAATCCGGAAGAGTGCTCACCGAGCAACGAGAGCATATAGTCCATGCGCTCGGACGGGCGCGTGTTGCCGAGCTCGGGCAGGTCGAGCAGGCGCCGTGCGCGTGCCGCCGGTGAGAGGGCAAAAGCGTCGAGGAGTAGCGTCTTCAGCGCGTCATACTTGTCGGCAGCCGGCGGGTGCTCGAGGAGGCTCAGGGCACGGGCCGCGGTGGCGGAACCGAGCGCTGCCACGACGTAGTGGAAGCGGGTGTCGTCCGCGGTGATGCCTCGCAGGGCGAACTGGGAGTCCGCCTGGGCGAACCAAACAGCCGCGTGAGCCTCCCAGAAGGTAGGCAGTTTAAGAGTCACTGCCGTGTCCATGTCGGTAGGTCACCAGTGAAGGAGCTGCGCTCCAACGCGAGTCGAAAGAAGTGACGCGACCAAAGACGGAATTCGTCCGAGTTGCTTTATTGAAACAAAACAGCTCAGGTATTCTGACAAAAGCCCGTTTATCGGGCAGCAATATATATACACATTTATGTCGGGAAGTTTGCCCGGCAAAAGCTATACCGGGCATGCCCGGGTGTCAAGGGCGAGCCTTGGAAAGGCGAGTCTGGACCTGCCCGGGCGTGTTTGGCTGCGGCCTGGCAAGTCGAGGCTGGGTGTGCCCGGGCGCTCTGGACGAGCACTGGAAAGGCGAGAGCGGGCATGCCCGGACGCTCTGGGCGAGCCCTGGAAAGGCGATAGCGGGCATGCCCGGACGCTCTGGGCGAGCCCTGGAAAGGCGATAGCGGGCATGCCCGGACGCTCTGGGCGAGCCCTGGAAAGGTGAGAGCGGGCATGCCCGGGAAAGACGAGACCGGGCGTGCCCGGGAGGTTCGGGCGTGCCCGGGAACAGTGAGTCCGGGCATGCCCGGGAGAGGCGCGTCTGGCCGTGTTCTGGCCGGTGCAAGGCGATTGTGTGCATCCAGCGGTAACCGCTACACTACCTCCATAAGGATATCTTGCAGTAAAGTAATTGATGATTGCATGACAAGTAAACTCATTACACTTCAAAATAAGCTATTTTTAATAGCTGTGACTTGAACAGTTTTCAAATGAAGTAATTAATCAATATGATCTTTAATTATATGATTAGTCCGAATCAGAGCATTCTGCTTCACTAGAATCTGAATCATCAGATTCCGATGAATCTCCCCGCCTTTGTACATCATCATCTCGCTCCTCATTCCCCTCCTGGCTCTCATCTTCCTCACTCTCTTCAGCTGGCCCTGGTGCAGGTAGATGTGTCGGGAGAGCAGGTTGCGTGTGGCGGACAGGGCGACAGCGACCACCCACCAGCTCCCAGCCATGTCCGAGTGGCGAGGGGCGGTGTTTCTTGGAGGGATGATGCACAAGATATGCCAAGTAGTTTGCTCGGAGGCAGTGTTGGCATAGGCTGTCTGCATCTGGAGGGAGACGGATAAATGATTTGTTTTTCAGTGTCTTCCACTTTGCTGCACAGGCCTCAGCCATGGTGCTACTCTTTTCGTCGCCATAGATGACATGTCGTGTGAACTGGAAGAGCTCCTCTAGCACCTCCTCCTCAAGGTCAAGGCTATCTCCACACAGTGAGAGCTGCCGTCGAGCCACAGGGCTCTTCGCCACCCGGTCATACACCAACTTCTTACCCTTGCCATAGAAGCCTGAGTTGGCATCACAGCCTGTCATACAGTGCAGCTGCACAATACAGTCTGCCATCTCGTCATTAACCAGGCCATGACATAAGATAGTCTCCTTCTTCCTCTTGATACAGAGCTTTCCGGGCAGCTGCTGCGAGATGACTGCTGCCGCGACATAGGCATCGGTATCAGCGGTATCAATGACAACAGGGCCACTGTAGCCTGATTCACGCAGAACTGCATAAGCAGAAAAGAGGACAGTATCAGCCTCAGACTGGTCAAAGCTGTAGTTCTCCATTGGTTGCTGGGTTGACAAATTGGTGCAGTGGGAGCCAACAGAGTAGACAATCTCTGCATCAACACTCTCTGCAAGGTCTGTCAGGTAGGTGCATATCAGCTTTTGCATCCGCCCCTTGTTGCTGACGCTACATAGAAGTGTTTTGAATGCTTGGGCAGAAGGGAAGGGGTCATTCAATTTCATGTAGGTGTTGGGTATATGTGCCTTACCCTGTACCCGCAGGTCTCGCTCGTCATCTTTAGTAGAGTATGGTGTGTCATATGGGTCATTCACACAGAAGATACGTTCAGCATCACCATGGCGGGCAAGGATGATGGAAGACACCTTGTGGACATAGTCTGACCACTTGTATGGGGTGCCATGTTGCGTCTGTCGATCCTCTGCTGA
Organism: Myxine glutinosa; assembly: GCF_964187855.1. Lineage (NCBI taxonomy): Eukaryota > Metazoa > Chordata > Myxini > Myxiniformes > Myxinidae > Myxine > Myxine glutinosa. The sequence continues at coordinate 33,743,360 of NC_136271.1, forward strand.
TGGAGTTGCCATCCTCCAAATCATGCCCATGTCGATGAGAGCGGTGTAGGGTTCCTGCAGATCTACAGATTGCAGAGAGAGTTTCTGGATGAGCTTACTCTTCTGTGTCTTCCTGTATGTTCCGTTGGAGTTGAATAAAGCCACACACTCCTCAACAACACGATGTTCCAGCAACTCAGTGAGGTCCACAAGATGACTGACCTCAACCAGGTTGATCACTGCCTTGAGAGCATTCTGCTCCATTTCAGCAGCTCTCGTTTTGAGTTCCTCCCTGGGCTTCTCCGTGTCTGGCATCTTGGCAAATGTCAAGCGTTTACTCAGAGGGACAGGTGCATGAAGGGAGGTATTCTTACTGAATACCCGCTCCTGCAAGAAGCTGGTCAACTTTTCCTCCCCTGCAGCATGGGCAGAATTGAAGTCCACAACGAGCTCATTAGAGGCAGGCATGGCTGACTGTAGGGTGCGGAGTGTGGGTGAGGATGGGTCGAATGGAAAGGAGTCAAACTCATGTATGCAGGCTACCAGGTCCTGCACGCACTGCTCATCTTCTCGCATTCGTTTTGGGCCACATTCAATGTGCTTCCTTGTTGTGGAAAACCATTCAGGTCCGCACAACTTTTAGTCCAACGGTTTGGTTTAATTGCATTTAGATCATCAGATCATTCCTGTAAGTAGAAATACACAATAAGCATACGATGCGACATCTCATAAAGCCATTCATATCAGTCAATGCAAGCAAGCTAGATATTCTATAAAGGCGTACCATTAACGAGGCTACCGATGTAACATGTCACAAGGGAGAAGTCTCGGAGCACTGACACAGCAACGGGTCTTATAGTCACGCCCCTAGTGGGGACAACAATGACAGCGAGCAGCGAGCATCCCCACCCGGGTTCAGTACGGATACGATTTCACTACATTCACCCCCCGTCAGAATTATACGGCCGCGTGGCTAAAAGCGAGTGAGCGTCAGCATGGGCGCGGAGTATTAGTCGGCCCAACCGTAGCGGGCCGGGCGGCGAATTTCTCTGCCAGCACGCGTTCGAAATTCCCCGGGTACGGCGTCTCGTAACCCTGTATCCCCGGTGTCAGAGGCGTCAACAGGGTCGGGTGATGAAGGGGGTAACGCCAAGTCGTCGGACCCGGGCAGTCTCGACGGGGGGAGGGTCGGTGGACTGTCGGCGATGGGAGCGTCGGGAGAGGTCATAGTCTCATAGACGGGTTCGACTGGTTCGTCCGATTCCCTACTAAGGTCGTCGACCCCGCAAGGGGCAAGATGACGAACGGAGACAGTAGTCTCACGACCATCAGACGTCATCACACGAGCATGCTCAGGATTAGCCTGGAGAATCTGCACTTTGTCCACAAGGGGGTCGTACTTGCTCGCGCGAACTGCCCGTTTAAGGTAGGCCGGCCCGGGCCCAGCGAGCCAACTGGGCAAAGACCGTATACACCCCGAGCTCCTGGGGTGGTGGAAAAGACGCTCGTGGGGAGTTTGGTTAGTTGCCGTACTCAGGAGTGCCCGGATTGAGTTCAACGCCGCAGGTAGCGACCAAGCCCATTTATCGAGGCCCCGGCCGTGGGTCCGGAGATGGAGCATGACGGCCCTCCAGATAATCCCGTTGAAGCGTTCGATCTGCCCATTAGCCTGGGGTCTATACGGCGTGGTGTAACTAGACGCAACGTTGTTTTGGAGCAGATAGCCGCGCACCTCCTGAGACAAGAAGACTGCACCCCGGTCGGTATGGACATAGGCCGGGTAACCGAACATTGAGAACAAGTTCTGTAAGCAACGCATCACCGTGGCAGCAGTCATGTCCGCGCACATATAAGCAAAGGGGAATCGTGAGTACTCATCAACGATAGTGAGCAGATAGCGAGAGCCGCTCGACACCGGCAAAGGGCCCTTGAAATCCATCGCCAAGCGTTCCCACGGGCGTGTAGCCTTCACCAGAGTCCCCATAGGGGGGTTATAGAAACGCGGTTTGATTTCCGCGCAGATAGCGCAGTCGCGACAGATACGGCAGATATCGTCAATCGAGTAAGGGAGATTCCCACTCCGCACGAAATGAGCGAAACGCGTTACGCCGGGATGGCCCGCAGTAGCATGCAGCACCCGTAGGCCCTCCAACGAGGTGATACCAGCACATGTAGTGGGGCGCGATAAGGCATCGGCGGCCTGGTTATCCTTCCCTGGGCGATATTTGATGGTGTAACAGAAGTCGGCGAGTTCGATACGCCAGCGAGTGATTTTCTCGTTCTTAATGCGCTGGGCGTGTAAGGTGTCGTACATGAACGCAACGCTTTGCTGGTCCGTGATGATTTGGAAGCTCCGCCCGAGTAGGTACGGGCGCCATCGCCGAATAGATTCGACGATCGCATACGCTTCCTTTTCAACGGACGAGTGCCGCCGCTCAGCGGAGGTAAGAGTCCGTGAAAAGAAAGCCACGGGACGTCCCCCTTGGGAGAGGGTCGCCGCGATGGCCTGATCCGAGGCGTCACTTTCGAGGACGAACGAGCCGCTCTCGTCAATGGTTGCTACGGCGGCTCGGGCGATGTCGGTCTTAAGTCCTTCAAAGGCCGTCAATGCGGCCGAACTCAGGGGAAAGGTGTCGCAGGCCACAAGGGGGCGAAGTTTCGCGGAGAAATTTTGCACCCATTTGGAGTAATGGGCGAACAGCCCAAGGGCGCGTTTCAGGGAAGCCCGATCGCAGGGAGGGGCCATGTCGAGCAAAGGTCGCAGACGTTCCTTATCCGGAGAGACAGAGCCATGGGTCACGGTGTACCCCAGAAGATCTATGGTGCGTAGGGAGTATCGGCACTTATCCTCGTTCATAGTTAAGTGATACCGTTGCGCGACCTCAAGGAAGCGCTTCAGATTAGCGTCATGGTGCCCTTGGTCATATCCACAAACCGTAAGGTTATCGAGGTAGACGAAAACATCGGTTAAGTGCTCCCGCGCAACGAGGTCATCCATGGCCCTCTGGAAACAAGCGACCCCGTTCGTCACCCCAAAGGGCAATCGTGTAAATTGGTACAACCGCTGCCCCGACTCGAAAGCGGTATAGATACGATCCGCCCTAGAGATAGGGATCTGGTGGTACGCACTACGGAGATCGAGAGTACTATAGACCGAATACTGGGACACCTGTTGCACTAGCGCGTCCATCCCCGGAAGGGGGTAGGCATCCAGCTGTGTAAAGCGGTTAATCGTTTGGGAATAGTCGATTACCATGCGTTTGCGATGGGCCTCGCTGCGCACCACTAAGACCTGGGCACGCCACGGCGACCTACTAGGTTCTATGATGCCGTCTTTCAAGAGCTGAGTCGTTTCGTCCGCAATGAATTGCATGTCCGCGCGAGAGTAGCGTCTCGATTTTACCGCGACAGGGGTACAGTCGGAGGTTAGATTGGGGAACAGCGAAAGCGGACGGACGTCCATTTGCGCTAGGGCGCACACCGTTAGCGCGTCGTCCGCCCCCACAACAAGAGTGTCAGGCCCACCGAACTCCATTACCAGACGTCCATGCAGCTTAAGAAAATCGTGTCCTAGCAGAATATCAGCACATAATGCGGGTAAAACCATAAGGTGTACATCAGGGAAAACCCGTCCCTTTAGCACTAGTTTCAATCGGCATTCCCCTTTTGTGCTAAGCCGGAGTCCCTGGGAAGCCATGAAGATCCGTCGTGTAGACCGCCCGATCCGCCATCCATGCCTGAGCACAAGTCGCTGGTCGATAAAACTATCCGTAGATCCGGTGTCCACCAAGGCCTGAACACAATGGCCCTCAACCATAAGGGGAATAAGGGCTTGAGCCAGGCCAGACGAGGCAGCTGGGAGCGGGACTGAGCCCCCCCGAATGGGTCGGACCAGCCTCGCGGGTGGATCCTACACCAGCAGCAGTTTTGCGATCGTGGCCGGAGTCTGCGTTGACCATGGGGAATCCATTATCGTCATCAGAGGGCTTTCCCCAGCATTCCGGTGTTTCGCGATTCAAAATCCGATGAGAAAAGGCCTCAGTAGTATTTGACATCGCCTTTTGACACTCCTGGCAGATAAAGGCTTCCGTTGAAGCCGACATCGCCTTTTTCGTGTGGTCGCTTTGACAAAAGGCTTCCGTAGTATTCGAAATCGCCTTTTTCGTTTGGTCGCTTTGACAAAAGGCTTCCGTAGTAGTATTCGAAATCGCCTTTTCCGTTTGGTCGCTTTGACAAAAGGCTTCCGTAGTATTCGAAAGCTGTTTCTTCCCTTGCGTGGCTCGAGGTTTGGCCAAGGACGCGGCCTTTGTCCCCGATGGAGAATGAGACGGTGGTGGCTTTCCGGTGGCGCCAGTCAAGGTTGTCTGAGCGCCCAGCGGGCCGCAGAGAGGGGCCCTCCCCTTCGAAGACGGGTAAGGCGCTGGGCTCGTGGGTTCTGCTACAAGCCCGTTCAAGGTTGCCGCGCCTGCGCGACCACGGCTGCGCGAGTCGAAGGGCCGCGAGCCGCGTGCCGATTTCTTGCACACTTTCGCGTAATGTCCCTTTAGCGAGCACAAATGGCAAATAGCGTCACGTGCCGGACACACGACTCGGGCATGACGAGGCCCTCCACAAAAAAAACATGCGGCCCCGCGCAAGGCCTTGGGTCTGCTGGTCGTAACGGCAGCTGTCAGGGTAGGGTCATCCTCCGGAGCATCCCGGAGTTCAGCAGGCGGATCCACGTCCTCGTCAGTGGTCCTCTCCGGCCGGGCGTGTAGTGAGGTGCCCGCCAAAAGGCGCGTGCGATCATAGGCGTTCGATTGCATCCGCGCTTCGGTATACACCGTCGCTTGCTCAACCGCCGTAGCGAAGGTCAGGTCGGTCTTCTCCAAGAGTTTGAGACGTAGTTCCTGAGAGGAGACCCCTGCTATGAAGGCATCTAAAAGTCGATCATCTTTAGCCTGCTCGGGAGTCCGTGGCTGGGCGCTGTCCAGCATGAGCTGCCGGAGCTCCTGGGCGTAATGATCCATAGGCTCGTTGGGTTGCTGCCGTCGCGTCTGCAGCAGATAACGCGCATACACAGGGCTTTTTTCTTTTATATAAAGCCGCTTGAGCTCCGCGACGGTAAGATCATACGTCGTGCATTGAGCGACCGCGTGGTAGACCCGGTAGTCGATTTTTGAGTGTAATATTGCCAGCTTCGCGGCAGGCGTCGGAGCGGTATCAGGCTCATTAAAGAGATGCTCCAGTTGCTTGAGCCAGTGCTTGAGTTGCAAGCCTCCGTCCGTGGCTTGTGGGTCGGCGCTGAAAATGGACACCGTCAACGTCTTGTTGCCAGCCATGTCAGCAGATCATAAATGCAATTAAGTGTTGTGGAAAACCATTCAGGTCCGCACAACTTTTAGTCCAACGGTTTGGTTTAATTGCATTTAGATCATCAGATCATTCCTGTAAGTAGAAATACACAATAAGCATACGATGCGACATCTCATAAAGCCATTCATATCAGTCAATGCAAGCAAGCTAGATATTCTATAAAGGCGTACCATTAACGAGGCTACCGATGTAACATGTCACAAGGGAGAAGTCTCGGAGCACTGACACAGCAACGGGTCTTATAGTCACGCCCCTAGTGGGGACAACAATGACAGCGAGCAGCGAGCATCCCCACCCGGGTTCAGTACGGATACGATTTCACTACATTCCTCATGGCTTTTTTTCGGTTGGCCAGGGCATTATGAGCCACCCGGATCTGGGCTACATTGTTCACATTTCTGGAGTGCACCAGCAGCTGCTTCTCATTCTTGAGGATGGAGAGCCAGCCAGACTTCATTTTGCTGCCCTTGTTCATGGTGCATTCGATCCACATGTCCCAGGCCATGTTGGAGTAGGGGTTGCCTGTGATGGACTGAGCGAAGTCAGTACGAAGGAAGGTGACCTGATCAGCAGGGAGATTTGTCAGCATTGCCCAGAAGTCAGATAGCCACCTCCCGTACCTATTGTTGTCGTACGCTACCATCCATGGCAGCATGGCGCGCAGAGAGCTGACGTACTCGTCCCAGTTACAGATATGGACTGCGTGGACATTCTGCATTAGTGCATCTGTCATGGACAGGAAGTCCCTCCAGTGGTCTGCCATGTCACTGGCCTCCACATGGATGAATAAGTTAGTGATAAGGCTGTCCAGGTCAGCATCCTCCTCCAGTGCTGCATGAGCAGCAGCACGGGGTTCTTGGGAAAGACTAGTATCTCTCAGAAACTCGAGGTTCTCCCTCGTCTCATCAGCCAGGCAGGGCACGAGCCTCTCCTGCACCAGCTGACTCATGAGCGCCTCATACATAAGCCTCAAGCAACGCAGCCAGGATGAGCCCATCAGGATGAGCCCCCTTTTGTAATGCTTGCCTTTCATCGCACGATCAACGGAGCCCTCGGCAATAACTCCTGCTGCCACGAGTACATCTCCTAACTCACTCCCGTTGTAGTGCTTGTATATAGCACTCATCATCACACACTGTGTATGGAAGGGACCTAGAAAGGGCACAATGTCATGGTATTTCTTTAGGTTCTCGGCCTTGAGCAGGGTAATGAGGACGTACACGGGATGATCTCCCACTAAGAAGGCGAAAGGCATGTGCTTGGTGGCAATGATGATAGAAAGCTTGTCCATGATGTCATTCACAACTGACTTGTTGGGCGGTTGATTGTAGGACATATGAAAATAAGCCTTGCTCTTCCCTTGCTCCGCATTTAAACCAGCATAAAACCCATTGTATGAAGGGCTCATACAGCTGCATCAGGGCGGTCACCATCCACGTCCACACGAGCAAGGGCATGAAAAATGCTCCGCTTGCACTGATGCTTTGTACTTGATGAGAACATAGTGGGCTTTGGTCGGATGGGAGGCTCCCCACGTTTTATCGTCCTATACGGCTTAACTACCTGCATCTCAGATGCCTTCTCAGTTAGTGCCTGTGACACAGTCTTTGCGTCTGTGATGCATGTTTGCTCATCCTGGATGTTAGCCTCATAATCCGGTACAAGACGTTCTAGACGCTGCAGAAACATCCAGTTACAGCGGTGTGCAGTACCCCCTCCTGTCAACGTGTCGTTGGTAAAGTCATCATTGTCAATGATACTAATGCTTGGTTCTCCCTCAGCGATCTCATCAGGACAGATCAAACATCGCTCGAGGTCATGCATGGTCCAGAGGTCACGTAGGAGAAGCACGTTCGGGTAGCTGATCCCCATGCCCAGCTTGTAGTAAGAGTCAATAAGCTCCTTGCTGTGAGTCATCCCATGAAGGGTGACGGTGGCATTGATGGCGGTAGTGGTGGGTCGCTTTGTAATGTACTGCGTGATGAGAGAGGTGAGAGAGAGTGTGCTGGGAGACAGATCTACCTCCTTCTTCCCCTGCAAAGCAGATAGCAGCTGCACCATGAGAGGCGAGAGCTCTTCCTCCTCTTCTAGCTCCTCGACTCTTGGCGGCCATGGGATGGGTTTGATTGACTTGACATCATCCTTGAGCCGCTTAGCCACATTGTGCACCAGTTGTTCACTGCCAACACCGATGGCGGAGAGTGCTGCTTCAACATATGAACCACCCCCAGACGTGTCATAGACTAGGTCGCTCTGGTTTCTCTGAGGGTGGGAGTGGAAGCCGATCTTGCCCTCAAACTCCCGGGTCAGGATATCTTTGATAAAGGATGACTTGATGCTGGATGTTGAGAAGCCATACCGAGATATGATAGAGCTGTAGTCTTTGAGGAGGCTCTGTAGTGACCTTAGCTCACGTTCCTCAAAGATAACTGTTCTGATGTGGTCAAAGAAGATAGTCTGAGCCTCACGGAGATTGACATTGTGCATGCGTGGGAGTTTGTCATCTTCACTCATTTTCTGGTAACGACGCACATATTTCAACCAGCATTTGTTGTGATATCTGATCTCAATCGCATATGGGTCATCAGCTGCATAATCGATCACACAGTTGATTCTATCTCGCATGCTCTGATCTTCGAGGACCACCGTGGGACTCTTGAACGTTGCCCATGCATTATCATACGAAATCAGGGACAGCTTTGATTCTGGGTGCTTTGCCGACTCCGGTTTACAGCACCAGACACATTTTGTTTTTTCATGTATCAGCCCTTCTACACTTGATCGCAGCCGCTTGGCAGGTGGAGAAGCAGCCGGGGGGAAAGCCTCAGACATGGACGAAGAGTGAAATTGGCATTCCTTGACTTCTCGTTTTTTCTGTCTTGTCTTGGCCTGCTCCAGTTTATTAGCATTCCATAAGGTCAGCCTACATGATTTATGGACACATTGTCTGCCGGGACCATTATCCCAATTGACTGTTGCATAAACGTCTCCGAACTTGTCAAGACCGCTCCATAACAGGGCTTTTTTCTTGAGATTTTCCCAACTCTCAACGGAGGTAACGACATCAGTGGCTTCATTGCAAAGCCCGCCACACTGGAGGACACACGGAACGGTGGACATTCTCTTGACAGCTATCTTCTGAATACTGCGCTTCTCAGTGCCGTCTCATTCGCTCGTATACTCCCTGGAAAGACAGAAATAAGTATATGATATTACACACACAGACAAATAAAAATCAAGAAAATAGAAATTCACTAATCAGGACCTCAATTCCGTGGCCAGTATAGATTTAGCCAAAATAATGTGTTAATTCATGATCATATGTTCTCCCATTTAAAAGTTGCATTTTCGCTCTACTGGATGGTGGCCATCTTGGATTTCTGGGTCAAAATAATGTCATAACGTCAAACTAATGTCAGATTCGGAATCCTCGTGGTCAAATTACCCAAAAAAGTGTCTTTGTACGTGATTCTAGGTGTTCTGGTTCAAAACTTAATTTTTCAAGATAGTGCCGGCGGTCATCTTGGATTCGGGCCTCTGGCGAAAAATGCCGGGATTTTTGGGAGGGACATAGAGGCTATTTTTGTTATAAAATGTCAATAGAAGTCAAATCAATCGTCAAACCTTACTAGCCAGAAAATGGTCACGGATTTGAAGTTTTGGACCTAACTATACTTGCCGGAATTTTTTTCCGGCAAGTAACAAACAAACGAACAGATCAACATACTTGCTGGAATCTTTTTCCGGCAAGTAACAAACAGATGAAAAATCACTCATCGAGTGACACTTGGCAAAACAGAACAAAGTAGCATGGCACTCAGTGGGGCATCCTTTTAACCTCAAAAATAATTCGTGGTTGAATTCAGTGACCTGATATAGAAACCGTCTTCAAAGTTTAAGTTAATCGGATGAAAATTGACAATTTTAGAAATTCAGCTTATGTTGACCCTTTGGCCTATGTTCACCTCAAAAATTGTTGGTGGTTGCTTTCAGTAAGGCGATATGAAAATCCTTTTTAAATTTCAAGCAAATCGGATGTAAATTGACGATTTTAGAAATTCGAAATTGTTGTTGACCTTTGACCTATGGTGATCCCAAAAATAGTTGGTGGTTGAATTTAGTTTGCTGATGTGTAAATCCCATTCAAATTTCAAGTCAATCGGATGAAAATTGAGGATTTTAGAAATTTGAAATGGTTGTTGACCTTTGGCCTATGTTGACCTTTTTGCCTATGCTGATCTCAAAAATAGTTGGTGGTTGCTTTCAGTAAGGTAATATGAAAATCCTTTTCAAATTTCAAGCCAATCGGATGAAAATTGACGATTTTAGAAATTTGAAATTGTTGTTGACCTTTTACCTATGCTGATCCCAAAAATAGTTGGTGGTTGAATTCAGTTCGCCGATATGTAAATCCTATTCAAATTTCAAGTCTATCAGATGAAAATTGAGGATTTTAGAAATTTGAAAAGGTTGTTGTTGACCTTTGGCCTATGTTGACCTTTTACGAATGGTGATCCCAAAAATAGTTGGTGGTTGAATTTAGTTTGCTGATATGTAAATCTCATTCAAATTTCAAGTGAAACGGATGAAAATTGAGGATTTTAGAAATTTGAAATTGTTGTTAACCTTTGGCCTATGTTGACCTTTTGGCCTGTGCTGATCTCAAAAAGTAGTTGTTGGTTGAATTCAATTCACCGACATGTATGTTCAATTCAAATTTTAAGTCAATCGGATGAAAATTTAGGATTTTAGAAATTTGAAAAAAAGTGGTTGACCTTTGGCCTATGTTGACCTTTTGGCCTATGTTGATCTCAAAAATAGTTGGTGGTTGAATTCAGTTCGCCGATATGTAAATCCTATTCAAATTTCAAGTCAATCAGATGAAAATTGAGGATTTTAGAAATTTGAAATGGTTGTTGACCTTTGGCCTATGTTGACCTTTTGGCCTATGTTGATCTCAAAAATAGTTGGTGGTTGAATTCAGTTTGTCTATATGTATATCCTATTCAAATTTCAAGTCAATCGGATGAAAATTGAGGATTTTAGGAATTTGAAAAAAGTGGTTGACCATTGGCCTATGTTGACCTTTTGACCTTTTGACCCCAAAAATATAAAGGATTTTGTCGGACCAGGAACACTACCATTTGGTAAAGTTTCGTGAAGATCGGTTTAAAATTGTGACCTGGAGGCAAGTAAGTGTAAGTGAGGACAGATAAATGAAAAATCACTCATAGAGTGACACTTGGCAAAACATAAAGTAGAATGGCACTCACTCAGTGGGGCATCCTCTTGACGTCTTAAATAAATTGGTAGTTGAATTCAGTTAGCTAACGTGAAAATCCAATTCAAATTTCAAGTGAATCGGATGAAAATTGAGGCATTTAGAAATTAGATAAAAGTGGTTGACCTTTTGCCTATTTTGACCTTTTGGCCTAGGCTGATCTCAAAAATAGTTGTTGGTTGAATTCATGTTGGTTGAATGTTGGTTGGTTGTTGGTTGGTTGGTTGAAAGATGAGGAAGTTGTTGTGGTCGGAGGAGACCTAAATGGACATGTGGGAAGGAGTATGGATGGTTTTGACGGAGTTCATGGGGGTTGCGGATATGGTGTGAGAAATGGAGAAGGTGAAAGGATTTTGGAGTTTGCTGATGGAGCTGATTTGTTGATTTGTAATACTCAGTTCCAGAAAGAGGATAATAAGCTTGTTACATACACGTCAGGTGGGTCGACGACAACCGTTGACTACCTGATGGTGCGTAGGCGAGATAGGGGGCACCTCCGAGACACAAAGGTGATCCCGGGGGAGGAGGCTGTTTCACAGCCCCACTTGGTTGTCTGCGACGTAAGGGTGAAAGGTGCGAGGAGAGCTCGGCGGGTGAAGTACCAACCGAGAATGAAGGTGTGGAGGTTGAAAGAGGTGACAGTAAGGGAGGCATTAAAAGAGAGGCTGAGTAGGGTCGAGGATGATGTGGTTGAGCTTGCAAGTGGTTGGATGTCAATGAAAGCTAGTCTGTTGGGAGCCGTTGGTGAGGTATGTGGATGGACAAAAGGACCACCGAGGCACTCGGAACCATGGTGGTGGGATGATGAAGTTGGAAAGAGGATTGACGAGAAGAGGAAGAAGTTCAAGGAGTGGCAGAAGGCGAAGGGTACGGGAGCAGAAACAGCAGAGCATGAAAGTTATAAGGCAGCCAGGAAGGCTGCAAAGAAAGAGGTAGCAAAGGCGCAGGAGGCATGTAGGAAAATGTTCGGAGAACGCTTGGATTCAGAAGAGGGTCAGAGAGCGGTATTCAGGATTGCAAAGCAGATAGCGAAAGAGAGGTGTGCTGTGATGGGGGTGAGCTGCTTGAAGGATGAAGTGGGACAAATCGTTGTCGACCCAGATGGAATTAAAGGAAGATGGAAAAGATATATGGAAATGCTGTTGAATACAGAGAATGAATGGGATGGCAACATAGAGAGTAACCCAGTTTTAGGACCGGCAGAGAAGATAACTGAGAAGGAAGTTGAGGAAGTGATAAAAGCAATGAAGGGTAGAAAAGCGGGAGGGCCGACGGGAGTTGTGGGAGATATGTTGAAGGCAGCAGGAAGTTGGGGTGTGAAGAGAATGACAGAGATCTGTAATCTGGTGGTGAAAGAAGGCCGCATTCCAGTCGATTGGGAACTGAGTACCCTCGTCCCTCTATACAAGGGGAAAGGTGACCCTCTGGAGTGTGGCTCGTACCGAGCGATAAAGTTATTGGAGCATGGAATGAAGGTATTGGAAAGGGTGTTGGAGAGGAGGATAAGGAAGAAAGTGAAGATCGACGAAATGCAGTTTGGATTTATGCCAGCAAGAGGAATGACAGACGCGCTTTTCATTGTGAGGCAGTTGCAGGAGAAGTACATGGAGAAGAGGAAGAAGTTGTTTCTTGGGTTTGTTGATCTGGAGAAAGCATTCGATCGGGTTCCACGCAAAGTATTGACATGGGCATTGAGGAAGTTAGGAGTGGAGGAATGGTTGATCAGAGTAGTGATGGCAATGTACAAAAGAGCGCGCACAGCTGTAAGGACGAAGGACGGGAACAGTGGTGAGTTTGAGGTGAAGGTGGGAGTGCATCAGGGGTCGGTACTAAGTCCACTACTATTTGTAGCTGTGATGGAGGTGCTGGCTCAGAACGTAAAGGAGGATTTACCGTGGGAGTTGTTGTATGCAGATGATCTGGTGTTGATTGCGGAAAGTATGGATGGACTGAAGGAAAACATGGACCCGTGGAAGGAATGTATGGAGACAAAAGGTCTGAAGGTGAATATCGGAAAGACGAAGGTGATGGCAAGTGGTACAGCATGTGGTGAGGTGGAAAGAACTGGGAAGTGGCCCTGTGCTGTGTGTAGGAAGGGTGTCGGAGTGAACTCCATTCAGTGTACAATGTGCGCTGAGTGGGTTCATCAAAAATGTAGTGGTCTGAGAGGGTCATTAACCAGTGTGGCAGCTACATTCAAATGTAAGGTGTGCACAGAGGGAGCTGCAGATGGAGGAAATGTTGAGTTGGATCTTGGAGACGGCGTGAAGCTGGAAGGTGTGAAAACATTTTGCTACCTCGGAGACATGCTGAATGGCGAAGGTGGATCAGACTCGGCAACGGTTGCTCGAGTGAGATGTGCATGGAAGAAGTTTCGGGAATTGAGTGGCATGCTGATGATGAGGGGAGTGTCGTTGAAGCTGAAGGGAAAGGTGTATGCTGCATGTGTGAGAAGTGTTATGATTTATGGGAGCGAGACATGGGTACTGAACGTAGAGCAGCAACGAAGGTTGGAAAGGGTGGAAATGCGAATGGTTCGACGGATGTGCGGAGTATCGTTGAGAGAGAGGAAGACAAATGATGAATTGCGAAAGATGATGGGAATAGAGCCTGTGATTGATGCTGTGAAGAGGAACAGGTTGAGATGGTTTGGTCATGTGTTGAGGAAGGATGAAAGTGACTGGTTGAGAAGAGTGATGGAAATGAATGTAGAAGGAAGTAGAAGACGGGGAAGACCGAGAAAGACTTGGCTAAAGATGGTGGAAGAAGAAATGCGGGCAAGGGGGTTAACAAGGAGAGATGCAGAAAATAGGGCAAAATGGAGAAGATTGTCATGGGGACCGCAAGACTAACCCCTGCTCTAGCAGGGAAAATGGCCTTTAAAATGCATGTTGTTGTTGGTGTTGGTTGAATTCAGTTCACTGATATGTAAATGCCATTCAAATTTCAAGTGAATCGAATGAAAATTGAGGATTTTAGAAATTTGAAATTGTTGTTGACCTTTGACCGATGGTGATCACAAAAATAGTTGGTTGAATTTAGTTTGCTGATATGTAAATCCCATTAAAATTTCAAGTGAATCAGATGAAAATTGAGGATTTAAAAAATTTGAAATTGTTGTTGACCTTTTGGCTTATTTTGATCTCATCAATAGTTGGTGGTTGAACTCAGTTCACCGATATGTAAATCCTATTCAAATTTCCAGTCAATTGAATGAAAATTGAGGATTTTAGAAATTTGATATTGTTGTTGACCTTTGACCTATGGTGATCCCAAAAATAGTTGGTGGTTGAATTTAGTTTGCTGATATGTAAATCCCATTCAAATTTCAAGTGAAACGGCTGAAAATTGAGGATTTTAGAAATTTGAAATTGTTGACCTTTGGCCTATGTTGACCTTTTGGCCTGTGCTGATCTCAAAAAATAGTTGTCGGTTGAATTCAATTCGCCGACATGTATGTCGTATTCAAATTTTAAGTCAATCGGATGAAAATTGAGGATTTTAGAAATTTGAAAAAAAGTGGTTGACCTTTGGCCTATGTTGACCTTTTGGCCTATGTTGATCCCAAAAATAGTTGGTGGTTGAATTCAGTGCGCCGATATGTAAATCCTATTAAAATTTCAAGTCAATCGGATAAAAATTGAGGATTTTAGAAATTTGAAATGGTTGTTGACCTTTGCCCTATTTTGACCTTTTGGCCTGTGCCAATCTCAAAAAATAGTTGGTAGTCGAATTCAATTCGCCGCCATGTATGTCCTATTCAAAAAAAAATCAGAAATTTTTTCGAAAATTTTAGAATTTTTTTTAGAATTTTTTTTAGAATTTTAGAATGGGCTTTTAGAAATTAAAAAAAAAGTGGTTGACCTTTGGCCTACGTTGACCTCTTGGCCGATGCTGATCTCAAAAATAGTTGGTGGTTGAATTCAGTTACCTGATATGAAAATCCTATTCAAATTTCAAGTCAATCGGATGAAAATCAAGGATTTTAGAAACTTGAAAAAAAAGTAGTTGACCTTTGGCCTATGTTGACCTTTTGGCCTATGTTGATCTCAAAAATAGTTGGTGGTTTAATTCAGTTCACCGATGTGTAAATCATTTTCAAATTTCAAGTCAAATCTAATGAAAATTGAGGATTATAGAAATTTGAAAAAGGTGGTTGACCTTTGGCCTACATTGACCTTTTGGCCTATGCTTATCTCAAAAATAGTTGGTGGTTGAATTCAGTAAGCCGACATGTAAATCCTATTCAAATTTCAAGTCAATCGGTTGAAAATTGAGGATTTTAGAAATTTGAAAAAAGTGGTTGACCTTTTGGCCTATGTTGATCTCAAAAATAGTTGGTGGTTGAATTTCAGTTCGCCGACATGTATATCCTATTCAAATTTCAAGTCAATTAGATGAAAATTGAGGATTTTAGAAATTTGAAATGGTTGTTGACCTTTGGCCTATGTTGACCTTTTGGCCTAAGCTGATCTCAAAAATAGTTGGTGGTTGAATTCAGTTTGCCGATATGTATATCCTATTCAAATTTCAAATCAATTGGATAAAAATTGAGGATTTTCGAAATTTGAAAAAAGTGGTTGACCTTTGGCCTATTGTTTTTTTTGGTATACTGAATCGAGGCTCGTGAAAGAGCTAACATTTACTTCACAAACAAATCAACCAGACAAACAAAATATATAAAAAGAGGGAGCGGAAGACAAGATGGGGAGAGAAGGGGAAGCACACAAACACAACATTTGAGAGCAGGGAGATGTGTGGGAGGGAGAGGGCTTGGGGGGAGGAGGCGTGGGAAGGGGGGGGGGGGATAAGTATAAAACACAAGGACACCAAGGACTTCCAGGACAGACGTTGGTATTTCAAAAAAGTGGATTTGGGGTGAATTAACAGGGGTAGAAAAGATCAAGATTTTGGATGGGTGAAGATAAGAGATGGTGGTGAACAGCTGTTTTAAAGACCTGGAGGGTGGAGTGGGATTGAAGAGAGTGAGGGAGTTTGTTCCAGAGGCGGGAGAAAAGAGGAATGAAGGAGTGAAGGTGAGCAGAGAGTCTTGATTTTGGGAGTTTAACCATAAGAGGGTTGCAGGCAGATCTTGTGCGGCCTGTAGGAATGTTTGCGGGACAGAGCCCAGAGAGAGCTGGGGGGGGGGGGGGGGGGGCAAGGCCAGAGAGGAGTCGGTAGAAGATGGAAAGACCACCAACCTGCCTGCGGCGAGTGAGTGAGAGGCCCTTGGAGTTAGCTTCATCGCGGGAGATTCCAATGATTCTGAATGCTTTGGTTTCAACAGCGTGAAGACGAGCTAGGTGTGAGGCAGGAGCACCAGCCCAGAGGGGAGAGCAGTGTTCCATTTAGTCAGGTTCACTATGTTTTTTCGTTCAAAATTTTGGTAGATTAGCAAAACTATACATTTCTGGAATACTCAGAGCATGAGGAATCCAAAAATTAATGTTTGCATTTGCATAGACACCTTTGCGAAAATGACCCTCAGGACAGTGATGAAGATCTGTAAAAGCATATTCCTGAACGGTGTAGACCTAGAAGATCCTGTGTATAGAACTTATAGTTCAATCTGATACTAACAAGGCTGCTTTCTTGCTTTATAAACCCATACCTATAACTTCAAAGGACTTGCAATATCATGTACTAGCAGAAGTACCCGGCATTGCCGGGCGGGGGAGGAGAGGGGGAGAGGGAAGCGGCGGGGAGTGGGGGGAGAGCGAGCCCCTTAGCGTCATAGCGGTCATAGCGTCATAGCGATTTTTTTTTTCATAGCGTCATAGCGTCATAGCGTTCATAGCGTCATAGCGTTCATAGCGTCATAGCGTTCATAACGTTCATAGCGTCATAGCGTTCATAGCGTCATAGCGATTTTTTTTTTCATAGCGTCATCGCGTCATAGCGTCATATCGTTCATAGCGTTCATAGCGTCATAGCATTTCATAGCGTCATAGCGTTCATAGCGTCATAGCGTTCATAGCGTCATAGCGTTCATAGCGTCATCACGTGATCGCTCTGAGCGAATCAGCGCCCACCTGCTCTGATTCCGTTGAATTCCGTGCGCTGAAATGCGCTGAGGTAAATATGAATAAAAAATATGGATCGTCAAATATTTTGAGTTCGGCCATGTTCGTCCCAGGCTCAATGGCCATGTCTATGCCAAATATCAAGCACGTAAGCCTCTCCGTTTAGGAGTCTATCGGTAACATTACACACACACACACACACACACTGTGTTTTATATACTAGGGCATGCCCGTACTATATCTATATCTAAAATTATATCCCCCCCCCCCTCTATTTACATGAAATGGTTTGGTCCAAAGCGAACGGCTTGCGAGTACGGTGACAATCCCCCCCCCTCTATTTACATGAAATGGTTTGGTCCATTCGCAAAGCCAAAGCGAACGGCAGTTACGAATCGCAGTTACGATGAATCGCAAAGTAGTTTTAATTAGTTTTAAAACATAGTTTAACGCCAACATAGTTTGCCAACGTGAAATAAATGAATACGCTCTCAAATGTGCCGTCCGAGGCAGAGTCTGTTCGGCACGTTCGGCACACGTGATAGCTCGCTGCTCTCTGATTGGTTGAATCGTTTTTTGGACATAGCTTGGTAACTACTTGTCCGATTAATATGAAACCTTGAAAAGGCACATCCTCGGGTCCCCAGCAATATACCTGGCAAGTTTCAAGTATATCGGACTGGTAGTTGTCGAGAAACAGCGGTCGCATACACACACACACACAGACAGAGATTAGTGGAATTATAGATAGATATAGATTATGTAATACAGTTATATCACAAATATAAAGACAATGGTTTTCAATTACCTTTGTTTGTTGCTTTTCTATAATCCTGAGCACTATTTTGAGGCCTTTATTGGATTCCTTGACCCAGAAAACATAGGATTAGCATATTTAATTAAGTTTCTAGGTTGACTAGAAGCCGAGATAGCGCAAAATATGTATTTTATGGCGGCCATTTTGAAAATCCAAAATGGCGGCCATGCAGGTGTCTGTGCAAACGCCAACATTGATTTTCGGATTCTCCATGCTCTGATGATTCCAAAAATGTACAGGTTTGCTAATCCCAAAATTTTGAACGAAATTATATTTGTTAACATAGTGAACCTGACTAATTGAGCTGCGGATGAAAGCCTTGTAAGTGGTGAGGAGCTCAGGTGTACCAAGGAAGGACTTCACACGACGGAGGATGCCCAGTCGGCGACTGGCTTTGGAGGCCAGCTTGGAAATGTGGTTTTCCCAGGAAAGATCATGGCAGATAGTGAGACCCAAAAGCTTGAGTGACAGAACTTCTTGGAGAGGATTATTCAGAAAGTGGATGGGAGGGTTGTCCAGTCGGTCTTTTCGGAGAGACATCGTAAGAGTGTGAGATGTCAGGTTGTCAGATTTGTCATGTTGACCTTTTGACCCCAAAAATAGAGGATTTTGTCGCACCACGAACTCTACCATTTGGTAAAGTTTCGTGAAGATCGGTTTAAAATTATGACCTGTAGGCAAGTATAAGTGAGTGGACAGACAAACAAACACACACACACAAACAGGAGCGATCAACATACTTGCAAAAATTTTTTTTCTTTTGCCAAGTAACACACACACACACACACACACACACACACACACACACACACACACACACACACACACACACACACACACACACACACACACACACACACACACACACACACACACACACACACACACACACACACACACACACACACACACACACACACACACACACACACCGGAGTGATCAACATACTTGCAAAAAAAAAAAAAATTGGCAAGTAACAAACAGACCCAAATACAATACCCTCTCCTCTAGCGAGGATAATAACGTTTCTTTTTGAAAATGTATTGACAAACCATTGTCCTTCCAGGTTTTTGGTTCCCCAATGAAATATTGACCTATGTTCTGCATAAAAATTTCTCCGTGTGGTAAAAACTTGGAAGCATAAATAAATCTAAGTTGTTTTAAACCTTTTCAAAATAAAGGGCATGCAATGGATTTAATGTTACAGAGCAACTTTCAGACAAAATTTCAAAATAAAAGGCATGACGACAAAATAAAGGGCCTTTGCCACTGCCAACCACTACCAAATTCCCTCAAGATCATAGCTAATGATCATCCCCAATAGGGGTATCTAAAAGGTATTTTTTGTACGTAAATTTCCTGGGAAAACCACATTTCAAATCTGGCCTCCAAAGCCAGTCGCCGACTGGGCATCCTCCGTCGTGCAAAGTCCTTCCTTGGCACACCTGAGCTCCTCACCACATACAAGGCTTTTATCCACAGCTCAATGGAGTACTGCTCTCCCCTCTGGGCTGGTGCTCCTGCCTCACACCTAGCTCGTCTTCACGCTGTTAAAACCAAAGCTTTCAGAATCATTGGAATCTCCCGCGATGAAGCTAACTCCAAGGCCTTTCACTCACTCACCGCAGGCAGGTTGGTGGTCTTTCCGTCTTCTACCGACTCCTCTCCGGCCTTGCTCCCCCAGCTCTCTCTGGGCTCTGTCCCCCAAATATTCCTACAGGTCGCACAAGATCTGCCTGCAACCCTCTTATGGTTAAACTGCCAAAATCAAGACTCTCTGCTCACCTTCACTCCTTGATTCCTCTTTTCTCCCACCTTTGGAACAAACTCCCTCACTCTTCAATCCCACTCCTTCCTCCAGGTCTTTAAAACAGCTGTTCACCACCATCTCTTATCTTCCCCCATCCAAACCCTTGATCTTTTCTACCCCTGTCAATTCACCCGAGATCCACTTTTTTGAAATACCAACTTCTGTCCTGGAAGTCCTTGGTGTCCTTGTGTTTTATACTTCTCCCATCCCCCCAAGCCCTCTCCCTCCCACACATCTCCCGATGTCCCTGCTCTCAAATGTTGTGTTTGTGTGCTTCCCCTTCTCTCCCCACCTTGTCTTCCGCTCCCTCTTTTTATCTATTTTGTTTGTCTGTTTGATTTGTTTGTGAAATAAATGTTAGCTATTTCACGAGCCTCGATTCTGTATACAAAAAAAAAAATACTTCACCAAGTTAAGAGGATTTGTGAATTATCATTTCGAAGAATTCGAAATTATTTCTCCTGGGTGACTTTAACGCACACACTCGTGGCCAACGTTCGCAAGATAAATGAAAAAGAACAGCAACTACTACAGCTTTGTGTACAGTATGAGCTCTGCATTATCAATTCATTCCTCTAGAGTAAATACTGGTGTTCGGTGTTATGGCGTCATCCAGGATGTGGTCATTGGCACCCTCTCATCAGTGCAGGTGCAACTACGGAAAATGACACAGGTACAAATATGATGGCCTTCCACGCATCAACATTCCACGCACAAGACATGATGACAAATGTCCACCATTTTCAGAGACACTCAGATAGTCTCTTCTAGCTGAGGGTTTACTAGATAACACAAATAAAGCATGGAAGTCTCCAAGGTCAGCCATCTAAGATGATGCAGCAACAACGTTTGGTAAAGGAAGAAACAGGAACAAAGATTGGTTTGACTTAACACAAATGGCATCTGCCACCGACATAAAGAATGCAGCTTACCTTCCGGTACCTTGATATTTCACTTCCGGGTTCGGTTGCGAGAGGACGCTGGCGTTGCATATTCGCCGCTTCTCCGACTGGATGGATGTACAGGGTCTGCTTCTACCTTTCTGACCTGACATCTCACACCTGTCCTGCCTTTTCACACCCGCACGTGCCGCGTGTTCTCCGGCTGGATAACGGAATCTGCTTTTGATGGTACGGAATACGGAATTCGAAAGGCCCGCTCCCGTTGATTGTGGCCGTGGCCTTGTTTGCCGGTGGCCTTGTGGCCTTGTTTGCCGCTGTGGTCTTGATTAGCGGCTGCAGTCGTTTGCCGCTGCGTTTGCCGCTGCGTTTGCCGCTTTGCCTCCTCGACCTTGGCCTCGTACTCGTCCCTTCGCTCCTGCCTGGCATGTCTCTGAAGTACTCCGCCGCAAGGCTTCTTCTGCTCAATACCCGCTCCACCCCATCATGCATCTCTGCCATCAAATCAAATGGACTCCTCCGACGACCCAGGTACATTCACCGTGGCTCCGGTCGCAAGTTTGTTTATTTGCAATCAGGTCACTCCATCCCCGTCCTCTGGTCGGCTCAGCGCACTCTCACTCTTCGTCCCAGCGCACCTGGTCACAGCAACCCACACGATCGCACCTCTTGCCTACGAACCCTGGCTAAATCACCTGAATTCATCCCTGCTGTTCAAAACAACATCAAGCTCACCCTGTTCAACACCCGGTCCCTCAACAATAAATGCCTCATCCTGAACGAATACATCCTGGATAACAAACTGGACTTTCTCTGTCTCACCGAAACCTGGCAACAACCTCTGGACTACTACACACTCAACCTCACCACACCCAATGGATATTCCTACGTCAATAAACCACGCTCGGAGGGCCGAGGTGGTGGAATTGCCGTTATCCACCGTCAAGACATCAAGACCAACCTCATCTCCATCTCATCTGCTCCATCATTTGAACACCTGGCTTTAAAACTCTCTGGTCACACGCAGTCAGTCATGGCTGTCGTCTACCGCCCTCCCAAACCACACCCATCATTCCTGTCTGACTTCTCCTACTTTCTGACCCAGCTATGTTCCCTCTCCCCCTCAATCCTCCTCCTTGGTGATTTCAATATCCACATGGACTCCACTGACTCCACAATAACCACTGACTTCACTGATTTACTCACCTGCTTTAACCTCACTCAACATGTCGACTTTCCTACCCATATCCGTGGTCACATTTTGGACCTTGTCTGCTCCACTGGATTAAATTTGCACCATCTCTATGGCTCCGACCTCACCCTCTCTGACCACTTAGCCATCACTCTGACCATCAACATCCCCGCCCCAACACCAAGGCATTATCGCACAATCAACTTCCGTAAGCTAAACGCTCTTTCACCTACCTCATTCTCATCCACCCTCTCTGAAAAAATGTCCACTTCTCCCTTCATTGACCTCCACACCCCTTCCGACCTCACTGACTACTACAACCACACTCTCTCCTCCTGCCTTGACCAGCTTGCGCCTGTAAAAACCAAAACAGTTTCTTTCACCCATTCTGCTCCCTGGTTTACCCCTGAACTCCACCTGATGAAAACTCGTGCTCGCCAACTTGAAAGACTCCGCAATAAAACGGGTCTCACAGTTCACTCCCAAGCCTACAAGGACCACATACAACACTACAAAGATGCCCTCTCCCGCGCCCGCTCTGCCTACTACTCTCAAATTATCCACTCTGGCTCCGGAAACCCAAAAGCACTCTTCTCGACAATAAACAAACTCCTCCGCCCCCTGAACACCACCACCCAGTCATTCACAGTAGACAACTGCATCTCCTTCCTCTCTTTCTTCCAACGCAAAATTGACAACATCTACAACAGCTTGACCACCGCCGCACCCGCTCCCCCTCCAACCACCTGCCCCCCCTTGTCCTGCCATCCCCTGTCTCGGTTCTCCCCAATCTCTCCTACTGACCTCTCTGAACTCCTCATAGGAATGAAAACTGCCACCTGCACTCTTGACCCCATCCCCTCCAGCTTTGTCAAAGCCTCCCTCCCTGCTCTCTCTCCACTTATCATTGCAACAATAAACTCCTCCCTGTCTACAGGCATCGTCCCACCTTCCCTCAAAATTGCTGCTGTTACCCCCATTCTAAAAAAACCTGGTCTAAACCCTGACACCCTAAACAACTTCAGACCCATCTCCAACCTACCCTTTCTGTCAAAAGTTTTGGAACGCGCTGTAGCCACTCAACTCAAACATCATCTCTCTGCCAATAACTTGTATGAAACATTCCAATCCGGATTCCGCTCCAACCACAGTACTGAAACTGCTCTCCTCAAAATCACCAACGACCTTCTCCTCTCCTCTGACGCTGGCAACCTCAACATTCTCGTCCTCCTCGACCTCAGCGCTGCCTTTGACACCATCGATCACACTATCCTCCTCACCCGACTTGAATCCACCTTTAACGTCACCGGCACTGCCCTCTCTTGGATTAAATCATACCTCTCTGACAGATGCCAGTTCATCTCCATCAATAACTGCAAATCCCCCACTGCTCCCCTCCCCCAAGGTGTCCCCCAAGGTTCAGTTCTTGGCCCCCTCCTCTTCATCCTTTACCTGTCCCCGCTCGGTCACTTAATCCGCCGTCATGGTCTCCAATTCCACTGCTTCGCCGATGACATCCAGCTTTTCATCTCCACCAAGTCCGTCTCCACCGACACCCACTCTATCCTGACAAACTGCATCACTGAAATAAAATCCTGGCTTCAAATCAACTTCCTCAAGCTTAACTGTGATAAATCTGAAATAATCATCATTGGCCCAAAAACGCTCACAAAATCCACCCATAACTTTGCCCTCAACATCGACGGTATCCCAGTATCCACCTCCCCTCACATCCGGAATCTTGGCGTCATCTTTGACCAAACCCTTTCCTTCGACAAATACACTAAACAGATCACAAAGTCAGCCTTCTTTCACCTGAAAAACATTGCCCGTCTCCGCTCATCCCTCTCCTCCACGGCTGCAGAAACCCTCATCCACGCCTTCATCACCTCCCGTCTGGACTACTGCAATAGCCTCCTCTATGGTTCACCCTCAAAAATCACCAATAAACTCCAATACATTCAGAACTCCGCTGCCCGTCTACTCACTCATTCCCGGACCCGTGACCACATCACCCCCGTCCTTTACAAGCTTCACTGGCTCCCCATCCCCCAGAGAATCCAGTACAAAATCCTCCTCTTGACATACAAAGCCCTCCATAACCTGGCCCCATCCTACCTGGCTGACCTCCTCTCCAGACACACTCCCACCCGCAACCTCCGCTCTGCTGGTACCAACCTCCTGACCCCCTCCATCCGGACCAAATTCAGATCCTGGGGGGACAGGGCCTTCTCCATCGCTGCTCCCACCCTCTGGAACTCACTACCTCACACCATCAGAGACTCCTCCTCACTCACCACATTCAAAACATCACTAAAGACCCACCTGTTCAACGCTGCATTCAACATTCAACCCACAGCATTTAACCCCTGACTATCTCTTCTCCTTCTCCCTCCTTTTGCTTTAAATATTTCCCTATTGATTCTTGTCTTGTCTTTTTGATTCTTGTCTTATATATATGCCGTATATCGCTGCTGTTTGTTTTCTTGATTCTTGTCTTTTTGCAATTGTTGTTTTCATGTATTGTTATGCATTATGTTTTCCACTCTGTCAAAGCGCCTTTGGGCTTCTGGAAAAGCGCTATACAAAATAAATGAATTATTATTATTATTATTATTACCTGGCACAGAACTTGAATCCTAACTCTAATACGCTGAGAGATTTGAAGCTAGCCATAGCAGTTGTGCAATAGACAGCAAGACAATGTGCAAAGCAGAATTTGATCAATGTCAAGAAACTCAAACTGCCAGTGACAATGGTAACCTTCACGCCATGTATATTGGTATCAAGAGACCACTTGGTCCTACCATTACCAAAATCGCTCCTCTCAAATCTAAAGGGGCAAGGTACCCACTGATAGGAACAAGCAAATGGTCCGCTAGGTACAGCACAATTCTGAGCTGTATTCGCCTCCCAGCGAGAATTCGATGGATACCTCCCAGCCCGTGCTTGATGCTCTTCTGCAGTTACCAGCCATGGATAGGCTTGATGTGGAACCCTCAATATTTGAGCTTGGCAAGGCCATTGACTCTTGCAGGTAGGAAAGTACCTGGAAAAAAATGGAATTTCAGCTGAACTTCTCAAGTATGAAAAACTCTACCTGCTAACATACCTCTATGACTTTCTCCTTTGCTGGAGTGATGGCTCCTTCCCACAGGATTATGTGTGATGCAAACATCGTCACACTATACAAAAACAAAGGCGATCAGGGAGATTGCAACAATTACAGAGGTCAGTCATATTGTACACCACTCCTTTCCTATTCCATCTCCTGGCTCTGCATGACGTCATCGCCGGGCACCGAAGGGGACCCGGAGATGACGTGCGCTGAAAGGGAGTACTCAATTTTCACTCCGGTTCTTTATTGTACACTGCTCCTTTCCTATTCCATCTCCTGGCTCCGCAGGACGTCATCGCTGGGCACCGAAGGGGACCCGGAGATGATGTGCGCTGAAAGGGAGTACTCAATTTTCACTCAGGTTCTTTGTTGTACACCGCTCCTTTCCTATTCCATCTCCTGGCTCTGCATGACGTCATTGCCGGGCACCGAAGGTGGCTCGGTGATGACTTGCGCTGAAAGGGGGGTACTCAGTTTTCACTTCGGTTGTTTGTTTTCTTGCTTGCTTGTTTGTTGTAAACCGCTCCTTTCCTATTCCATCTCCAGGCGCTGCATGATGTCATTGCCGGGCACCGAAGGGGGTTACAGATTCAAATGAAATGGTGGCGATTTAGAAATTATATAAGCCAATTGATTAATTATTTCATTATTTTATGATTATTATTTATTTATTTTCATTATTAGTCATTTATTTATTTTCTTTCTCATCTGGGCAATATCTCAGGCACCTTTTGAGCGAGGAAGCCGATATTTGGACACGACAGTGACCAAGTGATGTGGCTATAAAGGATATTTTTGATTTATTGATGAATCAATTAATCGATTAATTATTTATTGATTAATCAATTTCATTTTATTTTTCTATGAATGACTTATTCAATTAATTTTTAAAAAGTTACAGCTTTGAATGAAACTGGTGGTTGAGGTATGCTATTAGCCAATTAAGAAATTATTTTATGATTATTATTTACTGATTTTAATTATGCAATTAATCAATTAATTATTGTACACCTCTCCCTCCCAATACCGTCTCTATGTGATGCACGGCGGCATCGCCTGATGACAACCTTGCTGCTGTGTAACAGTGCACTCTTGTAGTCAGGTAGCCATCACTACAACATGATTGTGCGTCACAAACAGGGACATCAGGAGCAAAGTGGGCAACAAATGACTCACACTTGCCCCCGCAATATTGCACATAATAAAATTGGATTCCACACACACATGCACGATTAATGACAGCAAAATGCAATTCATTTATCGATTTAATCTCAAACAATATTTATATTATTATTCAAAGAAAAAGAAAAAAACTGTCAAATCATCAATTTCATTGACAAAAGGCATTGACTGCCTGGCCAAAATAAGTTTTTAGTTTACTCGCAAAACATTTTTTTGTCGATTTGAAAACAACAAGTTATATGGACCTAGGTATATGTGGATCAAAGGAAAACAGAAGACAGGCGTAGATGACTGAAACATTCTTAGTCATCGGACTTGGGAAAGTACTTGTGCTTCTGTAACCTAGAAAAAAACAAACAAAGTGGAGTGAGCAAAAGATTAATCAAAAATTCAAATAAAAATTAATTTTAAATTACTTCATAAGATTTGAAACAATTTTTATTCAGGTGTTTTGTGGATGAGCACACACATTTACCCTGAATGAAGAAATTGCGCAATAATTCATGAGTGCAGCTAATTATCCTACCCAGAGAAGAAGGCATTGCATTTGGGTCTGTTTGTTAATTAGCGAAAGTATTTCGCCAAGTATGTTGGTCTGTAGCATCTGCTACTTGAGAAAATCAAAGATATTTCAAGTATATTGATTGTTCGCGCGAGTCATGCTGTCTGTCTGTATGTCAATCGCCTACAGGTCACAATTTAAAACCAATCTTCATGAAACTTCACCAATAGGTAGAGTCGGTCATAAGTAAAAAGCACATTCATTTTGAGGTCAAAAGGTCAACATAGGCCGAAGGTCAACAACTCATTTTCTAAGATCCTCAATTTTCATCCGATTGACTTGAAATTTGACGAGGATTTGCATATTTGGTAATTTAATTAAACCAACAATTATTTTTAAGGTCAAATTTGATCAAGGGATTTTGCAAGTATTGTGCTCTGCACGACGTCTTTCTTGTTTGTTTGTTTGTCAAAAGATTTTTGTCCACAGTTTTGAAACAATCGTTCTGAATTTTCAGCTCAATTGGACTTTAGTCCAGTGAGCTTATGCGATCGAGGAGTGTGCATAGGTAAGTGAGTGAGTGAGTCATTGAGTGAGTGAGTCTGTAAACACTTCAGTCATTATCACTTGAACCAAACACACGATGTTTGTGAAACTTGGCCACAAGCTTCATATCTGATGCCCAACGAAGGTGTATTGACCACATCAAAATCTGCCCTCATCATGGGGTTATACGGGGTGGGGGGAGGAACAGGGAGGAGTTTGACCCCAAAAATAGGTATTTGCTCTCTTCTCCGAAACTACACACACTTTCAATGAAACTTGATAACAACCTTCATCACCCATGATGTACCAAAGTTTGTTCACGGCATTAAAGATATCAGGATCTGAGGGAGTTTGTGGGGGGTTTGAGTGACTGTTGCTCCTGATTCAAGTGAGCTCCAAGACCCGCGGTCATTTTTTTTTGCTTATGTAGGTGACAGACTAAGGACAGCAATGCACATTTTTTGTCAGGATCTAGATACTCGAATTTTTAAAGTGATTCTTCACCATTAAGAGATGTGGCCAAAAATGATATACAGTCACGTGAAAAAGTAAGTACACCCCATGTAAAGTTTTGACTTTTTCAACATATTTAAACATACAGCTATTTGATCTTCATTTCAACAATATTGATAGATAAAGGTGATATAATATTGTTGTAGTTTTGGGAATAAAGGTAACCCCCCCTCTTAGTTAGTTGCACTACAACATGTAGCCTCGCTTAGTTTAGTTATTTCCTATTAAATGTAAGCATAGTCCTTTCCTGTGTTAGTATGCGTGGAGCAGGCGAGTAAGTGTAGGCTTCGGTGCTCCTTGGGCTGGAATACCATGTGCTAGGGCCTGGAACTAGTCTGGGAGGCCCGAGGGAGGAGCTGCAGGGGAGTGGCCAGTAAGCGGCAAGCAGCCAATAGAAGCTCAAGGGGAGTGGCTAACAACGACGGCCAGGGGAGGAGTTTGGAACATTCGGGTGAGATTCTGGGGAGGGGCTATATAGAACCCAAAAGAGAGGAAGAGGAAGAGGGAAAGAGAGGAAGAGACAGAGAGAGAGGAAGAGGAAGAGGGAGAGAGAGGAAGACACAGAGAGAGAGGTGAGAGACTGCCTGAGACTGCCCCCGAACTAGCTCTCTGTGATCGAGGCTCTGTGTGCACGAACTCTCCCTGCCCTGCGCTCTGCTGCCTATTAATAGCGCTTGCGAGGACGGTCTCTCCCAGGGCCACAGACGTCAACGAGCTCCCTGCACACGTGCCGCGAACACCTTGAGGGACACGCCCGGTGAGCTGACCAGAGTGAACGGCGCCAAGGACGGGTTTGGAGCGCGTACTTTTCCTTCCATCTTTTCCCCGCGAGAGTGAGTGGGCCCTTGTCCGGGGAATAAGATAAGACTGATTAAGTATCTGCTCTGTGTCTCTTTACCCTGATCAATGTAAATTGTATAATAAACCTGTGTTCTTCCTTCCATTTGGCCGTCCACGTCATTTCGTACCATTGGCTTTGCATTGCATGAATAAAACCGCTCAATCGGGTTCAATAAGAATTAATGGCACGAGTCAAATGATACGCAAACCGCTCGGGCGTATCCGACTAGCGTGATCCATGCGAGGTCCAGTCCCCGTTCTCGTGGCGGCGTGTGTATTGAAGGTACTTAGGGAATCGACCAGATACCCTTCCGCATGCTCGCTACGGGAGTGGCGGCTCGGCCTCGTGGACTCGAAGCTCGAGGGGGAAAAGGGTTTAACCCCTCTCTGTACGTCGACGGGCTCGAGATCCGCAACAATATAACAAATATCATGAAACATTTACATTTTGTAGTCCATTGTATAATTTAAATGAACATAAATGCAAATTTCGCATGTGGAAAAAGTAAATACACCCTTGGCTCTAATAGGTGGTATTGCCCCCTTTGGCAGAAACAATCTCAAGTAGGTGTTTCTTATAACTGTCTACCAGTCTCTGACATCGATTGGGAGAAATTTTTGCCCACTCCTCCATGCAGAATTCTTTCAGCTGGCTGTGCGATGTTTGAGGGGTTTCTTGCATGCACAGCTCATTTCAAATCCCCCCACAACGTCTCGATGGGATTTAGATCCGGGCTTTGACTTGGCCATTCCAGAACCCTCCATTTCTTTCTTTTCAGCCATTCCTTGGTGGATTTACTGGTATGTTTAGGGTCATTGTCATGTTGCAAGGTCCACCTTCGGTTGAGCTTCAACTTTCTGACAGATGGCCTCACATTATCCTCAATCACCCTCTGGTACAATGAAGAATTCATAGTGGATTCTATGATGGTGAGCTGCCCAGGCCCTGATGCAGCAAAGCTGCCCCAAACCATAATATTTCCACCACCATGCTTTACAGTTGGTATCACGTTGTTGTGGTCAAATGCTGTCTTTGGTTTTTGCCAAACATGTTTTCTGGTACTGTGGCCAGATAGTTCTACCTTTGACTCATCTGTCCAGAGCACATTGGTCCAGAAATGCTGGTCTTTGCCTAGGTGTTCATTGGCAAACTTTAGTCTTGCCCTGATGTTCTTTCTGGACAGCAAAGGTTTCCTCCTGGCACACCTCCCATGTAGATCAAATTTGTGCAGCCTCTTTCTAATGGTAGACTCGTGCACTTTGACATCAACAGTGTCAAGAGCTACCTGTGGGTCCCATGATGACATTCTGGGGTTCGAAGAGACTTCTTTCAGCATCTTGTGGTCTGCTCTCAGGCTGAACTTGATGGGGGCGGCCTGACCTGAACAAGTTGGCAGTTGTTTGGAATCTTCTCCACTTGTAGATGATCTTCCGGACAGTCGAATGATTGATTTCAAATTGTTTGGAGATCTTTTTAAATCCCTTCCCAGACTCGTAGGCATCTATAACCGTCTTTCTGAAGGCCTCAGAGCCTCAGAGCCTCATGCCTTTGATCTAGGCATGGTGACGCCGCACACTTCAACAACAAAGAGCAAACCAAACTAAATGTCTGAGGTTTAAATAAGACAGGTTCCTCCAAGATCCTCTCTAACAATGTTCTAATCATATGCACCTGAGCTGGTGCATCTGATTCTAATTTTAGGTATTTGAAGTAGTGATAAATGTAGGGGTGTACTTACTTTTTCCACATGCGAAATTTGCATTTATGTTTATTTAAATTATACAATGGACTACAAAATGTAAATGTTTCATGATATTTGTTATATTATATCACCTTTATCTATCAATATTGTTGAAATGAAGATCAAATAGCTGAATGTTGAAATATGTTGAAAAAGTCAAAACTTTACATGGGGTGTACTTACTTTTTCACATGACTGTATAGCACAATATCTCAAACAGTTACGGACGGATTTGGCCAAAACCTGGTGGACAGGTTGTGGTGTGACAAGGACAAATTGATTCGATTTTGGTGAAGATCCATGTCAGGATACGAGAAAAAACAAAATTCTTTAAGTGATTCTTCAACATTGAGAGATGGGGCCAAAAACAATATAAAGCATGATATTTCAAAAAGTTGTGGGCGAGTTATGACAAAACGAGGTGGATGAGTTGGTTAGGTAACAAGAACAAGGCGATTAGATTTTGGTTCAGGTCCGAATCCAGATCCGACCCATCATTGGGATACAAAACAAACTGTTCAGCCTGCCGGAGGTATGCGCTCTACCGAGTGCCGTTCTCATGACTACAATAATTACAGAGAAGTGATACGTCACAATACAACTAAACTTCACATTTACAACGTTCTAGCTCGATGATATACTACTTTACCAGTTATTGCCGAGTATTTCTTCAACGTTGTCCCGATTTTTATGAACGCAAGGTATTTCATGACTGAAGTCACCCCAATTTCCACCTCGGGTTCATACATGTACGTATGGGACCATGCATGTGGTTGTGGGACCATACATGTCCGTACCTCGTGTACGTATGGGACCTTCTACATAATGATTGTGACTATCAGAGGATTCTCGATTGAGAAAATTACTCGTCAATTTCACTTTCTGACGAGTCTGAAGTGAGTTGTGCACCCATTTTCCGTTGCGTGTCGAGACAGCATTTCCTTTGATTGCATCATGTGGATGACGTCAAGACCATCGTGGTTTTCTGAAATTTTTAGGGGCAGTACCTGCTGGGTTTCCTTTTTTAACTGTAACACCTCAAATAATTATCATAATTAAAACCCACATTCAGTTCTTTGTTTATTTCTTTTAAATCTATATAATCAGATCAAAAAAAATTCTGTGTCTGTGGACCTTTAAGCATGTAAAGATCCCCTCACACAATCTTACTTATCTAGGGACAGACAGGTGCGCCTCACACATTCTGGGTAAGTAGAGAGAAAGAGAGTGAGAGAGACTGGGGTATTGGGTAGGCCCCTTGCTCACCCCATGCAAACAGGTGGGCCTGCGTCCAAAGTGGAGGGTAGGGAAGGGGAGGGGAGGAAGGGAATGAGGTGCATATGTTGGTGCAGTGTCGGGAATGTCATATGTACGTGTGTCTGGAACTGCTGCACCCGAAGACCACGTGCTGCTGTTTGCCCCCCAGCACCCCTCGGTCAGCCTTGATCAGCGCATTCGTTCAGGCAATAAAGCAGGCAGGTATGGAGGTTCGTTAGACAGCTCTTGGTTCAACAGGCAGCTGTGCAGCAGCACAGGTCGGCAAATAACTTCACATTATATGCTGGACCAGGCGAGGCTTTGTCGCGTCATTTCCCCATTGGTGCATGCACAGCCAAGCGGGTCGATTTCACCACATCCGCACATGTGAGCCACTCCCCAAGAGCGCAGCTTTAGCGTCTCTCGACTCTCGAGGAGTTCTTACTTGGTGCACTCTTAGCGCTAAGATTTACTTGGCCAAGCACCAACGTCGTTTTTATTGTGGTGTCGTGTCGGTGGGATTGTGGTGTTGGTGTGGTTTCCGTTGTGGGAAGGTGCAAGGGGGAAAGGATGGGAAAAATGATGTCAAGGGATTGAGGATGGGATGTATTGAAATGGGTTGAATGAAGAGGGGGTTTACTGGGTTTGAGATGTCTGGGAAGGATGGGCAATTGGGATGACGGTTGGATGGATGGATGGGGGAAATCTCAAGAAGAAGAAAGGGAATCACAAATGGGATGGAACATGCTAACCCTCAACACATTTTTCCCATCCCTGATATGAGGGGAAGGTACCTGACCAAGCACAGTTACTAATGAGATATCTAACTCAAGGTTCCTTATGTGTTGAGTGCGACACCCCAGGTCCTTTTCCATAACCGCAACAATATATGCATATATGTATCATACTGTTGCGGTTTTGCCACAAAGGCAAACCCCCTTTAGTTAATTGCACGACAACATGTAGCCTGCAGTAGTTAGTTATTTCTTATTGAATGTAAAGATTAGCCCTTTCCCATTGTGTAGTAATCAAGACCAATATGCGTTGAGAGTCGGCAGGATTTCAAACTTTAGTGT
Source organism: Myxine glutinosa (assembly GCF_964187855.1). Lineage (NCBI taxonomy): Eukaryota > Metazoa > Chordata > Myxini > Myxiniformes > Myxinidae > Myxine > Myxine glutinosa. Next base: position 33,775,493 of record NC_136271.1, read on the forward strand.
GGTTGAAAGAAGACATTACTAATGAGCAAGAAGGCGTGGCCAAAAGAACAGGCCCACGTGACCAATGACGGGTCGGGAACACGTCACCAGCAAGCGACCAATGGGGTGTGAAACCTCCCCGAATGAAAGGGGGAAGGAGGACTGAAACCTTCATTGGGGGAGGAGGGATTGAAGGCCAGCACGTGACCAACCTCAGCCAATGGGAGGCTGTGGAACATTCGAGAAGCTTTTCGGGTGTGATAAAAACCCCTGCCGGTCGCATTTCCAGCCTCTTGCTCTTGGATTTTGCTGCGCCATGACATTCCTCTTGCCGTGATAGGTCTACCCTATCAATGCAAGAGGGTAGACCACCCTCTTGCATTGCGCCTCGACGACACTTCTCTTGCCCGGACCCTCTTGCATTGTGCTTCGCCGACACTCCTGCTCTTGCTTTGTGCTTCGCCGACCGACACCCATCGCTCTTCGCCGATCTCTCGCTCTGATCAGGCTGACCTGCAAGCGTTGGCTTCTCCCGCGACTCACCTTGAAGCTGAAGCTTGTCTACCTGCATTGCAGCTTGTGCAACCTGTGGAAGTTCGTCGTCCAGATACCTCATCCAGGCTGCACATCCAGATCGAGGATCGAACTGCGCAATGCGCACACCACGTGGCCACGTTCGAGTCCATCACAGCACGTACATCGGTATGATAATAACCAGTGTGTTATTCCCTGTGTGTGTGTGTGAGAGTGTGGAGGCGCCTGTGGGGTTTATTATCAGGTAAGGATTGATAAGATTGAATCTTCGTCTCTGTTGCTCTGTGCCTTCTAAATAAAAGGCTGTACATTTTGTGTTACTTTCAAACCTGTTCGGATATGTCTTTTCTCCATTGGCCTAGCATCATCCGAGACCGAATTTGGCTTGAATCACGTCCGTAAATCACGTCAGGTAACGCCGCTTTCCACACCATGCAAATCCGCTCGGCACGCAATAAGGTGTGTGAAAGTGAGGGTTCAATCCCCGGTTTCTTCGGTCGCGTGTCTTGAAGGTATGTGGGATTAATTGACCAGCAAACTCTTCGGCGCGTGGCTGTGAGGTTGGCGATTGGAATTGCTTAGCAATCCGTCAATCACGAGTTTAGTCGCTCGCGGTCGGTGGCCTCAGTGGAACCGGAGTTCGAGGGGGAACGGGGCATAAACCCCCCCTTAGTACGTCGACGAACCTGGGATCCACAACAATACTTTAGGTACATTTGGCTTTGAGCAATATTACAGTTATGCCTTCATACAATGCATCTTGTATGCCAATGAAGCTTGAAATGCACCCCACCCCCAATTTTTTTAAATTTTTACTTACTTGGCTACCATGGAGGCAGGAAGTATCGACCAGTTTTTATTGAGGCCAGCAAGTTGATCATAATCTTCTTTGTCCAATTGAAAGTCAAATACCTAGCAAAAAAACATAATTTAACAAAATATATCATGATACTTTATTAAAACATAATTTGTGATGATTCCACAACAACCCTAACCCCTGGCGCTCACCTGGTAGAATAAACAGCATACTGCACTGACTAAAGGTATTTTAAACCAATTTCATTTTGATTGCTAGAAGACAGGGCAGCATGTAGAATCATACTAACATAATCATAAGACTTTAAATAAACAAATAAAAAAATACCTATTTTGGGGGGTTTCATCACAATAGCATGTGTAGTTTCTGAGAAGACAGCAAACACAGTTTTTGGGGGGCAACCCTCCCCCCCACCCCCACCCCCCATAGACCACCACAGGAGCAAAAAAAAATTAATGCCATGAACAAACATTGGTGCATCACGGGTGGTGAAGGTTGTGGTGAAGTTTCATCGAAATAGTGTGTGTAGTTTCAGAGAAAAAAGCAAATTCCTATTTTGGGGGTCAAACCTGGATCCACTTTGACCCCTGGTAGACCCCCTTAAACCCCGATTTTTTTAATGCCGTGAACAAACTTTAGTCAAAACACAACAAATATAATTTGTGCCAAATGTGGTCGCAATCCCATCAGCGGTTTCGGAGAAGAAGTTTCAAGTGTTTCAAGTGTCCGAGAACACAATGGAGATATCTCGTTTTGGAATCGAGATCTTCATGTGGTTGGCATACCTTTGCATTCTCCACAATCCTGGCAGGAGTCACACTTTTGGGAATCACAGCAATACCACGTTGGATGTGATAACGCAAAAGAACCTGCAAAGAAAAACCCACCAGAAGTCACACATCAATGATCACCTCTTCATCAATGAAAATTAACAGCAGGTGCACATTCAGTCCAGACGAAGTGATGTCAAAAACCCAACGCACAATTTATTAAACAGAGATAACACTACAACTTGTTGAAAAAATAAATAAAGAGAAAATACTAGAATATGCAAGGAATCTATGACAAAAGAGGCAGCCGTTTGGTCCATCATGCTTGTTGTTACGGGGTCCTCCCCTATCCCCTGGTCTCGGTAAACCTCCGAACCGCGAGAGGGTCCCCGGCAGAAAGATATGTTATCCTTGGTTGAAATTAATCAATAATGAAACCACACCAAGGGTGATGAACAAACAATATATTAAAAGCACACAAAAAAGAACCATACAACAATGGGGGCAATCAACCCTACAATCCAATCTTAAGAAGGTAACCTAGCTCAAACTCACGGCACCCCCAGGGACTGAAACAGAGTCCTTCTCAATGTCTCTAGAACACAATGGTGCTCCTGGCGAAGAGGCGATGGCGATGAGGCAGGTAAGGAGATGTAGGTAAGGCGGGGACCATCACGTGGTCCCAGCCAACCCCAATTGGCGGTGGAAAGAGGAATCCCACAGACGCTATCCAAACGTGCACATACACCGGGCAGTCGCGAACCGCACCGTATTCTTTCAAAGGCCACTGTCGCGCACAGACATCCTCAGCAAACCACCGGAGGGCGGGATCCGCGGACACGGCTAACCAAGGGTCCGCGAACGACGCGCGAGGTCCCCGAAATGGCGGTCGGTTCTTCCTCGGGCCGCAACCTCTAGGCGAAGATTCTCCGGAATCTCCCACCTGTACCTGGCTTCGCAGGCTATTCCACGACACCAGCGATATCAACGATCGCAGGAGATTCCTTTCCAGGCTTCAAAGTTCCTTTTCCATGGACGCTCGACCACACTGGGTGCGGAGCTGTTACAAAACGCCTCGTTTCACCTCTGCCTCCCGCGCTCTTCTTCTTCGCTCCACCTCTTCCGGTGCCCTATCCCATTTCCGGCATCATTTTTGTCATGAGCGCTTTTAAACCTTTTAACCACAATAACCCTTACTGAGAACCAACAATAATAATAATACCAACAATAATTAGGGCCGAATCCGTAACACTTGTGCTGTATATACACCTCATCAACTTGATCCAATTTAACATTGACATTTTCATCCGACAGAATGGTACAAGGTAACACCTTGAGCTGTCGAGCCAGGGTTCAATTCTCAACCTGACTACAAACTGTTGGATTTGTGTTTCACAAACAGGACATTGCATCAAAAGAGCACCATCCCTTAGATGGGCATTTAGCAGGTTGTCTCATCCGTTAGCGTTAGCACAGTTCCAGGGAGAGGGCTCAAGGGCTCTGCATACATAACACCTTCCACAATGTGATCTGTACCATATAGCCTCTCCTTTGGTTCTGGTTCTAGCATCCCAGGGGAAAATACATGCTGTTGCTTTATTCAGTCACTACAAATACCAAGGCTATCCAAGTTTAAAACCTGCAAGAGGAGAGCCTGCTACACTGATGATCTGAAACGATTTTTTTGATTTGACCCCTGGAGTTGGGGAAAAAAATAAAAATAAAAATAAAAACGGAAAAACATTGGATTCAAAATTTGATATTGGGTCATTTCATCATCGACATTACTTCAGGTGGAAAGCATCGGCATTTACAATGGCGTGTCATCGACTTCGTTCTGATTTTCTTTGTATTCATTTGTCAGATCAGGTTAACACCTGGTACTAGTCCAGTACTACCGTACTACCTGCTTCATGGTCGATTGGTGACTCAACCATCTCCGTCACCAAGCCTGCCTGGTGAACAGGGTGTCTGGACATGTAGCAGGGGGTAGAGGGAAGGGGAGGAGATGTGGAAGAAACACCCGTCAAAGGGCGAATGAGCCTTTTATAGGCCAATGGCTATCCAGGGGGATGGTGTCCCCTAAAAACAGTCAGGAAGAGAGTGGTCACCACCTGAACTATAAAGACCAAAATCCCCAAGGGGACGCAACGTGGAACCGGCAGGGGCATATTGAATAAATGAATATTCATTCTTGCGAGTCATGTTGGGGCATGGCACAAAATTCAAAATCATAAATGGATACAAATGAAACCTTCCAAACCTGAGCACTGGTTCTTCCATGTTTCTTGGCAATAGCTGCCACCACTGGATCCTGCAGCAGCACACATGGGTCTTTGACCTCATTCTTGCTGTAAGTGAAACAAAGCATAAATTCATGAAAGAGGTGCTAATTATGAAAGTTTGCAAGTAAATGAAAAGTTAACGAATTAAAAATAAAAAGACAGGAAAGACATTCTTAAAAGGTAATAGCAGAAATTTGAGCAAGGTAGCCAATTGTGAATACACGTTTTCAAACAACTGGAACTAGGAGACAAGCAATATAATAACTAGGAAACCAGTAATCTTTTGAAATTATACCGAGCACGGCAAACAATATGTACAGTATGCCTATGGACTGACCATGGTGTAGCATTCACTCCATGCTCCATCTACAACCACCTTGAAAAGACAAGTTTCTAATGATGAATTAAAATTGCAGTTAATTATTCCTCATTTCCATGGCAACGTGGTAGCATCATGGCGAGGGGCACCATTACTGCCATCCTAGAGGTTATACGTTCAAATCCAGATAAAGGTAGCAGTATTAAGGACTGGAATTGGAAATGTGGAAACTGACATTGTATCAGAATTACCATGAAATGATAGAAAAACAGACCATTCAGGTAGGGGAAATTTGCTCACGGTAAGACATTATTACTCTAATATGTGCATTGTGCATGGTTCACATGGTTCAGTATGGTTGACCCATAATGCTTTTCAGGGTAATTTGGGGTAGACACCAAAATGATACTTCTAAAAAGGTGTTGTTTACCCTGGTGTTGGGCTAGCGGCTAGGGTGCCGGCTCAGGATCCTAGGATCCTGGGTTCGAATCCCGGTCGATCGCTGAATTAACGCCAGGGGGGTTGACTCAGCCTGTCATCCTTCCGAGGTCGGCTAATTGAGTACCAGTTCACTGGTAATTCCCTGTTTGTCGTTAAAGGCGGCAAAAAGGGTTGGCGTCAGGAAGGGCATCCGGCCGTAAAACATTGCTTCAAAAAGGGGACCAAAAAACAACAACAACCACGGTTCCCGAAAAAGGCCAACCCCCGCTTTGCGGGGAAAAATGGCCTCTAAAGGTGGTTATTATATTATAAAAAGGCAGTGCTCAGCCAAAAGTTCCCTCTGAAGTCTAAATGAACAGCAACAACAAAAAAAAGAGAATTAAATAAAACGCTCTCCACCACCACGTATACTTACAATTCACGATCAGGAGCTCCAAAGGGACTGTAGGCTACAACTGTAATACCCTTGTCCTGGCAGTACTGCACAAGCTTGTCTCTGGTGAAGTATGGATGCAACTCAATCTGTAAAAGAAAAGGGTTCCTCTTGACTGAAGTGTTAAATAATGAGCTGCAGTACATCCAAAATAGAGTACGTACTACATTTTATAAGCACGTGCTGTATATACAGCTCAACAGCTGTAATACTACATTTTGATTTTGATGTACCCTTGATGTACTTTGATTTTGATGTACCATCCCCATTATAAAGCGTTGGTGCTACCAACGTTTCTGTGCAAGGGTTATAATGGGTGGTTTGCCATTGCCCTCCAAGCTTTGTTCGTCCATGTTCTTATACTTTCCAATGCTGAGTGCTGAGCAAGAAAGCAGCACGTACCATTTTTAAAGTCGTTGGTATGACTCGGCCGGGATTTGAACCACCGACCTACCAGACTCGGAGCGGACGCTCTAATCATTACACCACCGAGACTGGTGTATTATTACATACAAGCTGTATATAGCTGTAGCACAGTAAGAATTTCACATTTTCTTGTGTAAATATGGAGAAGGAGGGATCAGAGCCTTGCTTGCTTAAAGTAAATAGGTATATACACTTAGTTATAAGAATTGTTAATTTCTTTAAATTGTCAGATTTCACTCCAGATTTCGACAAGTAAACCACATGCCCCAATCCTCAAATCCAAAATAATATTTTGATTATACGCTGTCGGACCCTAACAATCACGGGGGATACGTTCCTGGAAAATGCCACGAATGTTGAATCCGTGAATGTAGGGGCATTGTTTGAATGGGGAGGGTTGGAGGTGGGAATTTTATTTATTTATTTTACTACATGGTCTAGGATTGTGGAAGAGCTGTGATAGAACAAATCAGGACACAACATAACAAAGGGAACAGCAGGAGAAAGGGCATATGCCAACATCAGGGCGGAGGGGGAAAATATACGGAGACAGACAAACAAGGGATGCAGGTAATGATGATGGGTAAGGGAGAACGCAAAGGGTGGATAAGGTGTATACAAAACAAAATTTTTGGGAGGGGTAGTGGTGGTTTAACAGGTATAGAAAATATCATGATTTTGGATGGAGGATGACTTGAGATGGTGGTGAACAGCTGTCTTGGGGACCTGGAGGGTGGAATGAGATTGAAGAGAGTATGGAAGGAGGTTCCACAGGTGGGAGAAAGAGGAATAAATGAGTGGACGTGAGCAGTGGTTCTGGATTTAGGCAGTTTCACTAGGAGGTTGTTGCTGTTGGTTTCTCCCTGTAAGCCACCAAGACCCAATCCTCAAAAGTCATCTCGATTCCACAGTCCTCATAGGCTCGTTTCAGAAGGCTGTTGAGCACCACAACGGTAACTTGGTGAGCATATAGTGTTCTCATTGGATCGGATGCTTTCAAAAAATATTTGGCTGCTGCCTCTGTCTTAGTAATTCCGGCTTCTGTCAGGGCTTCTCGCCATCCAGACTCACATAAGAGATCTCCCAAAGTGGCCCACAAAGCTATTTCGATATGGAGCCCTCCCAGCATCACCAGAAACTTGTCTTCTCCAAAGATTTCAGGGAAGGTCCATTGCATTTTCTTCACTCGTAGGGTGGTTGGTCCACTACCAATACTGGAGGTTGTTGTGGGTTGAGGTATTCAGTTGGTTATTTCACTAGGTCCATTCCATGTCGGATCATTCATGGTGTAGCTGCATTCTCATGGAATAGTGGTATATATTCATGTGCTATATAATAGTGAATAGTGAATAGTATAATAGTGAATAGTGCTATATTCTCATGGAATAGTGTAGCTCATGGAACAGTGGAATTCCAGGCTTCAATGCATTTCTCTGGTGGTCTAACAGCATCTGATTGACAAGCATGGTATGAAGACCACATGATCGGAGTGACTTTCTCTGTGTCCAATTCCACATGCAGGTTGGCATGTACCACAGTCATCCATGCCTGTTCATGCTGTTCCTCCTTATGGAATGAACTCATAGACAGTGGCTGCACATCTTTTACCGGAGGTTGGGTGAGAAGATTTCGGCCTACATGTGGTACAAACGGGTATGGCAGGCAGGATGGGTCCACTGGTGCCTGATTCTCATGCCCAGGAGTCAATTTGTATAGGTTCTTGGCCACGTCATGGACCTGTCACCCAAATTAAAAAGTAAGGCTGATTAATATGAAAATCGTCATAAAATTACATGTTTTTATGGAATTACCCTGATACTGTCAACACGGTGGCCTCAAGAGAAGTTAGAACAGTTTGAACTTTTCACATTCCTCTCAGGATGGGGTCAGGCACCCCCCCCCCCCATGCCCCCAAGTGCCCCAATGGGGGCTGATCGTTGTCCACTCGGACCAAAATTGTTATTCAGATCCCAACCTTCAAGGTGATACCAAAAAGTAAACTTTTGCATCAACTTGAAATTACTGATTGTCCAGGCACCCCACTACAAATGATAAAAGAGCTGGAAGGTATAAAAAAGAAAAAAAAAGAAAAAGATTTGGACAGATTGGGCAGAGACAAATAAGGCTCTTTTGAATGGCTAAGAGGTGGTCAGCTTAAATGGGATGGAGAACGAATCTTTATAAATGCCAAAGGACAATACACAATGGCTTGAAGAAAATGGCAGGACTGAATCAATTGGACAAGTGTAGGTTCTGCAAGCCTCCTATAAAAGAAAACAACAACTCATGTCAGAACAACTGCACACCCAAAGGCACAACAAAGTATGTTGAATAATCCACTAGCACATCTGCAAAAGTCTCAATATCCCAGTTCCATAAAATTCCTGGAAACATGACCCGAAAGCAATCACTGAAAACAAGGAAGTAATGCTCACATATGACCTAATTATCCCATCAAGACCTAAATATCCAAATGAGACAAAGCATTGCGACCAGATATAGTACTGAGGTACAAAAAGAAAAGAAGGCATTGTTAATTGAGGTGTCAGTCCCTGACAATCTTGGCCTAAACAACGCAAAAATGAAGAAAATGACCAAATACCAAGCCCCCAAAAATGAAGTGAAAAGATCCGAGAAGCTGAATATCACCAAAATTATACCAGTGATTATTGCAGCAATGGGAATGATTAAAAAAGGACCTCACAGAGATCCTAAAAACCATCCCTGGGACTATAAACGACAAACTAACTGGAGTTGGAAGCTATCTGAGGCTCGGTGACGGTCCTCAAAAGAGCCTTCAGAACAAAAATTGAGAAGAAAACTTCACAAACTGGTCCATGAATCAAGCAAGATCTCTCACTGAAATGGAGGTGGATATTTTAAGACCTGGGAGGACTCCGTACTACCTTTTGAAACCCACATATGGAGATAACAACCAACAACCAACGACACACACACACACACACACACACACACACACACACACACACACACACACACACACACACACACACACACACACACACACACACACACACACACACACACACACACACACACACACACACACACACACACACACACACACGAGGGCTCTATTCCACCTTCTGAAACTCGCATTTGGACTGAATGAATGACTGACTAACTAACAGACACACATATTGCCGTTCATTATTATAGAATACAATGGGGGAAAATGGTAGACAAACAAGAAAAATTTAATTTGAAAAATTGAATATGACCAACATTAGATTTGCTTTTATCGCTCTACTTTTCTTTTTAGCCCCCATTGGACTTATTGCGAAATGGGGGCTTATGGATTGGGTCTCGTCCATCTGTTTGTGTGTCAGTGCATCCATCCGCAACCATATCTTGGACATGTATAGACTGATTTTGGTCATATTTGGCACAAAGACAATACATGATAATATACTGTTGCGGATATGAGATTGGCATCCATCCATATCCGCTTGTAAATATTCCCCTATTTCCTCAGTACTTCCCAACTATCCCCAATTCCCCATTCCCTAGTCCCATTTTCTGTAAACAACACTCTGTAGACCCGACCTTCCCCTATTTCCCCCATTAAATGTCGCATCCAGGTCCACCGCATCTCACGTAGACAACTATAGGACATCTTGCTAGTTATTCTTAGTCTATGTCAGTTAAGGACTCGTTTCCATTAATTCTGACTCTTCGTTGCACCAGAATGTGATTGTATGGCACCGTTAGGAAGTTTAGGACCTCCCAATACCTCCCCGCAGCTTTTCCTCACGGTTCAGCAACAACAACAACAACAACGGCGGCGGCGCGGGGAGTGCGCGTCCTCACTCCGGCTTGGTTAGCCGCCATCGAACATGCGCTCGACGGGGTTACCACGTAGGGGCTCGCTGTCAGCTCCTCGTCAAGGGCGGAGCCCGGTAACCCCCCGCACCCAATAGAAGCGGCGGACCGATCCCATCTGGGGCGGGGCCAACGAGCCGAGGGCGTGTCACTCCCCGCTGAGCAAGCGCAGGAAGAGGGAGGTGACGTCAGATGCGCGCTGGACTTGAAGGAAGAGAGACGCCACCTCCGAGCGCTGCAATACCTCCCCGCATCTCTGGACTGGACCGTGCTTGATTCTGTCCCTGAGCCAAGGTGCACCTTGTGCTATCGACTGCCTGTCCTTCCCTGCCATCAATCCCTGTGTAAGTCAGTCTTGTTCCGTTTGTCTGTGGTCTGTCTGGGATAGATAAGATTGTGTCTAAGTGCCTATCTCTTCTGTGCTTTACCTCTTACCTTGTAATCTACCCCTCTTCTGCACCACCAATTATATCCTCCTCCGGAGGTCTTGAGAACTGTACCCCTTGTGTCGTTTCATTTATCCCAGCCGTTGTCCTTTCCTTCATTGATTTAGCATAGCGCGATTTGGTCAACGTCGGGTGGAATCGGGTAAACTGTGCGAACACGGCGGCCATTCCGCTCGGCCCATCATAACATCTTAATCCGCGTGTCCGTAACAATTGGTGTCGGGAAGTGGGATTGGACCCGAAGCGCGCTTCACGCGCTCGAAATTATTAACGGCGAAATTTGATTTTGTTTTACAAAAATAAAAACCCGAATTTTGAAAGTCGCGCTATGGCAGATCAAGACGGCTGGGTTCCGGTAGAGGAGAGTGAGGCAGGGTCGATCCAGGACCAAATTGAGGGACATGAGGAGAGCGAAGCAGTGAGGGCGGCAGGTTCGCAAAATGGCGCCTCGCACATTGCTACGGCGGCCGCACCCGCTGCACAAGTGGGAGGGATGGCCCAAATGCAGGCCCTCATGGAGCAATTTATGGTACAAATGCAGGCGTCCCTCAACCTGCAGAAGGACGATATGAGGGCTAATAGTGAGCAAATGAGGGCTGATAGTGAGCGATTGGGTGAGCGATTGGAGGGCCAAATGGGGGTAATGAGGGACGAAGCGAGGGGTACCGGTGAGGCGTTAGACAATGGGATAAAAGAGGTAAAGAATGGGTTAACGGGGGTAGAAAACAGAATGGCCGCTCAAGAGAATCAAATAGAAGGGGTGAAACATGGGTTAATGGGGGTAAAAAACAGAATGGCCGCTCAAGAGAATCAAATGGAAGGGATGCAAAAGGGGTTAGAGGGGTTAGAAAACAGTATGGAAGGCAAATTGAGGGACATGAGGGACCAAGCGGAAAGGGAAGTTAAAAAAATGGGGCAGCAGATAGAGGGGGTCAGAATGGGGGTAGAAACTAAATTGGATGCTCACAGGGAGGAAATGGAGCAGATGAGGGTGGCATCTGGGCAGGAGATGCAAGTGATGGGAGAAGAGATCAGAAGAGGTGTGAGTGAGGAGGTCGGAGGAGTGCGCGAGGAGGTGAGGCACTGTAAGGAGCGCATGGAGAAGGAGGTGAGAAAGGGGACTGTAAAATTGCAAGGTGGTATAGAGGAGTTGACGCTGGGAGTAGAACAACTGACAGTGGGACAAAAGGAGTTGGGGGACCAGGTAAAGAAGAACACAGCGGTAATAGAGGGTTTAAAATCGACACAGAAGGAGATGAAAAAGGACGTAGGGGTAATTAAAAAAGAGTGTCAGACGGTACATGAGGACCTGACGAGAAAAATGAACAAGGTGGTAGAGGTGATGGAGGTTAAAGAGCGGGAGGTGCGGGAGCACATAGAAAAAAATAAGGTGGAGTTAGAGGAAGAACTTAAGGGGGCGCACGAGGAGATGAAGGAGGTGAAGCAGAAATTAGAAGAAGTGGAAGAAGGGGTGAGCGAAATTAAGAAGCGACGGAGAGAGGATAAGAAAGAGATAAAGGAGGAAGTAAAAGAATTGGTCCAAAGTCTGTGTTCGGATCGTGATGATGTGCTCATTAACCGGATGAGGGATTCGCAGGTGATGGAGGAGAAGCGAAGAGAAAGAGGACCCGGTGTAAGTGGTGACCAATATGGTCGTGCGTATGATGCGCCAGGTGATTTAATAAGCTTGGGGGTCGAGATAGACCCGGATGTTCGTGAGAGGCCAAGAGTGAGGTGTATGGCTGGTCCGGAGGGTATGGAACGAGGGTGCGAGCGAGAGGGTCCGGTGATGGGAGAGGTGCGAGGTGTGAGTGAGCAAGGTTGTGGTGGTATGGAATGGGTAGCGGGTTGCGGAAGCGTGACCCATGCATCGACACCAACAGGGGTAGTTTTTAGAGGGACAGGGGAGGCACGAGAGCCCCTTGGGGGTAATGTACTGTGGGGGCCCGGCCGGTTCGGCCCCGCGCTGACCCCGCAAGGGGCGACGCACGGGGTCCGGCAGGTGGGCAACGACTCACATACGAGGTGGTCCCACAAGGTCCCACTCGCGCCGTATGACGGTGGGTAAGGGTGGCATCCCTGCCACCCTTCCCATGTGGGGGCAAATGCGCTATAGTTTATGGGGTTGATGGCAGTGAAAACTAGCCCGGGTGGGTTAGGATATATCGTGTGTAGGGATCTAGCGAAGATGACATTAGGTGACGTTAAGGTTTAGATAGTGACTGATACCTGTAGAGGGGACGCAGGTAGATTAGAGTGGATGATAATGACGAGGGAGCGCAATAGTTTAAAGGGAAGACGGAGAAGCGCAAGTTTCAGAGGGGAGTAGTTAGATGAGATGATGCTGTGTGAGAACTGGACAGGTGTGTGGAGCAGTGTATGAGTAGTGAGTGTTGTGGATCAGCGCGAATGCGCTTTGGGGAGAGAAGGGTGCAGGTGGCACCAGGTGTGAGAGCACAGGTGTGCAAGTACAGGTGTGTGGAATACATGGAGTATTGGAATGAGTGGTGTGGAGAGAGTTGGAGTAAGTGGTACGGAGTGGTGTGCATGGTGCGAAGGTGTGGATGGGGGAAGAGTGGACCCCTTTTCACGAGTACCCGGGGAGGGTAGTTTAAAGAATAGTTAGAAGGTATAGGTAAATTGTGGTTGGATATTGGCATTTGTGGTGCGGTTGCAGAATGGTATTGTGGATGGGTGCATTAGTGTTGTGGAAATGGCTGGGCGTGTAGCCTGTTAGTGTGTGTAGTTGGTTTGGGCACTCCACCACTGTGAGGATGTCGGCCAGGTGAGGCCGCAGGTGGGCTCTGGGAGCCGTTAGTGTCAGTGGGTGCCTGAGGATCCCGGGTGTGGATCGGGCAGCCCGTGCCAGAGAGGGCACTGAGGGGGTGAGAGTGCGAGAGGGCCTTCCCCAGTTAGTTAGGTTAGGGTGAGGAGCAGGTAAGCTCGGGTGGCAACTACAGTGGTGGAGGTGTGCAGGTGGGTAGACCTGCTGGGAGAGCTACACGTCACAGCCCAGAAATTGTGCGAGGGCACCGGGAGATGAATCGGGGGAGTGAGACCCCAAATTGAGAAGCACCACAGTTTGGTCAATGGGAATTGGTTTTTAGAACCCATAGTGTAAGTTGGCCAATGGATTGGCAGGGAAAGACCCCGGGTAATGTAAAGTTGTTAAAGTCATTTAGGAAATAGTTAGGATTGATGAACCTGTCGCACCATACGCAGCCACTTACCTGTGGTGATGATGACTCCACACCTGTGTTTTCTTTGTTTTGTGTTGCAGGAAGGGAGAATTGCTGTTTGGATTTGTGAGACGCATCACGACGTGGATGAGACATTGGGGTGATTCCATCTCTCCCTCCTTAGGAGGGACTGATGATGAATTGGTGATGGCAAATTTGATTGGTTAGGAGGGAAAGAAGACGAATTTGGTTTATGGGAGGAACGGGGAAGACAGTAGGGACGTTTGTTGATGTGTAAAGTAGATGTTTATGGGTAGTGTTGTGTTTTGTGGATACAGTAAGGGGTAAGGGAGGGGCAATGTAGGTTACCTGGTGGGGGGGGGGGGGGGCGTACGGTAGGAACGTACCTGTCTCACCTGGTTCCCATGTGCCCCCAGTGTGCATTACCTCATATTGCATGCACTTTTGCGCCCTTACCACCTCACTCACTTGTCTTTTCTTTTGTCTCCCACCTCCGAGGATCTGGCTTTGGGCAGAGAGAGAGGAGAGAGAGGTGCTGGCTCCGCAGTTGTGGGCCTGTACTTTCGCTGCTTGCTGCCTGGATCGAGACACCATATGGACCGCAATTTTTGTGGCCGCCCACAATGGACCGCAGTTCTTTTGCGGGCAAGCACCACCCGTTGATGGACCTCTGGGTCAACGTGGCACCTATGCCATACAGGTGAACCACTTATAGTTGGCCCCCCTGACAGCCACAATTCAGAAATGGACGCGGTTGGCGCCTTTCTTTATTTCTAAAGAAGCCAGAAGGCCAAGAGAAGGCAAGACCAGCGGCAGAACATCGGCCGGCTGCGACACCACCGGTGACCATGGACAATTAATTGTGCATTTTTATGAACACTTTATTGGTGCACCGGATGGTGCTGACTGTGCATAATGGGGTGGTGCTTTTGGTGCTTGGATGGGGTGCTCTGCACATTATTAAAGGCCGTAGGGCCACAGGGCACTCGTGGGTTGGTGTATCGATGCTGGCATGCGTGCTCTCTCTCTATGCATAACATCTGCATGTGTTCCTCAAAGAACAGGTCCTGATCGTAGTGTAAATATCAGTGTAGTCTTGTATAAATGATGCTCCCTACCGGCTGTATGTTTAGTTTGAGGATTCTTTCCGCGATTCAGTTATCCTGTGGGTGTGTTTCTGTGAGGAGAAGGGTGCAACGTCGCAGGGGGACATATTTACTCATTTGTGAACATCTGTAAAACTGTCGCACTCAGGGTTGAGTTAATAGTAGAGGGAACTACATCTGAGTGCCACACTAACGTAGGTAAAAATTTATCGGGTCGGGACGCCCCGAGGTAGAGAAGGGTGCAATGTTGCGGATATGAGATTGGCATCCATCCATATCCGCTTGTAAATATTCCCCTATTTCCTCAGTACTTCCCAACTATCCCCAATTCCCCATTCCCTAGTCCCATTTTCTGTAAACAACACTCTGTAGACCCGACCTTCCCCTATTTACCACATTAAATGTCGCATCCAGGTCCACCGCATCTCACGTAGACAACTATAGGACATCTTGCTAGTTATTCTTAGTCTATGTCAGTTAAGGACTCGTTTCCATTAATTCTGACTCTTCATTGCACCAGAATGTGATTGTATGGCACCGTTAGGAAGTTTAGGACCTCCCAATACCTCCCCGCAGCTTTTCCTCACGGTTCAGCAACAACAACAACAACAACAGCAACAACAACGGCGGCGGCGCGGGGAGTGCGCGTCCTCACTCCGGCTTGGTTAGCCGCCATCGAACATGTGCTCGACGGGGTTACCACGTAGGGGCTCGCTGTCAGCTCCTCGTCAAGGGCGGAGCCCGGTAACCCCCCGCACCCAATAGAAGCGGCGGACCGATCCCATCTGGGGCGGGGCCAACGAGCCGAGGGCGTGTCACTCCCCGCTGAGCATGCGCAGGAAGAGGGAGGTGACGTCAGATGCGCGCTGGACTTGAAGGAAGAGAGACGCCACCTCCGAGCGCTGCAATACCTCCCCGCATCTCTGGACTGGACCGTGCTTGATTCTGTCCCTGAGCCAAGGTGCACCTTGTGCTATCGACTGCCTGTCCTTCCCTGCCATCAATCCCTGTGTAAGTCAGTCTTGTTCCGTTTGTCTGTGGTCTGTCTGGGATAGATAAGATTGTGTCTAAGTGCCTATCTCTTCTGTGCTTTACCTCTTACCTTGTAATCTACCCCTCTTCTGCACCACCAATTATATCCTCCTCCGGAGGTCTTGAGAACTGTACCCCTTGTGTCGTTTCATTTATGCCAGCCGTTGTGTCCTTTCCTTCATTGATTTAGCATAGCGCGATTTGGTCAACGTCGGGTGGAATCGGGTAAACTGTGCGAACACGGCGGCCATTCCGCTCGGCCCATCATAACATCTTAATCCGCGTGTCCGTAACAATACATTTGCCCATCATTTTGTTTCGCGCTGCGATGAAAATGGCCCACTGGCGGACATTTTAGTTGTAAATAAATAGCACCGCAAAGCGGGCGTAACCCCTCAGCCCATGCATGGTGGAAACCAATTTCAAGATGGCTGCCGTGGTGGCCATATTGAAAATCGCAGCGCACCCATTTTCGAAAGGAACCTTCCTCTACTCAACCCCAACACACACTGCAAAAATGGATTTAATCGGACAAGCCGTTCTGCTTGACATTGACTGAAACCAATTTCAATATGGCTGCCATGGCGGCCATATTGAAAATCGCAGCGTGCCCATGAACCTTCCTCTACTCAACCCCAACACACACTGCAAAAACGAATTTAACCCTTCAAGCAATTCTGCTCGAAATTGACGGAAACCAATTTCAAGATGCCTGCCGTGGCGGCCATATTGAAAATCGCAGCACGCCCATTTTCGAAAAGAACCTTCCTCTACTCAACCCCAACACAGACTGCAAAAATGGATTTAATCGGACGAGCCGTTCTGCTTGAAATTGACGGAAACCAATTTCAAGATCGCTGCCATGGCGGCCATATTGAAAATCGCAGCGCACCCATTTTCGAAAGGAACCTTCCCCTCTTAACCCCAACACACACTGCAAAAATAGATTTATTCAGACAAGCCGTTCTGCTTGAAATTGATGGAAACCAATTTCAAGATGGCTGCCATGGCGGCCATATTGAAAATCGCAGCGTACCCATGAACCTTCCTCGACTCAACCCCAACACACACTGCAAACATGGATTTAATCGGACAAGCTGATCTCCTCGAAATTGATGGAAACCAAAAGTTGACGGACGCCCGGATGGCTGCCGTGGCGGCCATATTGAAAATCGCAGTGCACCCATTTTCGAAAGGAGCCTTCCTCTACTCAACCCCAACACACACTGCAAAAATGGATTTAATCGGACAAGCCGTTCTCCTTGAAATTGACGGAAACCAATTTCAAGATGGCTGCCGTGGCGGCCATATTGAAAATCGCAGCATGCCCATGAACCTTCCTCAACCCAACCCCAACACACACTGCACAAAAATTCATTTTATCGGACAAGCAATTCTGCTCGAAATTGACGGAAACCAATTTCAAGATGGCTGCCATGGCGGCCATATTGAAAATCGCAGCGCGCCCATTTTGGAAAGGAACCTTCCTCGACTCGACCCCAACACACACTGAAAAAATTAATTTAATCGGACAAACCGTTCTGCTTGAAATTGACGGAAACCAATTTCAAGATGGCTGCCGTGGCGGCCATATTGAAAATTGCAGCACACCCATGATCCTTCCTCTACTCAAGCCCAACACACAATGCAAAAATGGATTTAATCGGCAAAGCCGTTCTGCTTGAAATTGACGGAAACCAATTTCAAGATGCCTGCCGTGGTGGCCATATTGAAAATCGCAGCACGCCCATTTTCGAAAAGAACCTTCCTCTACTCAACCCCAACACAGACTGCAAAAATGGATTTAATCGGACAAGCCGTTCTGCTTGAAATTGACGGAAACCAATTTCAAGATGGCTGCCATGGCGGCCAGATTGAAAATCGCAGCGTGCCCATGAACCTTCCTCGACTCAACCCCAACACACACTGCAATAATGGATTTAATCTGACAAGCCGTTCTGCTTGAAATTGACGGAAACCAATTTCAAGATGGCTGCCATGGCGGCCATTTTGACAATCGCAGCATGCCCATGAACCTTCCTCGACTCAACCCCAACACACCCTGCAAACATGGATTTAATCGGACAAGCCGATCTCCTCGAAATTGACGGAAACCAAAAGTTGACGGACGCCCGGATGGCTGCCGTGGCGGCCATATTGAAAATCGCAGCGCACCCATTTTCGAAAGGATCCTTCCTCTACTCAACCCCAACACACAATGCAAGAATGGATTTAATCGGCAAAGCCGTTCTGCTCGAAATTGACGGAAACCAATTTCAAGATGGCTGCCGTGGCGGCCATATTGAAAATCGCAGCGCGCCCATTTTGGAAAGGAACCTTCCTCGACCCAACCCCAACACACACTGCAAAAATGAATTTAATCAGACAAGCCATTCTGCTCGAAATTGGCTGATACCAATTTCAAGATGACTACTATGGCGGCCATATTGAAAATCGCAGCGCGCCCATTTTGGAAAGGAACCTTCCTCTACCCAACCCCAAAACACACTGCAAAAATGAATTTAATCGGACAAGCCATTCTGCTCGAAATTGACGGAAACCAAAAGTTGACGGACGCCCCGATGGCTGCCGTGGCGGCCATATTGAAAATCGCAGCGCACCCATTTTCGAAAGGAACCTTCCTCTACTCAACCCCAACACACACTGCAAAAATGGATTTAATCGGACAAGCCGTTCTCCTTGAAATTGACGGAAATCAATTTCAAGATGGCTGCCATGGCGGCCATATTAAAAATCGCAGCATGCCCATGAACCTTCCTCTACTCAACCCCAACACACACTGCAAAAATGGATTTAATCGGACAACCGTTCTGCTCGAAATTTACGGAAACCAATTTCAAGATGGCTACCGTGGCGGCTCTATTTGAAATCGCAGCGCGCCCATTTTAGAAAGGAACCTTCCTCAACCCAACCCCAACACACACTGCAAAAATTAATTTAATCGGACAGGCAATTCTGCTCGAAATTGACGGAAACCAATTTGAAGATGGCTGCCATGGCGGCCATATTGAAAATCGCAGCGTGCCCATTTTGGAAAGGACCCTTCCTCTACTCAACCCCAACACACACTGCAAAAATGAATTTAATCGGACAAGCCGTTCTGCTCGAAATTAACGGAAACCAATTTCAAGATGGCTGCCGTGGCTGCCATATTGAAAATCGCAGCGCACCCATTTTGGAAAGGAACCTTCCTCTACCCAACCCGAACACACACTGCCAAAATGAATTTAATCGGACAAGCCTTTTCTGCTCGAAATTAACGAAAACCAATTTCAAGATGGCTGCCGTGGCGGCCATATTGAAAATCGCAGCGCGCCCATTTTGGAAGGGAATCTTCCTCTACTCAACCCCAACACAGTGCAAAAATGGATTTAATCGGACGAGCCGTTCTCCTTGAAATTGACGGAAACCAAAAGTTGACGGACGCCCGGCCGATAATACCCCTTAGCCCAATTTGGGCTGAGGGGTGAAAACCCGATGTTGAACACGTCCTCAACCATTTCTCGTACATGCATATACCGATCTTGTTTGAACTTGGCACAGAGATAATGAATGATGGCTTACATTTGCTCGTCATTTTGTTTTGATATGAGATCCACGATGGCCGACTGGCGACCATTTTGTTACTTAAACGTGTCCCCCAACCATTTATAGAACATGCATGGTCTGATTTTGTTCATACGTGGCACAAAGACAATACATGATGATATACATATGCACAGCATTTTGTTTCACGATGCGATGAAAATGGCCGACTGGCGGACATTTTAGTTTAAAAAAAACCCCCGGTATCGAACACGTCCTCGACCATTACTCGGATATGCATTTACCAATCTTGTTCAACGATGGAAAGCAGATAATGAATGATGGCTTACATACAGTCATGTGAAAAAGTAAGTACACCCCATGTAAAGTTTTGACTTTTTCAACATATTTCAACATACAGCTATTTGATCTTCATTTCAACAATATTGATAGATAAAGGTGATATAATATAACAAATATCATGAAACATTTACATTTTGGAGTCCATTGCATAATTTAAATAAACATAAATGCAAATTTCGCATGTGGAAAAAGTAAGTACACCCTTGGCTCTAATAGGTGGTATTGCCCCCTTTGGCAGAAACAACCTCAAGTATGCGTTTCTTATAACTGTCTACCAGTTTCTGACATCGACTGGGAGAAATTTTTGCCCACTCCTCCATGCAGAATTCTTTCAGCTGTGCGATGTTTGAAGGGTTTCTTGCATGCACAGCTCGTTTCAAATCCCCCCACAACATCTCGATGGGATTTAGATCCGGGCTTTGACTTGGCCATTCCAGAACCCTCCATTTCTTTCTTTTCAGCCATTCCTTGGTGGATTTACTGGTATGTTTAGGGTCATTGTCATGTTGCAAGGTCCACCTTCGGTTGAGCTTCAACACTCCGACAGATGGCCTCACATTATCCTCAAGCACCCTCTGGTACAATGAAGAATTCATAGTGGATTATTTGATGGTGAGCTGCCCAGGCCCTGATGCAGCAAAGCTGCCCCAAACCATAATATTTCCACCACCATGCTTTACAGTTGGTATCAGGTTCTTGTGGTCAAATGCTGTCTTTGGTTTTCACCAAACATGTCTTCTGGTACTGTGGCCAAATAGCTCTACCTTTGACTCATCTGTCCAAAGCACATTGTTCCAGAAGTGCTGGTCTTTGCCAAGGTGTTCATTGGCAAACGTTAGTCTTGCCCTGATGTTCTTTCTGGACAGCAAAGGTTTCCTCCTGGCACACCTCCCATGTAGATCAAATTTGTGCAGCCTCTTTCTAATGGTAGACTCATGCACTTTGACATCAACAGTGGCAAGAGCTACCTGTAGGTCCCCTGATGACATTCTGGGGTTCTAAGAGACTTATTTCAGCATCTTGCGGTCTGCCCTCGGGCTGAACTTGCTTGGGCGGCCTGGCCTGAACAAGTTCACAGTTGTTTGGAATCTTCTCCACTTGTAGATGATCTTCCGGACAGTCGAATGATTGATTTCAAATTGTTTGGAGATCTTTTTAAATCCCTTCCCAGACTCGTAGGCATCTATAACCTTCTTTCTGAAGGCCTCAGAGAGCTCTTTTGATCTAGGCATGGTGACAGCGCACACTTCAACAACAAAGAGCAAACCAAACTAAATGTCTGAGGTTTAAATAAGACAGGTTCCTTCAAGATCCTCTCTAACGATGTTCTAATCATTTGCACCTGAGCTGGTGCACCTGATTCTAATTTTAGGTATTTGAAGTAGTGATAAATGTAGGGGTGTACTTTACTTTTTCCACATGCGAAATTTGCATTTATGTTTATTTAAATTATACAATGGACTACAAAATGTAAATGTTTCATGATATTTGTTATATTATATCACCTTTATCTATCAATATTGTTGAAACGAAGATCAAATAGCTGTATGTTGAAATATGTTGAAAAAGTCAAAACTTCACATGGGGTGTCCTTACTTTTTCACGTGATTGTATAGACTAGGGCATGCCCGTACTATATCTATATCTAAAATTATATCCCCCCCCTCTATTTACATGAAATGGTTTGGTCCAAAGCGAACGGCTTGCGAGTACGGTGACAATCCCCCCCCCTCTATTTACATGAAATGGTTTGGTCCAAAGCGAACGGCTTGCGGAGTTTGGTAAAGAAATCGCCATAGCGTGCACAAACGCGCAGGAAAGCGAAAGAATCGCAAATTAGTTTTAATTAGTTTTAAAACATAGTTGAACGCCAACATAGTTTGCCAACGTGAAATAAATGAATACGCTCTCAAATGTGCCGTCCGAGGCAGAGTCTGTTCGGCAAGTTCGGCACACGTGATAGCTCGCTGCTCTCTGATTGGTTGAATCGTTTTTTGGACATAGCTCGGTAACTACTTGTCCGATTAATATGAAACCTTGAAAAGGCACATCCTCGGGGCCCCAGCAATATACCTGGCAAGTTTAAAGTATATCGGACCCGTGGTTGTCGAGAAACAGCGGTGACATACATACATACATACATACATACATACACACAGAGATTACTGGAATTATAGATACTAGGGCATGCCCGTACTATATATAAGCTAGGACGTGCCCGTACGTGGGTGCCCGTTCCTTGCCAAAAAAAAAAAAAAAAAAAAAATTTGTGTAGGGGTGTGTGTGTGTAAACATCCTAGGGCGTGCCCGTACGTGGGTGCAAAAAAACATGCGTGCAAACAACAACAAAAAAAAACTTTGAAACCACGTGGCAGTAACGACCACAGAACCCCCCCCCTCTATTTACATGAATGGTTTGGTCCATTCGCAACGACCACAGAACCCCCCCCCTCTATTTACATGCAATGGTTTGGTCCATTCGCAACGCCAAAGCGAACGGCGAACGGCTAAATCGCCATAGCTCGGTAAGTACTTGTCCGATTAATTTCAAACCTTGAAAAGGCACATCCTCGGGTCCCCAGCAATATACCTGGCAAGTTTAAAGTATATCGGACCCGTGGTTGTCGAGAAACAGCGGTCACAGACAAACATACAAACACACATACACACAGAGATTAATGGAATTATATATATATATATATATATATATATATATATATATATATATATATATATATATATATATATATATATATGTATATATATATATATATATATATATATATATATATATATATATATATATATATCTATCTATATATATATATATATATATATGTATATATATATGTATATATATATGTATATATATATACGTATATATATATATATATATATATATATATATATATATATATATATATATATATATATATATATATATATATATATATATATATATATATATATATATATATATATATATATATATATATATATATATATCTCATGATTGTGCGGGAGTTCATGATGTTCTGGGATTCAAGTGATGCAGTGGTAAAGAATGCTCTCCCAGAGAAGAAGGGAAGTCGGAAGTGGGATGCAAGAGCAGAGGTGGACGAGATGGAGGAGCGGTTGCAACAGGAGGAGGTCATGGGGATGGTACAGCACGGGAAGCATGGCTTGGGGTGGATGAAGCATGAGCGATGGGGAAAGGCATGTGTGAAAGAGAGGAGGAAGATGGTTGAGAGGGAGGTGAGCTCTCCCAGAGAAGAAGGGAAGTCGGAAGTGGAATGCAAGAGCAGAGGTGGACGAGATGGAGGAGCGGTTGCAACAGGAGGAGGGCCTTTCACTCAATCACTGCAGGCAGGTAGGTGGTCTTTCTGTCTTCTACCGACTCCTCTCCGGCCTTGCTCCCCCAGCTCTCTCTGTGCTTTGTCCCCCAAATATTCCTACAGGTCGCACAAGATCTGCCAGCAACCCTCTGATGGTTAAACTGTCGAAATCTCGGCTCTCCGCTCACCTTCACCCTTTCATTCCTCTTTTCTCCCGCCTCTGGAACAAACTCCCACACTCCCTTAAATCCCACTCCTCCCTCCAGGTCTTTAAAACAGCTGTTCACCACCATCTCTTATCTTCCCCCATCCAAAACCTTGATCTTTTCTACCCCCGCTAAATCACCCCAGATCCACTTTGTTTGAAATTCCAACTTCTTTCCTGGAAGTCCTGGCAGTGTCCATATGTTTTATACCTCTCCCACCCCCCCCCCCTTCCAATGCCTCCCCCCCCCCCCCAAAGCCCTCTCCCTCCCACAGATCTCTTGATGTCCCTGCTCTCAAATGTTGTGTTTGTGTCCTTCCCTTTCTCTCCCCATCTTGTCTACCACTCCCCATGTTATATGTTTTATGTGTCGGTTTGTCTTTCTGTGTGATTAATGTTAGCTCTTTCACGAGCCTTGGTCTTGTGTACAACAACAACAAAAAAACAAAAACAAAAAAAGGAGAAAGGAAGAGGAGGGGAGATATGTGAAAGCAGTCGGTCAGGCACAGCAAGGTGCTTGGACTAGGTGGGAAGGTGTGCGGGTGAGGATGTTGAAGTGGCAAGAGATTTGGAGGATGGAGCCAATATTGTTGAATTTCCTGTTGCGGGCAACGTATGATGTGCTTCCGTCACCAGTAAACTTGAGATTGTGGGGGTTGTTGCAGGAGGAGAGATGTTATTTGTGTGGAGGTGTGGGAACGGTGCAGCATTCACTGAGTGCATGTTCAGTAGCATTGGCAGCAGGACAATACAGGTGGTGACATGATCAGGTGCAGGTGGTGGTGGTGCAGATGGTGCAACAAGAGGTACTGAGGTCGAGAGAGAGAAGAGTGGAGAGTGGAGAAGGAGACTGATGGGGGAGAGGTGTGGTTTGTCAAAGAGGGCCAAGTGGTTGGAGGTGGAAAGAGGAGGAGGAGGAAAGCAAGAGGGCTGTCAGATGCTTGTGATTGGCAGGTGGTGGCAGACCTAAAGCCACAATTGGTATTCCCAGAGGAGATCTGTGTAACAAGGTTGCGGCCTGACATTGTCGTTTGGTCAGGTGCAACAGGACAGGTCATCTTCGGGGAATTGTCTGCACCTTGGGAAGAGAACATGGAGGAGGTGCATGAGAGGAAGAGAGGAAAGTACAGTGAGCTGGAGGCAGAGTGCCAGGAGAAGGGTTGGCAAGTTTTGTGCCAGCCATTTGAGGTGGGGTTTGGCAATTCCTTTTCTGTATTTCTTGCTCGGTTTGGAGTGTGTGGGACAGAAAGAAGGAGGATGTGTGACAAGGTGGCCCAGGTTGCCTTGAAAGGCTCATTTTGGATGTGGAGGAAGTTTATGGAGGCACATCGAACGGTGTAGGTTGGCTGTGTGTGGTTTATTATTTTTATTTTTGGTTGTTACTATTATTATTTCTTATTTTGTGTATGTGAGTGAGTGAGTGGGTGAGGGTGTGTGTTTTTGCATGAATGAATTTCTGCATGAGTATGTGTTTTTGTATGTTGAGTGGTGTATGTTGTAAGGGTAGGTGGTTGGTTGGTGTTGTGTGTGTACGTGTGTGTGTGTATATATATGTGTGTATGAATGATCTGGTGTGTTTTGTTGGTGAGTGGTGAAGGGTATAAAGGTGGGTGTTTGAGTGTTCCACCATGTTTGTTTGGTGCTGTGGATTCTGGATGTGGAGGTGTTGTTGTTGTAGTCTGCATTCGCACTGGCTAGGGGTGGGGGTATGTATGCATCCAGGTGTCGTTGCTGCATGTGGATGTGTATGTGCCCCTGCTGGCCCACCTTAGCTGACTGTATCGAGGTTGAAGGGCCGAAACGGGATGATGCTGAGGACCTCGACTGAGGACCCGGTCATTGCGGCACACTTGTGACCAGGTGTGTTTTGAACTTATATTATATATATATTGTTACGGTTCTCCGCCACCATTCTTACCCTTACCAAGGGGAGATTAAGCCCCTTGTTCTTTCTGGGCTTGGCGGAACCGAGAGACTTGAAACACCTCTTCTGGGCAAACGCAAGGTAGGGTTTCGGGACCAAGTCTTGCTCTTACCTAAATCCCTGCGCCGCCACGGAAGCGGGGAAGCAAGCCTCGCACGAGCCACGTGTGATTTGGGTACACCGAGCGGATTGAGTACCACGTGGTCCGTGCAGTTTTCTAGTAGTGGAACCCGATTCGAGCGATTCTATTCGTACCACGCTTAGTCAATGAGGAAATCACAGGAACGATCGAATGGAAAGGATGAACACAGGTGCAATTATTATTCCCACACGTATGTACAATGATCGGTAGACGCAGAGACACAGAGCAGAACTTAAACAGTCTTATTCTTAACTCCCAGACTCGGGCCCGTCACACTCACACAGGGAATTGCAGGCAGGTTGATGTTCAGGCCAACCGCGCCGACGTGGTCGTCCAGGAACGGCCCCGTCCGGCTCTCCACGGTCCCAGCACGTCCCGCGAAGAAGGCAAGCAGGCGGTGGAAGGATCGTCGTAGCGCGTCTCCCGAACAAACGGCAGCCGATGAGGTAGGAAGGAAAACATACGCGTCTCTCAGCGCGGCTGGCGGTTACACAGCGCGTTTTCACTCGCGTAACTCAATGCACTATCACGGCTCGGCTTCAAGCTCAACCGAGCGTCGCTTTATATGAGCACGTATCCTGGTTCATGCACGTCTTTCTCCACTCAATGCCAACTCAGTCGTCGTACTGCTCTCTTCAATCCAGCTGCTCGCGAGTCCTCCTGGGGGCTTTGCGCAACCACTTATATTGATACGCCCCGAACCTTCTCGAACCTTCCAACCACGCCCTGTGACGCAGTGCTGCCGCCACACCCTCTGAGCCCTGATTGGCGGGTCGCGCTTACCGTCAGCTCCTCTGCCGCCCTCACTCGGTCCCGCCCCGACCCTCCGAGGCCTGCCTCGTGTTAATTCGCGCCAAAATGAACCAAAGGCAGCACAAAGAGGCATGAGGCATTGGAGGCGGGATAAGGCAATGGAAGTAGGAGTAGGACCTATTCTCCTTACTCTACTCAACGCAGAACTAACATAGGAAAAGGACTATGCTCACAAATACTAAGAGATAATTACACTATCGCGAGGCTACACGTTGCTTGTGTGACTAACTATGAGGGGGAAATTTAACCTTTATTATACAAACTGTTACCAAAACTCAAAACCGCAACAATATATATATATATTTTTTTTTTAAAGGAAATCTAATCACAATAATGATAGTATAATAAATCGAAAATTTTCAAACATTTGGAAGATGCAAAACACAGCACTATTCAGATAAATAAACTTACAAGAAGCACTATCACGAAGCATTATTCTTTGTAGCAACCAACCTGAATTGCCAAGGGTTTGATTCTGGCAACAGAAAGCAGACGCTCAAGCTGAGTGATGTTGAAGTTGGAGACACCGATGGACTTTACTAGACCTTCATCTACCAGATTCTCCATTGCCTGCACGGACGCACAATGGACGAAGGGAGAATGTAGTCCTAGTTACCAGGTCCACAAAATGAAAATCAGGGTGGAGCAATTGGTTCACTTTGTCTTTCTGTCTACAGATGTCAGTCAATGATGAATAACTTGATTTCAATTGAATGTTATATTGTGAACACTGCAGAACACGAATCGGAACACGAACCTGCAGGTTAGCAGTACTGTGCTATGAAATTAGCATGCTTTTCACAATTTTATCCAAAGTATGCATGTGCAGAGAGGAGCGAGATAATTTATTTACTCTTCCTGTCTGGCAGTCAAACAACATTGAAAATCATTCCAAAACTCCTCTTTTTAGGGAGGTTCAGAATCATTCAACTCAATCATTCAATCAATCAAAGCGTTCAGAATCATTGGAATCTCCTGCGATGACGCTATCTCCGAGGGCCTTTCACTTGCTCACCGCAGGCAGGTTGGTGGTCTTTCCGTCTTCTACCGACTCCTCTCCGGCCTAGCCCCCCCAGCCCTGTCTGTGCTCTGTCCCCCAAAGATTCCTACAGGTCGCACAAGATCTGCCTGCAACCCTCTTATGGTTAAACTGCCAAAATCAAGACTCTCTGCTCACCTTCACTCCTTCATTCCTCTTTTCTCCCACCTCTGTAACAAACTCCCTCACTCTCTTCAATCCCACTCCTCCTTCCAGGTCTTTAAAACAGCTGTTCACCACCATCTCTTATCTTCCCCAATCCAAAACCTTGATCTTTTCTACCCCCGCTAATTTCACCCCAAATCCACTTTTTTGAAATACCAACTTCTTTCCTGGAAGTCCTTGGTGTCCTTGCGTTTTATACCTATCCTGCCTCCCCCCAAGCCCTCTCCCTCCCACAAATCTCCCGATGTCCCTGCTCTCAAATGTTGTGTTTGTGTGCTTCCTCCCCTTCTCTCCCCATCTTGTCTACCGCTCCCCTTTTTATATACTTTGTTTGCTTGTTTGTTTGTTTGTTTGATAAATGTTAGCTCTTTCACGAGCCTCGATTGTTGTACAAAAACAAAAACAAAAACAAACAAATTTTTTTTTATGAAAGACACTAATAACAGGCATATAATATCGATATTCAGACAAAATGGCACGTCATAGCAAATATAGACCGTGTTGACAAACGCAAAGAAAGTGTTAGAGTCCCTTCCTGTGACCTTTTTCTCAAGACATGATGCATGCATGGGGTAAGGGTGTTCTATGAACTCTCTAGTTTGTTTATTTTTCAGAGTTTAAAAAGTTTTCTTTACTTTTTTATATTTTTTTAACCAAAGTATTCCCCATGATGCATTTACTGTCTTATCATCTTGTCACTATAATTTCCATTTTCCCACTGATTTTCCAGTATGCAGGTTAAGCATCCAAATTTCAGTAACCATGCATTCTTTGTGGTGAAAAATCTGTGGCATTCATTTTCTTCTTGGGCTGACATGATGGTCTGGACTCTAGAGGTACGCAACTCGCCGCAAAGCTACCTATCCTGGGTTTGAATTTCGATGCAGCTATAACCTGTCATCTGTGTTTCATAAACAGGATGATTCATCAATGTGTGTGCTGTCCCTCGGATGGCCGTTAAACATCTGCCAGCATTAACTGGTGGACATTAAGCATCCCATGGTGCACTTCACAAAGAGTAGGAGGGCTATCGCTGGCTCCATGACCAAATTACAACTTCCTGCCCTCACCTACAGAGGGCATTGTATCGGTGGTACAGCAGTGCCCTCGGTGAATGATGCTACCCCACAACTTTGTGCTGCATTCGAAAGATGATGATGCTCCTTTTTTCTGCACATTACTCACAAAAGATGGCCTAAGTTACAATGAGAATCGAGATAGCAAGATGGGGAGGAGGAGGAACAACGAAACCGAAAGAAAACAGTCTGTTACAAAGTTTGCAATATGGGAACAATTTTTGTGGAGTTAAAGATCCAGGTACATTTGTTCAAGTCTGATGGCAGACACTGGGATGAGATTGACAGCAAACACAAAGTCTGAAGAGTTAAGCACCACACTATGTGAAGAATGGTGAATGAACTATGAAGAATCCAACTTGCAGAAGCAGATGTGAGACTTAAAGTCCAGATTGTGATTCGTGAATATGGATGCCCTAGATATTAAAGGACTGCACAAAAACATCGTTCCAAATCAAATAAAATTGAGCTCCGTGACTTTTGGTGGCATGGCCATATTCATTGACGGAGCATTTTGGAGATGTAAGACGCCATCAACAGATCCAAAGCATTACTTCTTCCCAAACTAAGTTATCAATGCAATATTTGAGATGTTGAATTTTGGATCTGCTTTTTAATTAAAAAATAAAAATAATCAGTGCCAGAGGGCTGAGAAAGATAAGAATGGTGTTGAAGCTCATGGAAGAGCGGGACATAAGATGCAAAATGAACAGTACAGAGAGGGGGGAAACACAAACAGCAGAGTAGAAGGCCAAGATAGAGGGAGGCTTGGACAAACAATTGTGTTTTGGGGGGTGGAATTGGGGGTGAGGGGATGGGCAGGAGAGGATGCATGGGGTGGACAAGATGGACACAGAAGGAAACTTTCAGGAGGAAGAATTGGGGTGTGGTAGAAAAGATCATGGTTTTGGATTGGGGATGATCTGAGATGTCGGTAAATAGCTGTCTTTAAGACCTGGTAGGAAGAACGACATTGAAGAGAATGTGGAAGTGGATTCCACAGGTGAGAAAAAAGAAAAGAAAAACAATTTAGTGGAGATGAGCAGTGATACTGGATTTAGGTAATTTATACGTTACACCCACAAGAACAGACATGGCTAACTTGGATGTAATCCACATTCAAGGTTTTAAATCAATAACGTATGGTCAAATTTGACATTAAAATGCTATGGTTAAGCAACATAACTTCAGAGAACTGTACCCAGCAATGTCTGGGTGCACTAGTCAAGTCAGTTGGCCTCGCACCGCACTGCAAACAATGGGCTCGATTAGCCAGCTCAAAATATTAAGTCAGCTGGGAGCATTTTTGAGGCTCAAACCTCCCTGAAGCTTAAAAATCTAAGAAAAATATATATATTTGTATCTATCATTTCCTCAAACTACCAGCTCGTCTTACTTTTCTTTGCACTGATGTTCAAAACTTCTCACAGCAACACAATAAAATACCTTCCAAGTGTCAATGTAGTCCACATCAGATGTTAACCTTTGTCCATCTTTCTCGGGGAATAGTTCATCACCAACCTTCTGCAAATTAAAAAAAAATAACAAAGACAAATGGCCATGATACTGTATATAATTATCTCCACCACTGAATGGCCATGATACTGTATATAATTATCTCCACCACTGAATGGCCATGATACTGTATATAATTATCTCCACCACATGAGTACCAGTTCACTGGTAATTCCCTGCTTGTCGTAAAAGGCGACAAAAAGGGTTGGCGGCAGGAAGGGCATCCGGCCGTAAAACATTGCTTCAAAAAGGGGACCGAAAAACAACAACAACCACGGTCCTCGAAAAAGGCCAACCCCCGCTTTGCGGGGAAAAATGGCCTCTAAATGTGGTTACTTTTTTTTTTTTTTTACTGAAGGTGGACAGAGGTTATGTTTTCACACCTGTTTGTTTGTCGGTCTGTCTGTTTGTGAACAGGATATCTCAAAAGGCTATGTAGACGAGACGGATTTATGGAAAAAAGCCACGTGTAAGCTTCTAGGTGCATTTTTGGGTAAAAGTTGGGAACCTCACTTTTTAACATAATTAGGGTATGCTGAATTTGATTAACTGGGTTCCCAAGCCGAATTTTGAGTTTTTGACCTTCTAATTCGCATAAACAAAATGGCCACCAAATTGCCATTTTTGGACAATTTCTTTGAACAAGCATTTATATATCAAGTATATACATGCAGCTCTTTTACTTTAACTTTACAACTTTTACCCCAAAATGCACCGAGAAGCTTATACATGGCCTTTTTTCATAAATCCGTCTAGTCTATATTATGGTTGGCGACATATTGAAAGAAACGTTCAAACTGATATTGAAATTGGACACTATAAAATGGGAAATGGTTTTAATAAGACAATGTTTCAAACAACCATTTATTCTAAAATTAAGTATACATGGCCATGAAGCACAAACATTCAGGAATCTCACACATGTTGTTTTGCCAAACTACATCAAATTCATACAAGGGGTCTGATCATCACTCTGTTTCTGACAGGCACACATTGATGTGCACCTCAACTCTGAATAACGACATTTGCAGCATCGAGTCTTGCATTGTTTCTGGCATGCACAACAAATCATCTCGAGGCAACTTTCTGGGATTGGACTCGGTGACATCAGAATAGGTTCTAGTCCTGAATAACCACGATTCCATCCCATTTCCACAGGTGCA
Organism: Myxine glutinosa; assembly: GCF_964187855.1. NCBI lineage: Eukaryota > Metazoa > Chordata > Myxini > Myxiniformes > Myxinidae > Myxine > Myxine glutinosa. The sequence continues at coordinate 33,806,410 of NC_136271.1, forward strand.
GGAAGGTCAGGTATGGCACAATGAGCATTTCTCCATACCATGGCTTGATAGTGTACTCGCATCAAATGGAAATGAAGAGCATCACTTGTCGGTGACATTGCTTCTGGTTTACCGGTCTTGGAGAACAACCTATGTCGTGCTGAATCAACAGAGGTTGTTCTGTGCACAATATATATTCTGCAGACGAACGCTTCTGCAGATTTGATTGTCTCCTCTGTGAGTTCATCAATGCCCAAGTTCTTCAGCAGTTTATTCAAAACTCAAAAAAAAAATCGGCTTGGAACCCCGGTTAATCTAATTCAGCATACCCTAATTATGTTAAAAAGTGAGGTTACCAACTTTTACCCAAAAATGCACATAACATTCACATTTCTCAGAAATCCATGTAATCTAATGGATGAATTCGGATGAAACTTGATAGACAGGTTGGTTGTGTGACGAGAACAAATTGATCAGATTTTAGTGAAGACCTGGGTCCGGATCTGAATACCAGAATTTGAAAGGGATCCTTCACCATTGAGGGAGAGAGGGGGAGAGAGAGGGGGAGAGAGAGGGGGAGAGGGGGGGAGAGAGGGGGAGAGAGGGCAAGAGAGAGGGGGAGAGAGAGGGCGAGAGAGAGGGCGAGAGAGAGGGCGAGAGAGAGGGCGAGAGAGAGGGGGAGAGAGAGGGGGAAAGAGAGGGGGAGAGAGGGGGGAGAGAGAGGGAGAGAGAGAGGGGGAGAGAGAGGGGGAGAGAGGGGGGAGAGAGGGGGGGAGAGAGGGGGAGAGAGAAGGGGAGAGAGAGGGGGAGAGAGAGGGGGAGAGAGAGGGGGAGAGAGAGGGGGAGAGAGAGAGGGGGAGAGAGAGGGCGAGAGAGAGAGGGCGAGAGAGAGGGCGAGAGAGAGGGCGAGAGAGAGAGGGCGAGAGAGAGAGGGCGAGAGAGAGGGGGAGAGAGGGGGGAGAGAGAGGGGGAGAGAGGGGGGGGGGGAGAGAGAGAGAGAGAGAGATAGAGAGACAGGACCAAAAATGATATATAGCACCATATTTTAAAAAGTTATGGACGGATTACGACAAAACGTGGTGGATGAGTTGGGTCGGTGACAAGAACAAGCTAATTCGATTTTGCTTCAGGTCCAGATGCAGATCAGGCCTATCAGTGAGATACAAACCGCAAACTGTTTAGCCTCTTGGAGGTAGGCTCTCTTTGTAATGTTGTTCAAATATGGGAAGTGTGTTGGACTTCTATTCACTTCTAACTTGCTTATTCTTTTTTTGAAAAATAAGAACTTTAATGTGCAAAAGGTAACACTAGAAGACGGGTCCTAAACTTAACATTCATCGGAGGGATGGTGACCTTTTGGGAGATCAGTGAGTCAAAGAGAGTAGGATTGGGTATGGGTGAGAACTCTTGAAGGACTGGAAGAGGGGCTCGACACAACAGACAAAGGGAGTCGTTTCCACTTTTGAGAAAATACAGGGCTGAAGGAATGGAGGCAAACGTTAATCTTAGAATATGAGGGTAACCAGGTGTGGGATTCTGAAAGAACACGTGTGGCCAAAGAGGGCGAGGGATGGACAGAGGGACAGCAGGGCAGGAAGAGCGACGCCAGAAGCGAGGAAAAATAAATAAAATAAAAAGAGTCCACCAACCTGCCTACATTGTACAATAATGAGACCTTGGGAATCCATCTCTTGCAGAGATATGCTCGTAACACGGACAGCATTAGACTCAAGTGCTTCCAAGGGAGCAAGATCGGAAGTAGCTGCACATATACACCATCCTCTTCACTACATCGAGTTCTGAATGGTTCAGAATTGACTTAGCTTTGTGAAGAATACCGAGGCATCAGTCTGCCATAGAAGCCAGTTATATTTACTGTCGTCATATTTACCTTCGCTGGCAGATGAAACAACTAACAGTTAATTATAACGTTTTGGAACACTATAATTATCACTTGTTTTTACAAACGCAAATAAAAAGTACAAGTCTTGCCTGGAAACCCATAGGGCTGTGCATGAGGTAAAGATCGATGTAGGAAAGGCCAAGGGAAGACAAGCTTTCCATGCAGCCCGGTTTTACAGCACCAGGCTCATGAAATGTGTTCCACAGCTGGAGGGGTCACATCAAACAATTTTTAAAAAAATCGAACCTGAGTATTGGTCACAGAGCGTATTTTCTAATACGAGCACAGAATACACTGCAGCACAACTTCGATTATTGCACTGGCACTGATTTTCATGCCCACAAGTCTTCAGCCACCAAAATACGCAGGGGTCATACCTCGAGGAATACCAGAAATATACACCTTTCCTGAATAAATACTGTTCCAGGTACATCAGAAATGAACTACTGTCAAATCAGTCAACCAGTTTCTACAATTCTAATTGACTCAATCTTTTTCACACATTGTATCAACTAGCAACGGTACCCGCCCTCTGGGCGGGGCTTCAATTGGGAGGCCCAAATGAAAAGGTAAAATATCAGAAATTGAAGGCTTTTTTAATTTTAAACGATTCATATAAACATCCGTTAAATCATATCACACGCAAATCATCAAAATCTAAACAGTATCTTACTATAATTCACCAAATGTGCCACAGTGATCGATACACTATGATCGTGATGATCGTGATCGTGAATCGTGATCGATAATCGTGTTCACAATCGCTATGTCGTATGTACTCCCGATACGTGTTTCCTTCAGTTGAAATGGGTTAGAATTCTCTCAAGCAGGGATTCAACCCGTGTCCTTATAAAAGGTCTTTGTCCGAGGTCACCGAGTTCGATCGGTGCAGCGATCGGTGCAGCCGTTTGTGCGGCACCCGGGAAAACAACATCATCACAATGAAAACATCGTCACAATGAACGTTATATGCGGGAGTCCAAACCTGAGAATGCTGGAGACCAAAGCTGAAATTGGGAAAACTAAATAGCCTATTTTACTCCTGGACATCCCAGGATTATCCACCCAAAATATCGTTGCGATCGGTTCAGCAGTTTTTACGGTACCTTTGAACGGACAGACAGACAGATGGGCGGACATTTGGTGAATTATAGTAAGATTGTTTTCCCCACAGTTGTTTTTCAATACACTTTTATTACCTGCAACAATTTTTGCACAGTTGATGCTTTTACAAAAGCTTATATTCATTCGCATGCATCAAAGTTTTCCACTGGTTTCAGAGCAAAAAACATGACTTTTTTTCCAATGGCCTCTGGAAATATCCTCCCACCCCCAATGTGACATGCAATACTGACTGCAGTACATATAAAACTACATATGAAAGGATTAAAAGGCATGCTGGCACAGGACCATACCTACATGATTGGAGGAACACCTTTTGACTCTGCATTTGAACATTACCTACCATGAACCTAATCTTCATATTATTATTTTTTATTCCAAAAAAAATAATAATAATAAACGATCTACTTCTTTTTTCTTTTTGTACACCGCTCCTTTCCTATTCCATCTCCAGGCGCTGCATGACCTCATTGCCAAGCACCGAAGGGGGCCCGACGATGACGCACACTGAAAGGGAGTACTCAGTTTTCATTCCGGTTTCTTTGTTTGTCCGGGCGATATCTCAGCCATCCTTTGAACTAGGAAGCTGAAATTTTGGCACAATAGTGAGCATGAGCTTTGGCAAAAACAGTATTTTTTGTTTTTTGATTAATCAATTGTTGATTAATTATTATCGATTTATTAAGTACTTGTTTATTTCCTTTCTCATCTGGGCAATATCTCAGGCACCTTTTTAGCCAGGAAGCTGATATATATTCGGAAACGACAGTGACCAAGTAATAGTTATAAAGGATATTTTTGATTTATTGATTCATTATTTATTGATTAATCAATAATTATTATTTTTTCAATTAATGACATTTAATTAATTTTCAAAAAATTACAGCTTCAGATGAAACACTGGTGGTTGAGGTATGCTATTAGCCAATTGATTAAGAAATTATTTTACGATCATTATTTATTGATTTTAATTATACAATTAATCAATCAATTATTGTATACCTCTCCATCCCAATACCATCTCTATGTGCTGCACAGCGGCATTGCCGAACACCTGAGGCGCCCCAGCAATGCCGCGCACTGGACGTTATTTATTTACTTGGCATTGGGGCGGGCAGTATACTTTGAATTTATCTGTACTTGTCTTCTTTTTTTTCTTCTCCAAACTTCATCATCAGCAAAGCACAATTTTGTCAGTGACTACATAACATGTAAGGGAAACTCAGTGCTTATTTATTGTTAATTAAAAAAGCAACATGCAAGCAAGAGTGATGAAGAAGAGCAAAATATTAAAACAATTGCACCTTGGTGACGATGAACAACTCTTCCCTGCGCACAATTCCTTGGTCAATGCAAGAGCGGATTCCCTTGCCAACATCGGTCTCATTTCTATACACATATGCTCCATCGATGTGCTTGTACCCAACGGCCAGAGCTTTTTCCACAGCGGCTTGCACTTCATTGGGCTTGGACTGAAATTTCAAAAGTAGAACGATCAATGCAATATGCTAATGTGATGCAGACAGCCTCCTTTAAAGCTAAAATAAAACCTGACCTTATCGCTCACATAATAATGGATATATATCAAAGGCTTAAAGTGTCTGATTTTTCATTTCTTTGACTGATGATATGCATTTATATCTGAAATGTAACATTGTAGCTTCCATCAGCCTTAAAGGATTTACATATTTAATGCAGGGGAGGGGAAGTTCATGCATATGCATGAAAATATCATGCATATTTAATCATCCACTTTCGAAACTCCCCCCTTGCCCCTCTCCTCTAAATCTCCCCCCTTGCCCCTTCCCTCCTAAACTCTCCCCTTGCCCCTCCCCTCCTAAACTCCCCCCTCGCCCCTCCCCTTCAAAACTCCCCCCAAACCCCTCCCCTTCAAATCTCCCCCCCTACCATCCTTTCCAATTCTCCCCCCTCCCCCCTCCTCCTCAAAGCTGCCTCCTCCCCACTTCGTCTCCCTTCTATCTCATACCTCCACCTCCTCCAACCTTCTACTTTACTCTGCCCCTCCTCAAACAACCCCTCACTGTGCCTCATCCCATCACCATCAAACCTTTCATCCTCCTCATCCTTCCCTTTCTTGTAACTCTTCTGTAATCTCTGACACACTATCAACTGCTCTCCCTACCTCCCCCACTCATCCTTCATCTGACCCTACCCCTCCCCTGTCCTGTCCTGCACCTGATGCTCCCCCTCTCTCCTCATTAACGGTATAGACCTCACACATCTGGGGCCTTCGCTCAAACCTGATTGATCTCTCCATACAGGTTGCTTCTGACAAACCAGACGTAATCTGCTTAACAGAAACTTTCCTCCTTCAAGATGTCTCTGATTCCTTAATATCTCTTCCTGGTTACTCCCTCCTCCGGTATGATAGACCTGAGCCTCGTCCTAGTGGTGGGGTTGCTATCTTTATCAAAAACTCTCTTCCTCACTCTCCTTGCACTGCCCTCTCTCCTCCTCACCCCCAGGAGTACCTCTGGCTATGCTACGGCTACCTCTCCGCTCCCACCCTTTGTTCATATGTGTTCTGTACCGTCCTCCAAACAATGACGACTCCATTTACATTTCGCTGTCTGAACATGGACCAACTTCTATCAACTCATCCAAACTCTCTCTTCCTCATATGTGGTGACTTCAACTGTCATCATGCCAGCTGCCTGGGTGTGGGTTCCTCTCTCACCAGTCATGGCACCTCAGCAAAGGACTTCTGTGACTCATTGGGACTGACACAATCTGTCAATTTCCCGACCCGGATCTCAGTCAATGGAGGATCTTCTCTTCTAGACTTGGTTATGACAAACTTCCCTGCAAATGTCTGCTGCTCTTCTTCTGCTCCAATCGGTTCTTCTGATCATGTGCTTGTTAAAGTGGACATCTCTCCGGCCATTCTGAGAGCCTCCTCAGCGCCGACGAGTCTGGCATTTCACTCAGGCTGACTGGCACGGTTTGCAAGCAGCCATCAATCGTCTGGATTGGTCTCCCATCTCTACTGCCTCTGACATCAAAAGAAAATGTTTTCATTCACTCACCGCAGGCAGGTTGGTGGTCTTTCTGTCTTCTGCCTTCTCCTCTCCAGCCTTGCTTCCCCAGCTCTCTCTGTGCTCCGTCCCCCAAATATTCCTACAGGTCGCACAAGATCTGCCTGCAACCCTCTTATGGTTAAACTGCCAAAGTCTAGGCTCTCTGCTCACCTTCACTCTTTCATTCCCCTTTTCTCCCGCCTCTGGAACAAACTCCCCCACTCCCTTCAATCCCACTCCTCCCTCCAGGTCTTTAAAACAGCTGTTCACCACCATCTCTTATCTTCCCACATCCAAAACCTTGATCTTTTCTACCCCCGCTAATTCACCCCAGATCCACTTTTTTGAAATACCAACTTCCTTCCTGGAAGTCCTTGCAGTGTCCATTTGTTTTATACCTCTCCCATCTCCCCCCCAAGCCCTCTCCCTCCCACAGTTCTCTCGATGTCCCTGCTCTCAAATGTTGTGTTTGTGTCCTTCCCCCTCTCTCCCCATATTGTCTACCGCTCCCCTTATTTTGCGTTTTATGTGTCGGTTTGACTTTTTGTGCGATGGATGTTAGCTCTTTCACGAGCCTCGATCTTGTATACACAAAAAAAAAAAAGTTTAAAACTATGATACACAGCCTTAAAAGTTATATACCCACCAATGAAGCTGCACTTTGCAAGATACCATTACAGATCTAAATTGCAGACCTTTCAGATTCCAACACATAAAAGATAAATAATCTATCACTTCATAATTCCTGAAGATGTAAATGCAAATATATTCTCAAAATTTTATACAATTAGCAAGGAGCCCATCCGTAGGAGGAAGCAGGACTTGAAGTATGTGTTTACAATAGTGCCACTATAAAACACAAAAAAACATCTCAAGGATAGTGGGAAGTAATTTGTTAAGTGTTAAAGGGACACAATCATAATTTATTTTGAAGAGTTACTGTATGTTTTAGAATTTAGAGGATGATATCCCTGACCCATTAGCACAAAAATAATTTTTGGGAGAATAATTTGGGAGAAATAATTTTGGGAGAAAACATTTTTTCAGGATTTTTGCAATAATTTCTTTCCCATATAGATACTGTATATGATCAAAAGGGTTCTTCCCCTTTCTCTACCAGTAAATAAAAATAAAAGTAGTCATTCATTGATCAGGATATCAATGCTTTCGGGTTCTTGGTCTTCAGCTTCCAAAGCTGTCTGCCCGGCATACTAGCTGGTATTGTTCCGTTGCCGGCAGAGTGCTAGACACGGGCAAGACTTATGTGTCGATTTGAAGCCAGGCCAGTGTGAGTCAAGTTCAGAGCTAGTCCTCAAGTAGTTATCTTCATCACGATCACGAACATTTGCTAATATCATATCTCAATACAATCGTGATTTTGAGTTTCCACCCGAACAACATCACTTTTATCCATCCTAAGGTGGGTGGGAAGTTTCATAAATATTCCCAATACAATTATGATTCTCTATTTGTCTATCAAATCCGCCCTTTCTCACCGGCAGATTCATCTGTATTGGTGATCATGTCAGATCAGTCAATATGCGTTTATATCCCGACTGTTTTTAAACATTGTATTTTGTTATATTAATGTTATCGTATTAATTTGTGATTTGAAAGATGTTGTTTGAAATGAAAATATAGAGAGATTTAGTTTAAAACAGAGTGAGGAAATGACCTGAAGGTTTCCGCCCATAACATTCATGGATTCAGCATTTGTAGTTTCATCATTCGGCATATTTTAGAAACAATTCTGAAATTATATCTTCAGAAACAAAATATTGTCCTGTCCATAAGCCGATGAACACCAGCCTTGGACGAATAGCCAGAACGGTCCTTAATTCCAAGGCAAGTAGCCTGAAATTGGCGATTGGTCCGTCGCGCACGGGTTGAAGGAAACAAGCACTTACCTGAACGAAGCACACGGGTTTAATCCGAAACCCACAATGAACAGACATGACACGACAAATAGAAAATGCCACACAATGAATTTAATGAAGTAAATCAAGGAATAAAATCAATGCTGAGGCAAATCTAATATTTCCTACTGTGAGACATCTCCTCTCAGTCACAAATACAACACACAGGGGAAAGAGAATATAAAAAAAATGTTTTCCTTTTAATCGGCCGGCACTCAGCTTTGGTCCAAAGTGGCTTTTAGGAGCTTGATGGCCGTTGTAGCCAGTGTGGCCACCTGCACGGGAAGCGCTCCAAAAATGGTGCCGCCGCCACGTGCCAAATGCCCAGGAGTGAAGCAAGCAGCTGAGATAGCCCTCTTTCGCTCTACACTCTGTCAGAAGCCACAATGGCCGCATAAACCGCCTCCTTGCTGTCGAAATTGCCAAAGTTCCACCAGCTCCAAACAAAGCTCTCCTCACCAGCCCAGCCTACACAACAATGGCTGAGTCTCATCCTCCAGCACAAAAACCCAAGCCCGCCATTCTTCTTTCAACGGTCCTTTTTCCATAGAACTTTCTCACTCTGACGTCACACTGGCCAATCGCCGAGTCCTATCGAATCACCCCACGGTCGTGCTCGACCAATGCCGAACTTCGGGGCGTGGCCTGCCAGCTTTGCTTGGAGTGAGCGTCATTAAGGCGTGGCTTACGTGCCGATCGGCAATGTCCGGGCATTGTCGGTGGCCGTGGCGGTCCAATGGAAGCCCGGCATGGCCGGCCTTGTTGTAGTTGTGAAAACATAGGGAAAAGCCACAGGAGGCAATTACATACCAGGGGAAAACTAAACTTAATCCCTATCTAGTTAACACAGCTTCACCCCCCGTGTGAAGACACAAACAATCTTAAGCTCCAGTTTCCCTGCTTAAATACATCGAGATGTCGCCTAACTGTCCACGGTCCATGCTACGATTATACAGTCCGACCTTTACTATGGGATTCCTCCATCTACCCCCAAAAACATAACAATATTTTGGAATGCGAAATATACAAGAAATGTGAATGTGCTAATTTGGCTTGTGAATTGACATTAGGTGCACACTTTTGCCATTAGGTGTGCCAGTGACGTTACGCGAATAGCCGGAAGTAGCTCAATTATATAACGGAAGTGAAAATAGTCCGGGGAGGAAGGAAGGGTACACGGTATAAAGCAAGTAAACACTTATAGGAATTTCAGGAAAGAGGTTGGGGATTTAAAGAGGCGGATTTTGGGTGTTTTAACGGGGGTAGAAAAGATCAAGGTTTTGGATGCGGGAAGATAAGAGATGGTGGTGAACAGCTGTTTTAAAGACCTGGAGGGAGGAGAGGGATTGAAGAGAGTGTGGGAGTTTGTTCCAGAGGTGGGAAAGGTGAGCCAGGTGAGTTTGTTCCAGAAAAGAGGAATGAAGGAGTGAAGGTGAGCAGAGAGTCTTGATTTTGGCAGTTTCAACAGAAGAGGGTTGCTGGCAGATCTTGTGCGTCCTGCAGGAATATTTGTGGGACAGAGCAGAGACAGAACAGGGGGAGCAAGGCCGGAGAGGAGTCGGTAGAAGACAGAAAGACCACCTACCTGCCTGCGGTGAGAGAGAGAGAAAGGTCCTCAGAATCAGCTACATCACGGGAGATTCCAATGATTCTGAATGCTTTGGTTTCAACCACGTGAAGCCGAGCTAGGTGTGAGGCAGGAGCAACAGCCCAGAAGAGAGAGCAGTATTCCATTGACCTGCGGATGAAAGCTTTGTATGTGGTGAGGAGCCCAGAAAGGACTTCGCACGATGGAGGATGCCCAGTCGGCGACTGGCTTTGGAGGTCAGCTTGGAAATGTGGTTTTCCCAGCAAAGATCATGGCAGATAGTGAGACCCAAAAGCTTGAGTGACAGAACTTCAAGATAATTGTTCAGAAAGTAGATGCGAGGGTTGTTCAGACAGTCTTTTCAGAGACAAAGTGAGAGTGTGACATTTGTCAGGATTGAAAGACATGTTCCACTTGTTTGACCAGTTTGTGATATTGTCCAGGTCTGCAGAGAAAGAAGAAGCTGCAGACTGCCGATCTGAGGGTTGGGATATGGAGCGGCAGAGAGTGGAGTCATCAGCAAAGAGATAGAAAGGATTTTCCAAAAAGTCTGAGAGATCATTAATGAAGACCAGAAAAAGCACAGGGCCCAGAACACTGCCTTGAGGAACTCCAGCCTGAACAGGAAGGAGAGAAGAGAGAATTCAATTCAGGGCCACACGTTGACTGCGACCAGAAAGGAAGTCTGCAAGCCATGCTTGGAGGATTCCATGGATACCATATGAGGAGAGTTTGGTGAGCATGGCGGGGTGCCAGACAGTATTGAAAGCACGAGATATGTCATGGGAGACAGCTCTGATTTCCTGTTTGGCATTGAGGACCTCCGTCCATTGTTGAGACAGCAGAAGCAGCGTGTCCAGAGTAGAATAACCTGGTCTGAATCCAATTTGATGATCCGAGATCAAGCCATTGGAGAAGAGGAAGGATTTGATGTCAGAAGCGATGATCGATTCCATGACCTTGCTGATTATTTGGAGAAGGCCGATTGGTCTGCAGTTACAAGGATCTGTTTTTGCACCTTTCTTGTGTAAAGTTGTAATGTTGGCTGATTTCCAAGCTGACGGCAGAATGACCTTGAGCAAAAGAGAGGGTGAAGAGAAATGAGAGAGGGTGTGAAAGAGCGGCAGAGCAGGATTTAGGACCCGTGGGCTGATGCCGTCTGGTCCAGTTGCAGAATCAGATTCGAGGTTTGACATAAACTTCTCCTCGTCAGGAGAGAAGGACACAGATTCCAGGAGCAGTTGGGTTCGACTGGGTAAGGTGGGTACAGAGAGAGATGGGTTTGGGACACAAGATTTTGAGGCAAACACAGAGTTGAGGCATTCAGCTTTTTCACATGCGGTGTCGGCTGCGTCACCGTTTGATTCGTTTGAGGTAAGGGAGGGGATGTAAGGGGAACAAACACCAGAAACAGATTTGACCAGATGCCACCAGGATTTGGAGGAGGGAGACAGGTTTGAGAGTTCAGTCGAGAGTCGAGAGATATCTCCTGGCTCTCCTGAGGGTAGACACACACTTGTTCCGAGCTTTGTGAAAGGAACTGAAATTACCTTCCATTGGATTAGCCTTCCAAGAGGCAAAGGCAAGTTGTTTAAAGGCAAGATGATTGATGGCTGCTTGAAGATCATACCAGTCGGCCTGAGTGAAATGCCAGACTCGTCGGCGCTGAGGAGGCTCTCTGAGAATGGCCAGAGAGATGCCCACTTTAACAAGCAAATGATCAGAAGAACCAATTGGAGAATTGTTTGAACCGATTTTTAACTTTTTCAAAAGACATTTTTTAGGCTTTCAGAAAAAGACTTTTTTGAACTTTCTTTGAACTTTATTTAAATTCGATTTGATTTTGTTTGAATTTTTATTTTTATTTTTTTGAATTGAACCGATTGGAGATTGTGCCCCTTTTAAAAGGGGCAGGTTAAAAATAAGGTAGGATTGGGGATAGGTAGGGTTTAGGAATAGGTAAAATAAACACGAGCTGGTATTTTTAGTAACGCCTTTTGTAGTGCCATTGTGTGCAATCCAGGCAGGATAAACATCAACACTAGGAAATTAAAGACGTGACTTGATCAAGTCAATTGAGTCAAGTCTCATTGACGATGTACATTGAAGTAAACCAGCCCGGAAAATGAACAATCTTTTATAACACGTTGTTGTTGCTGTTGTTGTCACTGTCGTCATTGCAGTTGACATCATGGTCATTGTTGTTGTCGTCGTCACTGTCGTCGTCTCTGCATTCCTTCCATATACTTTTATATTTCTTAGTTTAAAAAAAAAAAAAACCACCTTTAGAGGCCATTTTTCACCTCAAGCGGGGGTTGGCCTTTTTCGGGAACCGTGGTTGTTGTTGTTTTTTCGGTCCCCTTTTTTGAAGCAATGTTTTACGGCCGGATGCCCTTCCTGACGCCAACCCTTTTTGCCGCCTTTAACGACAAGCAGGGAATTACCAGTGACCTGGTACTCAATTTGCCGACCTCGGAAGGATGACAGGCTGAGTCAACCCCCCTGGCGTTAATTCAGCGATTGACCGGGATTCGAACCCAGGATCCTAGGATCCTAAGCCGGCACCCTAGCCGCTAGCCCAACACCAGGGTAATTAAAGACGTGACTTGATCAAGTCAATTGAGTCAAGTCTCATTGACGATGTACATTGAAGTAAACCAGCCCGGAAAATGAACAATCTTTTATATTCAATTTTATATTCAATTCAATTCAACAATCTTTTATATATAAAAATGAATTTTATTTCTTAGTTTGTCATTCCATATATCATTTTCATAAAGTTTGTGTTTTACAGCGGTGCTCCAATTCCCGCTTCCTCTTCCTGCCCTCCTCCTCCCGGTGGGCTCTTTATAATAATAATAATAATAATAATAATAATAATAATAATAATAATAATAATAATAATAATAATTAAAAACCTATATTTATCGTATACAAAACTTACCTTGGCCGAATGGTTAAAGTCGCTGACTCATAAGCTGGAGGTTGCGGTTCAACCATAGATCAAAGCCAAATTCTTAATTCCATTATTCTTGGGTGCAAAGAAGCATTACACACAGGAGGCAGGAGGGGGAAAAGGGGGGGGGGAGTGGAAGGGGAGGGCAGGGGGAGAGAGGTGAGGGGAGAGGGAGGGGAAAGATATACAGCAATACCCCGTTTTACGCCATTTCGGCCTACGTCAAATCCGACTTTACGCCACTCTTCTAGAGTAAATTTCAGTTCAGCGAACGTCATTATGTGCGACTTTACGTCACTCCTACATCATAATAGGAGGACGTGAAAAAAAGTAATTTTTCCTTAAAAACATTTAAAATAAATAAAATAGTACATAAATTAACAATAAAAGAAGCTAAAAAACAATTTAAAATACAATAAAAAGCACATTTAAAATATTTTTTAAATGTACGTACAGTATACTGTAGGTACGCGTAGCTGCTGGTTCTCATTCAAAACAAAGGCGACGCCGTATGCATTTTGTCCTGTGCTGCGGTCGCGTGCTTGCTTTGCCTTTCGCTGGGATTTTTGTGATTATTCCTTTACTGTGTAAAACAACCAACGTAACGTGGCAACGGCGAAACATGATGACGATGCCGTCTCGGACGACCGTCCGTGGCAGACGTCACGTCACGTCACCATGCAGAGTGTGCAATGTCCACGCCGAGGTCAGACCCCATGGCCCATGGCCCACGTGAAACGAACGACCGTGTCATGCCTCGAGCCAGGGTGCCTAGTCGGGCACCTCACCGGCATCCGGCGTCAACGAACCGATCGAAGTGTGCATGTGCACATGTGCATTGTGCATGGATTTGCAAATGCCTGCCTGTACGTCGTCGTTTCTGCATATATCGCATCGTCCAAAAAAAAGAAGCACGCAACTTCGGCCGCTCGAGGAAAGACGGGGCACGCCTACGACTCGGAGGCGAGCGTCGATCCCCGGGGCGGCCGGGTTCACGGAACCCTGAGCTCGTTCGTTCGTCACAGACGACATGACACGACCACCGGTGAAACTGCTCGGACAGTCCGGACACGTTGGGTAAAGCACGCCGTGGTGAAGCGGGCCGCGGAGCCACTTGGCACACAAGCCCGCTCACGGTCGACACGTCCGTGCCGGTCACCCCGTTCGAGGAGAAGACCCGGCCGATAGAAAACAACGGAGGGACTACCGACAGGGAGCGGCAAAGATTCAGGGCGAAGCCGCAGCCTCCTCCAGTTATTTACTCTAGTTTTACGGTGTTCGTCTTCATTTAAAGGCATTTTTAAGACATTACGCCCGGTTTACGTCAAAAACCAAGTTACGTCACGGCTTATGGAACCAATTAATGACGTAGGCCGGGGTATTGCTGTACTACATATACATCTTTTGGGGGGGGGGGGGGGAGGAGTGGCTTTGACAGGCCCCTCAGTTTTGGAGGGAGGGGTGGGAAGGGAAGGAGGAAAATTTACCCGTGCAAAAAGTGCTTTGGCCTCAGTGTTCCCCAGGTAAAAAAGGAAATTTCTATACCCTCTGCCACCAACAGCTGGTGGTGGTGCTACACGATACACATAGACATGGAGAATTTATGCCCCTCCCCTGGCCCCCCACATGAGGACGTGGCCACGTAGCCTATGTTACACCTCCCCCACCCACACAAAGTTGTATTTCTACCCCGGGTAAAGTATATAAGTATTTACAGCTGGAGTACCCGGCATTGCTCAGGCAAAAAAGAAACATTAACATTTTTGAAATGGGGGCAAACATAATGGAAAATAAATTACATCCAAATCAGAATCCATCACAAATGTCAAATCATCATTTTACCTTTTCGTTGAATATATGCTGCTGAATGTGCCGTTGATCACGTTTCTGAGTTGAGTTTGATGACGTTCAGGAAGAAGAAGAAGACTTACCACAAACTTCAACCTCATCCGGAATTGTTTGATTGAATCTGATTTGTTTGATTAATTATTTGTGTTCAAATGTCTGGTAATTGTTTTGTATTTATTTATGCATATGTGTACTTGTATATAACTCATTAATCAAAAAAGTTTTGGCACTATAGAGCGATTTGTTATTTTTAATCCCCCAAAACAGAGTTTTTGTTCAAATATTTCAAAACAATTTTTTTTGGTCTAAAACACTCCCAAGCATTCACTGACAAACCCCTGAAAGTTTGACAAAGTTCCGTTCAGCCATCTCTGAGGAAAATGGCCTCACACAGACAGACAATCGGCTCTCCTATAGTATAGAAGATATATCAACATTGCAAAAGTAGATCCAAAATTATATATTTGGAGCATTTGGTGTCTATCCTGGCTCGTCATCAATGGGCATGCTGTGTCGACCAAATATGGTCTTTTTGCAAAAATCACCTGGTGTTGGCCTAATGGTTAGGGCGGCGGCCTTGGGATCCTAAGATCCTGAGTTTGAATCCCGTTGAATTAACGCCAGGTGGGGTTGACTCAGCCTGTCATCCTTCCGAAGTCGGCAAAATGAGTACCAGGTAACTGGTTATGGAGAGGCATTGCATCAGCGGCAGACGCGCCCACAGAAATGATGCAACCAGCAGCCAGGTGTCTGCGCACGAACCACCACCCACCATCACAAAAATAAAAATACATCAAACGTGTCTTTGCTCTACCCAATCAAGGTTAAAATTATACTTCCCAAAGTCTTTGCTAATGACTAAAGACCTCTGCAGGCTGTGAACACAGCATTTACATTACAACAAGCATTCAGAAAGAAAAACTATCATTATTGGAAGACTGGAAGGAATCCCATCGGAATGTCATCTCATACTCATACCAGAAGAAGTTCTTATTCCCATCTCATACCAGAAGAAGTTCTTATTAACCTTTTGAGTCCTCAAGACATAAACATACCTGGTAAATATACTGAAAAGGCACATGGTGCCATCACAAGATGTTTTTCGTATCTCATAGATGATGACAACATTATATCAAAACAAAACCCCATGACCTACCAAAAGATCACCTCTTCAGCTGCATTCAGCAATGCATTTAAGACAAGCAGAGACATGCTCAACAGGTTGCCTCCACCTTTGGTAATCCTACCAATTAGAGCCACTTAACCAGTGACCACCCTTCAGCTACTCCCATTACAATCGTTTTCTTTGCTATGGCCTTACAGCTTCATCAGCACAATTCAACTAGACCTACATAGGACATATTTAGAGCTACACCCCATTACGGCATTACACCCCCATTACAAAAATTAAACTGCTTAGGGTGTGGAAATGTGTGCACATTGGGGATATCAAGCACCTTAGAAACCATATGTAAAGAACAACTTATTACAGCTTTAGTCTAGGGGAAGAACCACCTTTAGAGACCATTTTTCCCTGCAGAGCGGGGGTTGGCCTTTTTCGGGCACCGTGGTCCCCTTTTTGAAGCAATGTTTTATGGCCGGATGCTCTTCCTGCTGCCAACCCTGTTAGTCGCCTCTTGCAACACACAGGGAATTACCAGTAAACTGGTACTCAATTTGCCGACCTCAGGAGGATGACAGGCTGAGTCAACCCCCTGGCATTCATTAAGCGATCGACTGGGATTCGAACCCAGGATCCTAGGATCCCAAGCCGGCACCCTAACCACTAAGCCAACCCAGGCTAGTCTAGGGGAAGGTGATGAGAATTATTGGATGAGGGAAAGAGGAAGATAACGTAAATGTCTTTACTTTTACACAAACGGGGTGCATTCTACTTACATTGCATGTTATAAACAAGAAAGAGCAATCAGAGATTGCAAATCCTCACCAGGATGTATTTTCGGTGGTTTTTAAGGCTTTTGTGTTAAAAACATACATGGCGTCCCAACCACATGACCAATGACGTCATCATTTTTTTCCCCACTAATTTATTCCTAGATTATGCTTAATAATTATGCCAACCCCCGCTTGCGGGGAAAAATGGCCTCTAAAGGTGGTTATTATGCTTAATAAATTTAATCTTGATTGGATGAAGTTTTGTACTTGTCGAATTATGACGTCATAATGGAGGCACCTATGACATCATCATTGACATATTTTATTCCCCATGGAGAGTTCTTTACAATGAGCCATGTCTCATTTTTTTTCTATTCAGCGCTTTCGGAGATATGGAGGTGGAGGCCGACACTCAGCTTGCTCCCTGAGGTCGTTGAAAGACGTCGGCAGTAGAGGTGGCCCAACGCCGCTCGCACGGGAAGCACCCCGCCAATGGCGCCGAAATACCGCGTGGAAAACGCCCAGGTGTGGCCAAGCAGTCAAACGGCCTTATTTGTTCCTGCCGCCAAGCAAGACGCGGCTTCCAACTCCTGTGAAAAGCACCACAGCCAACAATAGTCCGTGGGCCAGAGGGGCCTACCGTGCACCCCCCAATGATCCTACTTCTTGGGTGTCATTTTGTTTATTGGTATCTCCCCTAATGGAAAAAAGATGTTAACAAGAAAAAAAAACTCATTTGGTCTATGTTTTTAACTCCCTATTTCGATCTTTGTCAAAATGACGTTTTTTCACAGATTGCCCTATTTCTTGGGGTCCGTGAATTTTGTACTTGCAAATGAGGCTTCTTCTCCGTAAAGATATGTCCAAATTGGACTAAATTTGGACCATGTTAGCATTAACTTTATCACAATCAACAGACAAAATGTTATGGATATAGTTGTTTGCCTTCATTTATTAATGACGTCACATAATTTGCATATCATGGCACATGCGATTTTCTATACACATCACAACAGAATGAGATAATGATTATTGCACCAGATTAATGTACCAACTGAAGTTGAGACAGATGTCACACACTCACTAACCACAGGGAAAGAGGAGAAAGAGAACTTCATCAGAGAGCGACTTGAGAAAAAGACAGCTTTCTTTGAACCCATCAAGAACCTGAAGCTTAAAACCATGGCAGAAACAAAGAAGAAAGTTAAGATGAAAACATCTCAAAGAAAGGTCATTGAGTACAAGCAACAAGGTGACATTGCTTTCCAACTTATGGTCAAAGCACAAGCTTCTGGTGTTCAACTCAATCTAAGGGAAATCATGAAGTATTCTTTGACCCCTGTTCCCTACTCCATTGGTACATCAGACAACTTCTTGGCGAAGACTGATAAATCTAAAGGCGTACACTACCTTTTGAAAGATGTGGACAACTCACAACCTCCTCCAAGTGGCAAGACATTGGTAGTGGAAGATGGCAATGCTGTATTCTACTACCTCAAAGAGATTCCTACAAACTTCAAAGAGATTGGCATTAAAACCTTCAACACAATGTCATCTAAGTCAGAAGTAGTCTTCAGCACTGATATGTACAAGCCCGACTCAGTAAAGTCAAGTGAACGGACACGCCGTGGGTGTGCGGAAAAGAGAATGATCAAAGGAGGAAAAACCAAAAGGCCGGCTGATTGGAAGCAGTTCTTGACTAATGATGAGAACAAGAAACAACTCATTGAACTTCTTCTTGATGTATGGAGTGAGCATGACATGGCAAAGAAGCTGCATGGAAGAAAAGTGGTCTTCATTCGTGAAGGAGAAGCCCACCTTCTTACTTCTCAGAATGGGAAACAAACATTGCGGTCTGAGATTCAATCCCTGAAGTCAAACCAGGAAGAAACTGACTCGCGCATGATCCTGTACTGCAACTATGGCAAAGAGCAGGGGTATGATCATGTACAAGTCAAAAGCCCGGACAGCGATATCTTTTTCATATTACTTCATTATGCCTACCATATTCCAGACATCAGAGTGTTTTTTGACACAGGAAGAGGCAGCAAGCAAAGGCTAATAGCTGTCACCCATTTTGCAAAGCAGTCCTCCTCTGAATACTGCTCAGCTTTACTTGGACTACATGCTTTCTCAGGCTGTGATTCAACAAGTGCCTTCAAAGGAATTGGCAAAGTCAAGCCAATCAAACTGTTGCAGCAGTCTACCAAATTTGTTAAACCTCTGTCAGACCTTGGGGAATCCTGGACTGTCTCAAGTGAATTAATTTCTAAACTTGAGGAATTCACTTGTGCACTATATAGCAAATCACGGTTCACAGACATTGATGAAGTTCGCTTCATCATGATGAAGGAGAAGTGCAAAGGAGATGCAGAGGAACTCAGTAGTTCTGCTCATGTTGATCTATCCTCATTCCCACCATGTAAGAACAGTCTTGAACAACATATCCGCAGGGTGAATTACCAGGTAGCAATATGGAAGAGGGCTCATGAATTCAACCCTGCCATTCCAGCACCAACAGATGGTCATGGCTGGACAAAGAATGGAGACAGGTTGGAACCACTGTGGACAACTAATGATATCCTACCTCCTCAGCTTGTTGATGTTCTTGTATCAGTGGAAGAGGAACCAAGTGATGACGAGTACTATTCAGAAGATGATGATGATCAGTGCTATGGATCAGATCATGACACAGATAGTGAAGATGAAATTTAAAGAAACTTTAATCATGGTTTTTGTTCTTTCCGTTTATTTCTGTTTCAACTTTTAAAATTAGTAATCAAGTGAACAAACATTTTTTTGCATCCAATTTTAATAGTTGATTTAAGTGACAGTGCGATCCTGCTGTCAGAAACCAGTTGTTATACCTCTTCTTTTGTAGGTGGCAGGTTAGGGTTAGGGTCAACCCTAAATGCATGTAACGATTACAAGTATGGTTAAAACACACACAAAAATCTGATGTTAGATTTATTTTTGTTTTACGAGAGCGAATTTTTCAGGATGATAGGAATCCAGTATGACCTCCCAACTTTACTCCTTCTGTTTACGTAACCTAGTCTTTTAACCAGAATAATGCCTGTATATGTAACAGTATGCATATTGCATATTCAATAGAAGCGATGGTTTTTATTATTTCTGTTGAAGCATCATACATGTAATATTCAAGATTCATTTCCTCTGTTTCTTGTGATAAAATATTTGTACAACTAAGAATTGTGAACTAAAAACAATTATTCAAAACCAAAGTAGTTAACAGTTTACATTATCAAATTATTGTATTCAAGAATTACGAAGTTTGGGTGTTAAACAGTGTAATTGTTTATTATTCCGTTTAAACTGAACATAAGGAACCGTGTGAAAGGTTCATCGCACAAAGAGTACCCAAGGGATATTTTGATTACTTTGAATCGCAGTGTGATTAGATTTTGTGACCATTTTACATACAATTGTCTTTTTTCCTGTGTGCTATTTATTACCTCAAATTTAAGACTACTTTGTACATAAGAAAGAGATGACTTAGACATCATGTCACTATTGCACTCAATAGTGTTCATGAAGTGTGGTAAAAAGAAAAAGATGTAGAAATCTATCACGTAAAACTATTTGCCATTAAAGCTTTGGTTGCTTTAATCATTGTTGTAATGTATCTAACTTAAGAGGAACACATAATATATGCTAAACTGTTATGTCATCTAACATGTACCATGATATGCAAATTATGTGACATTAATAAATGAAGACAAAAAACTATATCGATAACATTTTGTCTGTTGATTGTGATAAAGTTAATGCTAACATGGTCCAAATTTAGTCCAATTTGGACATATCTTTACTGAGAGAGAGCCTCAGTTGCAAGTACAAAATTCACGGACCCCAAGAAATAGGGCAATCTGTGAAAAAACATCATTTTGACATAGATCGAAATAGGGACTTAAAAAACATAGACCAAATGAGTTTTTTTCTTGTTAACATCTTTTTTCCATTAGGGGAGATACCAATAAACAAAATGACACACAAGAAGTAGGATCATAGGGGGGGTTGCACGGTAGGCCCCTCTGGCCCACGGACTACAACACATCCCCCTCTGACTTTGCAAAAGTTCATACAAGCTCTGAAAGCTCTCCTCAAAACCTCCACACAAGCCACACGAGACAAAAGCATCTGCCTGATCCCAAAGCCAGAAAGAGAGCGCAAGAGAGAGAAAGATTCTTCTTCCTAGTTCGAACATTCTCGCTCAGACGTCACACGACGTCATGCCGACCAATCGCTGAGCTCTCTTGAAACACCCCATGTCCTCTTGACCAAGGACAAACTTCAGGGCATGACTTTTCCTTGCCCGATTGGTGGGCGGGGTCGATTGTCCATTACACGAACGTTCAGCTCTGCTTGGGAATGGTGTCAGTTATGGTTGGTTAATGGACGATTGTTGTCGTTGTTGGTTACGGGGTTTTGCATGGTGGCCTGGTAGTTGTAAAAAGACATATAGGCTAATGGTGAAATCTCAAAAGGGGCCTTAAAATGGGTCTAACCCCTCCCCATCTTAGAACAAAACACAACCTATTGTTTCTTCAAGGGGGATGTCTGGGGAGTTAGAAAATCATGGATGTGAATATGAAAGCATTGCACATCACTCCGAGAATCACATTTACATATATATATATATAATAGGTGCTGATGTTGACGCCAAGAGCCGATCTGACGTAACAGGTTTTTTGCCTTAATGGGCGTCAATATTGATGCTATATGCACAAATATGGTATCAAAATGTGCAGGAAGATAAGACACACGCAATAAAATAGGATTGAGGCTTAACAAATAACTTTTATTGGATAGAAATGACAAAATGTTGAAATTAAATGCTGCAAATTCACTTCGGTTTCATCGATAAAGTGGGACAAATACATTGTAATTTCAGAAATATTAGCTTCATAGTCATAATGTTTATGTTCAAATTTCCCCTGTTCATTCGTGTATTTAACATTATTAACCAAAATGTTAATATCAATAATACTGATAATTATACTGTCAAAATCAAATGTCACCCCCCTAATATTTTATTGAAATTCACAAATCGCAATACCGCCAAAACATCAAGTAGTGGGGCAGATAAGGTCATATATGGAAGGTATTGTGCATTTGATGTGCATGGCAGTTTCAGCATATAATCTACATACCCCAAGGTTTTATTTCAGACATGGAGGCAATTTGTTTCTGACCTGTGGTGACCTTGAGAGGTCATTGACCCCAGCATTGCATGCTCCATTGACAGTTTGACCTTGATCCCTTGTTCCAAGGTCAAATCTGATGGTGGCAAATTATTCCCCATATATGATTTCCTATTAGTGCCTAATACATACCTAAACTGTCTGACCATTATTTAAAGAGTTACAGGTACTTGAAAGTAAAAGCTATAAATAACTTCGGGACATCCCCTTATGTCATGTGACTGATGACACAATCCTCTCAGCTTTCAACCGTCTCCATGTCATAAAATGCACAATTGGTTTGCTATATTTCTTTCCAGATGGACTTTTCTGACAATGGTCATCACCCTTCTACCATGGATTTGGAAGCACCAGTTGTGAAACGTCGAAAAATCGATATGGACCATTGTATCATATGCTCCAAAACTGTTGACCCGAAAAAGGACCATGTGGTTAAGAACCCAACTGCTGATGGCTTGAATGCAATTCTAAAAGCAAGTACGCTGAGACAAGATGATGTTTATGAAGCACTCTGGCCCTTGCAACAACAGATTTTAAGCCTGAATCTGAAAGTGGCTTTCCATAAATCATGTCGTGCCAATTACACCAGCAAGTCAAATTTGCCTAATGCCAATCTACCGATACTGAACAACAACCGTGTACGTTGGAGTCCATCTCTACGGAACCTTCAAGGCTCGTGAGAAGTGAAACAAGCGGGTTTGACATCAGGAATGATTGTTTCATTTGTGGCAAACGGAACACTTCAAATAGAAAAAAGCTTACACAAATTTCCACAGGCATCGGACAGACCACCAGAGAAAAGGTTCTTGCAGCGGCCCACAAAAGAAAAGACGACACCATTCATATGCGAATGCTCATTGTATTCAGATTTGTTTGCCTATGATGCCAAATACCACCGATTATGCTATGGACATTATATAACAGACCTCAACATAGCTGCTGCGCAAAACAAGTCAGGAGAGTCAGCAGCAGTTACATTACACGATGTAGCCTTTGATGAACTTAAAATTCATTTGGACCAAACTGTCTTCTCCAAAAAAAAGACTGTGACAACCCTTGCCAGTTTGAAAGCACAGTTCATCAACTATTTAGTTGAATTGGGTGCCAGTAATGCGCAGCAGTACACCGCCTGGAAATTGAAGGAACGATTAACCAAACATTACAGTGATCAGTTGGTCTGTGTTACATTATATGGTTGTACTGACATCGTGTGCTCCTCTTCTGTGACCTTGGGTGATGCACTAAAAAAGGCCACTGCTCTGCAAGATGCAAACGATGATGATGACTATGAAAAACTGGTTTCTACAGCACAAGCAGAACCAGTGAATGAAAACCCTATTTTGCACACTGCTGCTGGCATACTGAGGAAGCACATGGCTGACATCAAGCATGCAACTGGTGTCTATGCACCAGCTGAAGACACAAACATTGAGCATTATGCCAAATTCATTCAAGATGCTATGTATGACTTCATTCAGTGGTGCTTCAGTGAGAAGTCATACATGAATATAACTAGCTGTAGCAACGAGGGTGTTTCAAAAAGCAACCTGAAAACGATCGCCATATGTCATGACATAATATCACAGAACCAAAATGTGTACACAGCAAAAACCCTGGACCTAGCCTTAAAAGTACATCACGAATTTGGAAGTAAGAACATCATTGACTTACTTCATTCACTGGGTCACTGTGTATCATACGACGAAGTACGGCGTTTCCTCACATCTGCTGCCATTGATCAGACAAGTAGATCAGAGGATGTTTACATACCCAAAAGACTCCAAAACCTGAGGGTCATTGATGATTATCCTATCATCGACGGCGCCATTGATAACTTTGACCAAAATGAAGCAACTGTGGATGGAAAGTCAACTACTCATGCCATGGCAGCCCTACTGTTCCACAGAGGAGTCGCCCAATGCGAAGGCCAATCCATCCCTAGACTGCCAAAGAAGTCGCTATCTGCCTCTGATAGAGTTCATCCAGGCTCTGATGTTCTAGAGAGGTACCTAATAGATAAGCTATATATTTGAATTTAGGAAATTAATGTTACTGTTATTGAATACTACTGCGATTTCTGGATGTTGGTAAAATATTAGGGGGGGTGACGTTAGATTTAGACAATATAATTATCAGTATCATTGATATTAACATTTTGCTTAATAATGTGATATACACAAATGAACAGGGGAAATTTGAACATAAACGTTATGACTATGAAGCTAATATTTCTGAAATTACAATGTATTTGTCCCACTTTATCGATGAAACCGAAGTGAATTTGCAGCATTTAATTTCAACATTTTGTCATTTCTATCCAATAAAAGTTATTTGTTAAGCCTCAATCCTATTTTATTGAGTGTGTCTTATCTTCCTGCACATTTTAATACCACATTTGTGCATATAGCATCAATATTGATGCCTATAAAGGCAAAAAACCTGTTACGTCAAATCGGCTCTTGGCGTCAACATCAGCACCTATTATATATATATGTAAATGTGATTCCCAGAGTGATGTGCAATGCTTTCATATTCACAACCATGATTTTCTAACTCCCCAGACATCCCCCTTGAAGAAAAAATAGGTTGTGTTTTGTTCTAAGATGCGGAGGGGTACTCGACCCAAAAGCACCCTACACCGCTCGCCTAATAGGGCAAAGGGGGGCATTAAGCTCCAGGGGGCATTAGGCTCCACTACATTGTAAATCTCGAAGGTAAATATAATGCAATTACAATGTAGTGGAGCCTAATTCCCCCTGGAGCTTAATGCCCCCCTTTGCCCTCGGGGAAAATCACAGGAGGCAATCACATACTGGGAGAACTACCCTGAGACCCTACCTAATTAACATACCACCACCCCCTGTGTGGTGACACGTAAACGATCTTAAGCTAAGTCTTTCTACTTAAATACATCGAGATTGCCTCCAATGCGTCCACAGTCCATGCTAATACTATACAGTCCTATCTCCACTATGGTATTTCATCCCCTACCCCCATAAACGTAACAATGTCAAGCAAGAAAGCAACACGTTCCATTTTTAAAGTCTTTGGTATGACTTGTTGATTGCACAAGGGGTTCTTTAAAGTCTTTGGTATGACTCGGTTAGTGTTTGAACTGCTTACCTTCCAGACTCGAGCAGACGCTCTAACCGTTATACCACCAAGTCACTGAGACATTGGCAGGATGTCACCAGATCTTTCTTTTTTTGCTTGAAAAGCAGCAACACCAAACTACCAGAGACAGCAATACAGTACAAGGTTTTACGGCATAGCCCATCGGGCGAAGCCGTCTAGAACAGTGTTTGTCCGTCCATATGTATGTATGTATGTATGTATGTATGTATGTATGTATGCATGTATGCCCCCACAAACATACCAATCAGAGCTGAGGATCTGGTTACATGACAGGGTGATGTGATTACATCTGATGTCATTACAGCGGTGCGGCTGCTGGCTCCACACACCGCCATTTTGATTTATATGCCGTTCGTGCCGAACATATCGTCAAACCTGTCATATATCACAATCGCCATGCTCTACCTTTACGTTTTTCATTCAGTGTGAAACACAAACAAACCAATTGTTAAAATGAACATCAAATATCGAAAGCATCGGCGTTACGGCTCTTCCAACAATACGGTATGGTACGTATAGGCCTTAGGCGTTATGACTTATCTTCGGACCACTTCGGACAAATTGAGCCCAGGTTTCTTAATACAGTAGTGTATCGTTTCAGTAGTATAGTTTGCGTAATAATCATGATAATATCGTAAATATAACCATGACATTTTAATCCCAATGTCATGAATGAAAGGTTAATGGATTGAAGCGGTGTATGGTTCATGATCAATGATGTAAGTGGTGTTTGGCACAAATATTAATAACTGAGGAAGTAGGGAATAAGCCTCAGTTTTTTTATGGTAATATCATTTTCGAAATAATGATAACGTAACGTTAATATTATAATAAATGTAATTGTAACACTAATCCCTTCGTAGTGACAGCAAACTTACTGGAAGTTAAAATATATCAGTTTTGTGTCCGTTACGTCATTACGTCTATGATGTCATTACAACGGCTGAGTCCACCGACCAACATTTTAATTTACAAGTAGGCCTACACCCGTTCACTACGGGAGTTGCAGGAAAGGTCATTCCTCTTTGGGGTATATAGATTACAGTCGATCTATTGTCGGGTCTCAAGGACACTAGGTGTGTGTTCATTTACCAAGGTTCTTGTAGAGAGATCGCCAAGTGGTTTAAGCATTCGAGCAAGCACTCCATTCAAAACCGTTAAGGAACAGCTGGCTTGGCAAGCGCTACTTTTGAGTCCTATAAAATGACTCGGAGCCTCCAGACTATTGTCTAGGGCTAGGCCTAGCTTAAAGTATTCGAAGCTCCTATATTTCATTTCTGCATAAGTATAAGAAGCTCCTGTATAATTTCAGGGACTTCTTGCAGCTTCAGTTGTCTTTCCTACTTTTCTTTTTTATCAACTTAGAGTAACCAATCACAAATGGAGTTAATTATAGAATGCTGTTATTGAAGATGTCCATGCAGTTTGTAAGACGTTGATGATCATGTACTGATATTATAACATTATACTCAGACTGCTAATTTGTACAGTCTCATTATGTGGCTACACTACAAGAGTAATCAAGTACTGGTGTAACCAGTGGAGTGTTTGTAGCAGCTTGAAGCATTGACTGATGGTGTAAATGAGGCAGTGATGTAGGGATTGTTATGTGATGGAAATACTGTCCACTATAGTCTAAACCAACATCATCCCAATCTTGTTTAGGACCTTTTTTAGCCTGTAGTTTGTCATCCCTCCATTGCCTTTTTAATTTAGCATAATTTTTTTTTATTCACTTGTTTCTGTATTTTTTTACAATGTGGAATAACACAATGGTATATGGTACTCAGAGGATACCCAATCTTGGAGCAAAAGTGTCAAGATATCTTAGTCAGCAATGTCAAACACTGCACATCCAAATCCTGGTTCTGAGAAATCAGAAGACCTTGGTAATACTTGAGTAGATTCTTGCCAGACAAATACAGTCACTAGAAATCATCAAAAAGATGTTAGTCAAACACACTGGACACGTGACATGCTCTTATCTGCGCATGCGCATAGCAAGGTTCAGGGTTGATCGAGTAGGGAAACTAGGATACTTATATTTAAATATCAATTAATTGACCACTGCAGTCGATGCAGTATGCCAAAACAAAGATGAAACTGTTCTATACGAAGGCCTCAGTGATGCGCTGACGTAGCGAATCTGCCGCCGAGAACCCGTGACTGCAGTGTTCGTGATCGCGTGTCCCGTGTGCGGTGTATAGCACTGGTACCACACTATTATTTTATTTTCATAAATGTAACAATGAAAAACAAAGCATTTCCCAAGGCATGATATTTCTGCTGATATTATTTGATGCCACATAACATTATCACGCATAACGCCGACACTGAGGCAAATGTGTCTAGCAGCTCCGCCCCCATCAAGCTGATTGACAGTCGTAGCCACGCCTACCCCAGTCCTATTCTTTTACATAGGAATGTAGTTTTACTTACTTTTCGTGGAATCCTTTCAAGCTACGAGAATTATCATACCAAAGGATGTTGCATGAAGTAAAACTGTCGAATGGTAGCAGAATCATTGCCATTGATATAGGCAGCTCGGAAATATGCCGTCTGAAGAAGATTATTATTATTATTATTATTATTATGAACAAGAAGATGAATTCCCGGATTTGACCGATCTCGTTTTTTTGCTTTATTTTGCTTTTGCCTTGGTCTGGAGAACTGAAAAGGGATCCCTACCTTGACAATCAGCTGAACAGACCAGGTAGGCTCTCATATGTAGCCGAAGTGAGTTTTTTAAAGAAGATACTCCAACTTTAGTTTTGTATATAGCAGATGGGAGCGACGTTTTTTTCCGCGCCATCCCGACATAGAGAATACTTGTGTACTCTCTGATAGTAGGATGTTAGTTGGAAGGGTGAAATGATGGTTATATTTTTCTTTGAAAGTTGGTTTGAAGCAGATCGGTGATCGTTTGCACCAAAAGGTATAATAAAACAATCCTTGCAGTGTGGCGGACACAATGCCAGTGGGCAATAATTCCGCGCACCAGTGGGTGGCGCGAGCGTCCGGGCGTGGAAGCGTGGCTCGGGCCACGCCCGGAGCAAAGGCGTCACGAGGCGCAGGGTGGAACTGAGATACATGCCCCGCCTTTCGGCCGACCGGCCACGCCCAGGGGCAAGGCGTGGCCTCGGGACATATATGCGGGCTCGAAAGTCGAGCCCGCCCAGTGCTTACGTGCGAGCTGATAATTAAAGTGTTTTGGTTTGTACAACGCGTTGTGGCCTACCTTCTTGGCAAACGAGTTGTGTGTGCACAGCACCACACTGGTGACCCCGACTGGTTCAGCCGTAGCTGACCACTGAAGGCGCCATGGCTACCAACGCTGTCGCCGTTAAACTCCCGGAGTTCTGGGAAGCACAAGCCGACGTTTGGTTTGTGCAGGCCGAAGCCCAATTCCAGCTCCGGGGCATCACGGCGGACGACACCATGTACTTTCACGTGGTTGCCGCCCTTGGGCCCGGCACTGCCGCCCGCGTCGTGTCCATCCTTCGGCGCCCACAAGTACGCGACGCTCAAACGTCTTCTCCTAGCCACGTTCGGGCTCACGGAGGCCGACCGCGCCGACCGCCTCCTGGACCTTCCCGCCCTCGGCGACACATGAACGTCCGTTCGGATGGAATACATGTTGTCCCTTCTTTGAGACCAGCGCCCAGATTTCCTTTTCCGCGCGCTTTTCCTCCACCAGCTACCTGCGCAGGTACGGCTCGCGCTGGCCGGTTCGGCTATAACGGAACCCCGCGCCCTGGCCAGAGGCGGACAAATTTTTTGCGGCCTGCGACACGCGGCCGACGCATTGTGCTGCCGTAGTGGATCCTGGTGCGGAGGCTTCAGCGCCCCCCGAGTCCCTCATGGCCGCTGCTTCGCCCCGCCCACCACCGCCATCACGGCCGACGCGGCAGCCACCACCACAAACCTGGTGCTATTATCATGCCAGGTTCGGCCGCAAGGCCCGGGCGTGCCGCCCGCCGTGCTCTTTCGACGGGTCGGGAAACGACCGGGCCGGCGCTCACTTGCGGCCATGAGCGTCGGCCATTCCGGCAGCCTCCTGTTCATCACAGACACCTCGTCTGGTCGCCGTTTTCTGTGCGACACTGGAGCGCAGGTAAGCGTCCGCCCTGCCTCTGCGTCCGACAAGCAAGCCACGGGCAGGGGCCCCGCCTTGCTCGCCGCCAACGGAACTCCCATCCGCACATTCGGGAAGCATTGCCTCTCGCTGCGTTTGAGACAGCGCTTCCAATGGTCTTTCGTCGCCGCCAGCGTGCCAATGGCCCTGCTCGGTGCGGACTTCCTTTGGGCGCATGGGCTGTTGGTGGACGTTAAGCGCCGACGTCTCGTCCAGGCCGAAACCTTCAGCTCGCTCCCTTGAAAGCTGAGCGGCTCATTGAGCAGCTCGCTGAGCGGCTCACCAAGCGGCTTGCTGAACGGTTCCGTCCCGGCGAGGTTAGTCTGTACGCTTCCGACAGCGGATGAGTTTACCCACCTCCTCGCCAGTTTCCCGGCACTCACACGGCCCACCTTTTCAGCGGTGGCCGTCAAACACGGGGTGGAACACCATATTCCCACCGTCGGACCACCGGTCTACGCCTGGGCGTGCCGCCTCAACCCCACAAAGCTTGCCGTAGCGAAAGCCGAGTTCGCCACGCTGGAGCGGCTGGGCATCGTACGGCGCTCCAACAGCGCATGGGCCTCTCCTCTGCACATTGTGCCCAAGCCCGGCGGCCGTGCAGTGACTACCGCCGGCTCAATGACGCCACCACCCCCGACCGCTACCGGTCCCGCATATTCAGGACCTTTCCGCCCGGTTGGCGAAAACGACCATTTTCTCCAAGGTGGACCTCATCCGGGGCTACTACCAGGTCCCCGTACGACCGGACGATGTACCGAAGATGGCTGTCATCACACCTTTCGGCCTCTTCGAGTTCTTGCGGATGCCTTTTGGGTTGAAAAATGTGGCCCAGGTGTTCCAGCGGCTCATGGACAGCGTCTTGCGCGACTTGTCCTTCATCTATGTCTACCTGGACGACATCCTAGTCGCGAGCGCGTCCCGGGAGGAGCACCTGCTCCATCTCTGCACGCTCTTCGAACGCCTGGGCCAGCATGGCCTGAAAATCATCCCCGCGAAGTGCCGTTTCGGCGTCACCGCCATCGACTTCTTGGGGCACCGCATCACCAGGCACGGGGCCATCCCTTTACCGGCCAAGGTGGAGGCTGTCAGGAGTTTCCCGCGCCCCCACACGATCAAGGGGCTCCAGGAATTCCTGGGCATGGTGAATTTTTATCACCGCTTTGTGCCCCACGTCGCCCAGCTCCTGCGCCCCCTGCACGAGGCCCTCCGGGGGAAGCCAGGCAAAGGTGACATCGCCTGGACGGAGCCGATGGCCGCAGCGTTTGCGGGGGCAAAGCTGTCCTTGGCCAACGCCACCATGCTGGCGCACCCGGCGCCCGATGCACCAATCGCCCTCACCACCGACGCGTCGGACTACGCGGTGGGCGCGGTGCACGAGCAGTGGGTGAGTGGTGCTTGGCAGCCGCTGGCGTTTTTTAGCCGGCAGCTCCGCCCGCACGAACGCCGGTACAGCACCTTCGACCGCGAGCTGCTCGGGCTCCACCTGGCGGTCCGACACTTCCGCCATCTTCTCGAGGGCCGCCCGTTCACGGCCTTCGTCGATCACAAGCCCCTTGTTTTCGCAATGGCCAAAGTCGCCGAGCCGTGGTCGGCCCGGCAGCAACGTCACCTCTCTGCCGTGTCCGAGTACACGACGGACATCCGCCATGTCGCGGGTAAGGACAACCCGGTGGCGGATTGCCTTTCCCAGTCCGTCGCACACGCGGTCCACCTCGGGATCGACTATGCCCGGATGGCGGTGGACCAGACCGCCGACCCCGATGTCCAGGCCTTGCGGACCGCCGTCACGGGCCTCCACGTCACCGAGGTGCCGTTCGACGTCACGGGCACTGCCCTCTTGTGCGACGTCTCCCTCGGCCGGCCTCGCCCCATCGTGCCCGCTGGCTGGCAGCACCCGGTTTTTGACGCCATCCACGGCCTGTCCAACCCGGGTACGAAGGCCTCCCAGAAGCTTGTCGCGGCGAAGTTCGTCTGGCATGGCCTCCGGAAGAACGTCCGCGACTGGGCCAGGACGTGCCTCGCGTGCCAGCGCGCGAAAATCCATCGCCACGCACAAGCCCCGTTGGCCCCGTTTACGGTGCCCGAACGTCGGTTGGACCATGTCCACGTCGACGTCGACTTGGTGGGACCTCTGCCCCCCTCGCGGGGTTTCACCCACCTCCTCACCATGGTGGGCCGCACCACCCGGTGGCCGGAGGCCGTGCCATTGGCGGCGACTGCTGCGGCTGACGTCGCGCAAGCTTTCATCGCCACTTGGGTTGCCCGGTTCGGCGCCCCCTTGGACATCTCATCCGACGACGGCCCCCAGTTCACCTCGGAGCTCTGGGGAGCAGTGGCGCAAGGGCTCGGCATCAAGCTGCACCGCACCACGGCTTTCCACCCCCAGGCCAACGGCCTGTGCGAGCGCTTCCATCGCTCAATGAAGGCCGCGCTCCGGGCCAGCCTCCGCGACGGCAGCTGGGCCGACAGGCTCCCCTGGGTCCTGCTGGGCCTCGGGACGGCGCCCAAGGACGACCTGCGCGCGTCCTCGGCGGAGCTTGTCTTCGGACAACCACTGCGGGTACCGGGTGAATTTATCCCCGACTCCACGGCACCTTGGTCGTGGAGTCAGGGATAAATTTCTTTATCTGTTGCACGGCGCAACAGCGCTCCACCCTTCAGGAGACCGCCAGGAGGTTCGCCCCGGTGCCGACGGCACACCACGGTTGCCCGTCCTCCCACGTCGCCCCGGAGCTTCGCACGGCGGAGTACGTTTTTGTCAGGCACGACGCCCACCGGGCACCGCTGCGGCCCCCGTACGACGGGCCCTTCCACGTGCTGGAGACCGGGGACAAGCATTTCACCGTGGACATCGGCAGTACTCCGGATCGTATCTCCGTGGACCGCCTCAAGCCGGCCCACCTCGACCTGGACCACCCCTCGCAAGCAGCTCTGCCTCCGCGTCGAGGCTGCCCCCCGGCAGGCAGACCCCCGGCACCCCCCATCCCCGCCGTCCCGCTACCACCCAGCCCTGCACGCATCGTCAGAGGGCGTTTCGGCCGGGTCATCCGGCTTCCCCGCAAGCTCACCCTGCAGGTGCGCGGGAATTCTGGGGGGGCGCGTGTGGCGGACACAATGCCAGTGGGCAATAATTCCGCGCACCAGTGGGTGGCGCGAGCGTCCGGGCGTGGAAGCGCGGCTCGGGCCACACCCGGAGCAAAGGCGTCCCGAGGCGCAGGGTGGAACTGAGATACATGCCCGCCTTTCGGCCGACCGGCCACGCCCGGGGGCAAGGCGTGGCCTCGGGACATATATGCGGGCTCGAAAGTCGAGCCCGCCCAGTGCTTGCGTGCGAGCTCATAATTAAAGTGTTTTGGTTTGTGCAACGCGTTGTGGCCTACCTTCTTGGCAAACGAGTTGTGTGTGCACAGTAGCACAGCAGTAAATATGTTCACATGATGAACCATCCACCTTCGGTGGTGGAGGTAATAAACTGAAATCTTGCACAAAGGTCCATATACCGGCGAGAAACGATAAAACTTCTGCACGAAGACGAAGTGAAGTCGAAAAGTTACACGTGGCATTGGCAGGTATAACTTACCTGAGAGTGCGACCTGTAGGCGGGAGATATTGCACAACGTACCACGTACCACGTACCTTCCAAGTGCCCAAGCCAAGCAGAGGAACCAACCCGCACCGAGCCACCTGTGCCATGTTTCGTTTTACAAAACGGGCTGACAAAGAGGGAGTAGAAAGTGCAAGCGAAATCAAACCAAAAAGTGCACAACCGAGACTTCAACAAACCAAGCCACGCCCTCCTCTATACGTCAATACGTCAAGACGTCATACGTCAAAAAGTCAAAACGTCAAAACGCTAAACGTCAAAAGGTCATACGTTTATGATTGCACAAGGCCTTAAATTGGGCGGATGTGTAACAAGGTTGTGTTCTATTAAGAAGTAGCTTGCTATCGCTTCCCAAGCCAGTATTTCTGTATGATCCGCTCGACTAACTGCTCAACTAGTGATTAAGAGAGGTGCTTCGTTCAGTTAGCAAAAATGGCCGCCATAGGCATAGTCGGATTCAAAACGATACTACAACCAATTAAATGTTCAGAGGCATACCCATGTTATGTATGCTCATAATATTATAGAATCGTGCATTTCATACTTTTATTATTACTTCTACTTTTCGTCCTATTTCTTCAATATCTACAAACATGCAAAACCCAATCCCAGAAATGGGCAGTGGGTAGGTCTTTAGATAAGCTTGGCAGGTGTTCCTCCTTCTAACTCACCATTTATTTATCTTTCATTCCCTCATCCTCATAACCTGTAGCCGCTACTAACATAAATAAATTAGCTTGGAAAAGTTGTCACAAGAGTATCGAGTAAAACTGAAAACGACGGCCTGAACAGCATGTGTTTGAGTACCACGATAACAATGTTTCCATGGAGACCGCCATGTTTTTAAGCGATGCCGAGCGCTCCGTTCCGTTCGAGCGCGTACTTAAGCGCTTTGAATCAGGCCAGGCCGGAAGCCAGCCAGCCTCTTGCTACCGAAACACCGCAGGATGGTGTAAACGGAGCGCACTATGTAGCAAAGATCGCAGAGCGGGGCAAGATAGCCCACCCGTGCGAAACAGTGAAGTATCCAATGGACGCGCTCGGCGGCCATTTTAGCAGGCAGGCAGAGTGAGCTTGCGCTCGCCATCCATCATCTCGCAGTTTATCTTGTCCATCGCCATCTTATCATATCATATCTTATCCATCTTAATTCTTATCCATCTCGCCATCCATCGCAGTTTTATCCATCTCCCAGTGAGTTATGACCATCATCATTTTGTATAGTACAGCCCATAAATCCATAAACATGGGTTTCACTCTACCAGTATCCCTTTAACCCTTTGAGGTACATATACATGTACTTGTGGCGGACACCAAAGCACTGACGTGGTGACATCACCCCGCACACCGAGTGGGGGTGGGCCACGCCCGGGAGAGAGGCGTGGCCTCACGATATACACGGGGCGCGCAGCCCTGAGAGTTCAGTGTTACAGTGAGCTCTTGAATAAAGACTCTTACAAATTACCGCGTTGTCCGCTTCCTCCTTGTTTACAAACAGCGCGCGTAACACCGCGCTTTATACTAATATATCCAGTGTAAATGCTTGGAAGGAGTGATTCATGTCTCATACTGCTTGCTAGGACAACTTCTTTCATACTTTGTGATCTGTATGATTTGAACTACAGCCGACGTTTATCTATATTTGATCTACATGCAAATATATGGATATTGAAGCGCGGTGCTACGCGCGCGACTTGCTACCAAGGAGGAAGCGGACAACGCGGTTAAACAAAAGTGTCTTTATTGACAAGAGGTCACTGTAGCACTGGCGCGCTCCGGGCTGCGCTGCGCGCCCGGTGTATATCTTGAGGCCACGCCTACCCCTCGGGCGTGACCGCCGCCCACTTGGTGGGTGGAACGATGTCACCACGCCAGTGGGCTTTCGTGTCCGCCACAATATTAAAGTTCTTGTTTAATGCAGATCATTAACCTGATTTAATAATGGTTTCATGATATTTGCATGTAATAACATATATTACAGACCTTTATAGAATCTAATGTTCATTCAAGCACATGGCTCTGGAGCAAAACGAAGGAAAATAAACATATCATTCATTTCTGGTCATGTTTTTTTTTGTTTTTTTTTCGTATACAAGATCGAGGCTCGTGAAAGAGCTAACATTAATCACACAAAAAGTCAAACCGACACACAAAACACAAAAAATAAGGGGAGCGGCAGACAAGATGGGGAGAGAGGGGGAAGGACACAAACACAACATTTGAGAGCAGGGACATCGGGAATGTGTGGGAGGGCGAGGGCTTTTGGGGAGGTGGGAGAGGTATAAAACATATGAACACTGCAAGGACTTCCAGGAAAGAAGTTGGAATTTCCAAAAAGTGTATCTGGGGTGAAATTAGCGGGGGTAGAAAAGATCAAGGTTTTGGATGGGGGAAGGTAAGAGATGGTGGTGAACAGCTGTTTTAAAGACCTGGAGGGTGGAGTGGGATTGAAGGGGGTGAGGGAGTTTGTTCCAGAGGCGGGAGAAAAGAGGAATGAAAGAGTGAAGGTGAGCAGAGAGCCTAGATTTTGGCAGTTTAACCATAAGAGGGTTGCTGGCAGATCTTGTGCGACCTGGAGGAATATTTGGGGGACAGAGCACAGAGAGAGCTGGGGGAGCAAGGCCAGAGAGGAGTCGGTAGAAGACAGAAAGACCACCAACCTGCCTGCGGTGAGTGAGTGAAAGGCCCTCGGAGTTAACTTCATCGCAGGAGATTCCAATGATTCTGAAAGCTTTGGTTTCAACAGCGTGAAGTCGAGCTAGGTGTGAGGCAGGAGCACCAGCCCAGAGGGGAGAGCAGTATTCCAGTGAGCTGCGGATGAAAGCCTTGTATGTGGTGAGGAGCTCAGGTGTGCCAAAGAAGGACTTCGCACGACGGAGGATGCCCAGTCGGCGACTGGCTTTGGAGGCCATCTTGGAAATGTGGTTTTCCCAAGAAAGATCATGGCAGATAGTGAGACCCAAAAGCTTGAGTGACAGAACTTCTTGGAGAGGATTATTCAGAAAGTGGATGGGAGGGTTGTCCAGTCGGTCTTTTCGGAGAGACATCATAAGAGTGTGAGATTTGTCAGGATTGAAAGACATGTTCCACTTGTTTGCCCAGTCTGTGATTTTGTCCAGGTCTGCAGAGAGTGAGCAGGCTGCAGACTGCCGATCTGAGGGATGAAGAATGGAGCGGCAGATAGTGGAGTCATCAGCAAAGAGATAGAGAGGATTTTCCAGAGAGTCGGAGAGATCATTGATGAAGACCAGAAATAGCACAGGGCCGAGAACACTACCTTGGGGAACTCCAGCCAGAACAGGAAGGGGAGATGAGAGAAATCCGTTCAGGGCCACACGTTGTCTACGACCAGAGAGGAAGTCCGCAAGCCATGCATGGAGATTTCCATGGATACCATAGGAGGAGAGTTTGGTGAGCAGAGCTGGGTGCCAGACCGTATCGAAGGCACGTGATATGTCAAGTGAGACAGCTCTGATTTCCTGTTTGGCATTGAGGACCTCCATCCATTGTTGAGACAGCAGAAGCAGTATGTCCAGCGTAGAATGACCTGGTCTGAATCCAAATTGATTATCAGAGATCAAGCCATTGGAGAAGAGGAAGGATTTGATATCCGAAGCAATGATGGATTCCATGACTTTGCTGATAATTATTGGAAGCAGGCTGATTGGTCTGTAGTTGCAAGGATCTGTTTTTGCACCTTTTTGTGTAAAGCGGGAATGTTTGCTGATTTCCAAGATGCTGGCAGATGACCTTGAGCAAAAGAGAGGGTGAAAAGAACAGAGCGAGGGTGACACAGAGCGACAGAGCAGGATTTTAGGACCCGTGGGCTGATGCCGTCTGGTCCAGTTGCAGAATCAGAGTCGAGGTTTGACAGAAACTTCTCCAACTTGTCAGGAGAGAAGGACAAAGAAGGTCATGATGCATTACATACAAGTACATTGTTGGGATAGGATTTAAAATTGTGCAAGACATTGAAATGTCTATGAACACTGAAATGTTTCAATACATGGACATCTGTGCATCTAATACCAAGTGCAAATAATTGAAAATAATTTATTCATATCTTTTCGTAAAGAAATTGTGCACACGATTTGTTTGTCCCGTTTCAAATGAGATGCAATGGTGAGATGGTGAGCAAATGAGATGCAATGAGATGCAAATGAGATGCAAATTGCATGAGATGCAATGGTCAGCATGGGTACTGTAAGTTTAATTTTCACCTGTAAAACGTGTGAAAAATCATTGCAGGCAAGCGTTTAAAAGTACATTTGCCAATGATACATAACTTTTCTTTTTTTCGAGTGAAGTAAATCTTCCAGTGAAGCAGCGTGAATTCCGCTTGCTTGCTAAAATGGCCGCCGTTCCGCTCCATTGCGAACTTCACCGAATTGAACGCGGTTGCGCACGAGTGGCCTGTCTTGCTCCGCTCTACGATCTTTGCTATGTAGGGGGGTGAGGTGGGAGGAGGCAGGGGAAGGGTGGGATGAGGGAGGGGAAGGGATGGGTAAAAGCCATAGAATATACTCGAGTTTGCCAACTCGGTTTGAGCGAAAACGATCGTCATTGGAGGATACGTGATCACATGACCGCAAGGCACCATCTTGTTATTCATATGCGCCAAGTAAAACGCTCAATCGTGTGCATCTTTGTGAATCTCTGTAGATCTCTTTGCACTCCAGGTATGAGGTAACAATGGTAAAATGGTATAAAAGTATAGAACAAGTAAACGAAAAAACATGAATTAGGGCAACCCACTTTTATTTACTTTTTAAAGTTTTAAACCTTTATTTATTTTTATTTTTTAATTAAATATTTATAGATGAAAATGTACCAGAAAATTGGACTGGGCCAAATTTCAGTTCTCTAGGACGTATGGAACCGAGAAAACGAATGGCTCAAAGATTTGAAACGGGACAAACAAAGTTCAGATGAAGTTAAATAAAAGTGTGTAAAAAATGATTTCCAGTGAATTTAACGACGTATTTAATAGACATGAATGTATTACATACACTGCAAATTACTGCAAAGGAATAATTATGCGCCATTGAACTTGTTCAATCCAGTCCCTTTCAATAACCCTGCACCCGATAAAGTGCTTTTGACTTCTTTTTCCCCCTTTTTTGTATACAAGGTCGAGGCTCGTATAAGAGCTAACATTGAACTGGAAATATAAGAATATGCAAAAAAGAAAAACTGACACATAAAACATGATAAAGGGAGCGGGAGAACAAGATGGAGAGCAGGGACATCGGGAGATCTGTGGGAGGGAGAGGTCTTGGGGGGGGGAGGCATGGGAAGGGGGGGGGGGGGGGGGAGATGGGAGAGGTAAAAAAAAAAAAAACACGTGACACTGCTAGGACTTCCAGGAAAGAAGTCGGTCTGAGTTTGGGAGGTTGGTGGTTCGCCCCAGACCGAGTCATACCGAAGACTTTAAAAATGACATGTGCTGCTTCCTTGCATGATGCTCAGCACTTGAAAGGATAGAGCATGGACACACAACCTGTAGGTTGTTCTGCAAGAATATGCAGGACTGAAGGCAGCAGAATAACAACAACAAGAAGAGTTTTGTGATTCTTTGTTGTGCGAACAATGCATGATGCCAACCAAGCATCACATATATTGGTTGCGCGCAACAGTATCTGTCCCCAGTGATGGGAAACGTTTAATCTAATCTATCAATTTAAATTATCTCATGAACTTTAAAAAGATTAATTGTGTTGCACTCTTGGTTTCACTCACAGCGAAAGCTCTGAGCTATTTATACTGCCCACCATGAAAATGTGGTGCAACATTTGGCGGCAGAGGTTGGATTTGTCTTTTCGAAATAAAATTTGTCATCAACATTATTCATGCCTGTTCTCCCGTCGTTTCAAAAGTGAATGCTGAGCTTTTCAATGCACCATGGGAAGTGGCCACCATAGACGGGAGACAGACGAATGCACGGACAGACACCATGGTTCGTAATTTATTATTGCAGATTTGGGAAAGGACCCCGGGAAGATAAATCCAACACAGAAAATAACCTTGGAGTTTAGACATTTCCATAGTGATTGTTTAGTTAGGTTACCCATCCTCATATCAGAAAAAAAGGGAAATGCATTGTGGTTATAGGTAAGAACTTCCCCGTTGTTCTCTTTCAACACACCTCAGCTAGTTGCCGGAACGTGGATATCATTGGTGACACTGTGCAGGTGACAATAAAAAACGGGTACAGAGTGGTTGTAGAGGAGTTTGCACACCAGAGAGTACACGTGCAGTCTGGAGCAGTTTGATTCTGGGGCAGAGCAAGTACGATCCCAATGGAGTTTGCGTCCAGTCTGGGAGTGACCACATGACCACTGCTGGTGGTTTGCAAGGCGCCAAGCAGAGCGCTTCCCGACACTACCGAGTGGGACGAGCACTACCAAGCAGAACGAGATAGCACTTCCCAACATTACCCAGTGGACCATGAGGGCGAGGAACGGGGTGCTCGTAAAATGCACCAGGCAGAACGGGCGGTCCTTACAGATAGCAATGACACTAAGGGATGCGCTCCCCAACACGGCAGGTGGCATGGGCATTCCTCACGCCCTGGTGATGCCCACAACAGCTCCTTTCAGAGCTAAGCAGCACAGGACAGCACACCTCCCACCTGCTCCTCTCACGCACCTGCATCGACACCTTGTTGGGACCCACGGGGGGCTATACCTGCTCACACATGGTTGTGGAATGGGTTGCAAATATGCCCCGACTTCTTTCTTTCTGTCCCCTTTCTATCTAATTTCCCCCAGATGAATGTGGCACCTGTCTGTATTTCATTTAAGGCCAGTTGTATAAGGGGTTCTTGTTCTTGGAGTCATCGGGGATCTTAGAGGGCTAGGGGTAAGACTGTTCTTGTGTGACACTGCATTGCCTGTAAATATTTGCTTCGTAATTGAATTACTGTAAATAATTGCTTTCTCACTCTATTGTTTGATAAACCTCTTTCAAACCTGCCTGGCTGTCTATTCCTTCATTGGTTAGATATATTGTGTGTACCTATAAATCGACAGGATTTTGTACCCCACCAATCCTCTCCGTGATAGCCGACTTCCACCCACGGTTTCGCTTAGCCGTACGTAATAAGTAGACAGGGTGTGGACTCG
The DNA here is from genome assembly GCF_964187855.1 of Myxine glutinosa. Classification (NCBI taxonomy): domain Eukaryota; kingdom Metazoa; phylum Chordata; class Myxini; order Myxiniformes; family Myxinidae; genus Myxine; species Myxine glutinosa. The sequence goes on from NC_136271.1 coordinate 33,845,882, forward strand.
AGAGTGCTTTTTCTCAGTGGGGAACACCAAACCACCAGCAAAGGAGAACGAGTCTCTCCAAAATGACTTGAATATACGGGCAGAATGGTCCGAAAGATGACAACTACCTTTCAACAACAGAAAATGGAAGTGTCTTCGCATTGTTCATGGAAATGCACAAACTGTATACTTAATGAATGGAGTCGACTGTAGACCATAACCAGTGAGAACGACATGGAAATTCCAATTGATAGTGAACCGAAATACCATCAACACGTGACTACAGTAGTTATAGCAAGTCTTGTATGCTACTCGGTGTTATCAAAAGGATATTCAACTAACTTAACAGGGAGGATATTCAACTAACTTAACAGGGACTTAACAACTAACTAACAATATTCAACTAACACTGCTCTTCAAGACTATGGTGAGGCCTCGCCTAGAATATCGCAACATCCTGTGGCACTGCTGCTTCAAAGAGGATGCTGAGAGAGTAGAAAAAGTCCAGAGGAAGGCAACGAAGCTGGGCCACAATGTCAGTGATCTCCTATATCAACAAATACTTCTTTGGTCAAAACACACTTCAAAGTTGGCCTCCAAAGCTAGTCAATGACTCGGCATCATCCATAGTGCAAAGTTCTTCATTGGCAAACCTGAACTCTTATTCACCTACAAGGCATTCGTCCACAGCTTGATGGTGGGCCCCGGGAATCTGCTCTCCCCTCGGGTCTGGTGCCCCTGCCTCACATCTTCCTCAGATTGACGCTGCAACCAAGACCTTCAACCTCATTAGAATCTCCCACAACTAAGCTGAATCTATGGTCCTATCATTTTTCTATGGATCAGCACTGTTTTGTGTACGTTATGTTAACTGGATGTCATCATTCGTGCCATTCGTCACTGACGTTCCAGCTCTCAAACCGGAAAAACTTCACATTTTGATTCTTGGGTACCCATTTACCGCCTTCTTGTCAAGATAGAATCCCTAATGCCCACATACCCAGAAAGGAGGGCAGATGTTGGCAGGCCAGTATCTTATTGGCTGGGGACTTCCCAGCTTTAGGTTGACAGTGACTGACAAATACGACACAATTGTCCTTCCCACTGTCAAATGCAACCCATGTCTGTTACCTCCTGTGTTGTTTTCCTCACTGGTGAGAGCAAGTATGAAGTGTCCTCTCCATTTGTTGGCTGCGTAGCCTGGGCAGGGTTTGGAGACGAAGATTGGCCCAGCATCTGCATCCCTCTCAACCCTATATTTTTTAATCCAGAGGATTTACAGCTCACCCTGTTGCAGAAGTTGCCAGAAGGTGCTTCCATATAGGGATCACCGACTGCCTATAGGGCTCCACACCATTGGCTTTGCCTCTCCCAAGCCGGACCCACAAGGAAGGTTGTGCTATTTAACCCGTTGCTGGGACTTGTTTGATGGATGTCAGGGTGTGTCCACACCCGGGGGGCTTGCACATCACATTTCTTTGAGGCAATGTTCATCTGAGACCCCCTGTAGTCCTCTTAGGACCGTAAGGTGTAATGTGCCTTGTTACCATGTGTCGCCACAAGGAGGCAATACAGGAGTGTTGGTGATTCAGACGCTATATATTGGCAGTAGAGACTTACACAATGTTTTCCCTCTTTGCAATAAGCTAGCCATTGGCGGTGGATATTGCCACGTATTATATTGTACACCGCTCCTTTCCTATGCCATCTCCAGGCATTACAAATCGTCATTGACGGGCACCAAAGGGGGCTCGGCAGTGACGCACGCTGAAAGAGAGTACTCAGTTTTCACTCTGGTTTCTTTCTTGTTTGTTTGTTTTCTTGTTTGTTTGTCCGGGCGATATCTCAGCCATCCTTTGAGCTAGGAAGCTGAAATTTCGGCACAGTAGTGAGCAAGTCCTTTGTCAAATACGGTATTTTTTGTTTTTTGAATAATCAATTAATTGAGGAGTTATTTAATTATTAGCGTTTAATTAAGTACTTATTTAATTAATTAAATTTCATTTCTCTTCTGACCATTATTAACTCAGGCACCTTTTGAGTTAGGAAGCTGATATTTGGACATGCCAATGACCAGGTGATTTGGCTGCAAAGGATATTTTTGATTTATTAATTAATCAATTAATCGATTAATTATTTAATTATTCGATTAATGACAAAAAAATTTTTTTTTTTAAAGTTACAGATTCTGATGAAATAGTGGTAGTTTATGTGTTCTCTGACCAAATTGATTAATAATTTAATTTTTTTATGATTATTATTTATTTATTTTCATTATTAATCATTTATTTATTTTCTTTCTCATTTGGCCAATATCTCAGGCACCTTTTGAGCTGGGAAGCTAATATTTGGACATGAGTGACCAAGTGATGTGGCTATCAAGGATATTTTTGATTTATTGATTAATCATTTCATCTATTAAGTATTTATTGATTAATCGATTAATTATTTATTGAGTAATCAATTAATTATTTAATTTTTTATAAATGACTTATTTAATTAAATTTCTAAAAGATACATCTTCGGATGAAGCACTACTGGTTTAGTTATGCGATTAGCCAATTGATTATGAAAATATTTTGTGATAATCTTTTATTGATTTTAATTATACAATTAATCAATCAATTAGTGTACACCTCTCCCTCCCAATGCAGCCTCAATGAGCTGCACTGCGGTATTGCCGGGCGCCGGAGGCGCCCCGGCAATGCCGCGCTGCAGCATATTTAATTATTTGGCATGGGGCGGTGTACTTTGAATGTATGTGTACTTGTTTATACTTGTATTTCTTTGCAATTTTAACCAATGTCATGACATCATTTTCATGGTTTCAATGTTATACTGAGGAAGTTTCAACCTCCAGCAAAGAGAAAGTCTGAACGTCTGTAACAAATTTATTAAATCTTTAAGTCGTCTTTAATAGCAAGAGGTTTAATAAATGATGAGGATGGGGATGAATGAATTCATCATCCAGAAATCAATGAATGAGGATTATGTAGAAACCTGCCAGCGCACTTATTTCGACGGAAAAGGTTTCCATGCCTAAATCTTAAACCAAACGTATCACAGGCACACTCGTTCGGGAACACAAGACAACAAAATAATTGACAGGAAGGATGAGGTCGAGGTTTCTGTGGTCTTCCCTTTTTCTGGGACGTCAGGAGGTGTAAAGTGCGCAAAAGGGGGACAGGCTCTCCTGCACTCTTTTGGGATGCTCAATCTCAATCGCTCTTGGGATCCGTGTGTGGCTATCGCACTGACTCACACTCACTCCTCCTGATTCTCCTTGGGTCTCTCAAACTCTCCTCCTGATGACCACTCTCTCGACTCTCTACTCTCCTCGGTCCTTTGGCTCGGCGGGTCTCTCCGTAATGAGACTGGGAACAGAAGGAAAACAGACTGGTATCAAGGGGATAAATTAAACCCAATTGGAGAGATGTTGATTATGCTAACGACTTGTGTTTGGTATCAGAAGTGTATGATGATATGCAAATAAAGACCACAAGGAGCTGATACTCTAGGTCCACCGCCTTATGGGTGCTATGAGGAATAGATCTGTAATATGAAAGCTAAAACTTGAACGTTTTTTGAAATATCGCGTGCACAAGTCAAGTTCCCAAGATGGTTGCCATGGCAACATATTTTAACCAATCAGGTTGAGATAATGTCATGAGAAATAGATATCTGCAATATCAAAGCTAAATGTTCAACGTTATTTCAGATATTGAAGGCTTTGGTTTCTATAACGTCAAGCTGAGCAAAGTGTGAGACAGGGGCACCAGCCCAGAGTGGAGAGCAGTATTCCATCAAGCTACGGATGAAAGCCTTGTAGTTGGATCGGAGTTCAGATGTGCCCAGGAAAGTAATGTGGGTTTCCCAAGAGAGATCATGGCTGAGATTGAGATCCAAGAGTTTGAGTTACAATTTCTTTGAGAGGGTTGTTGACAAAGTAAATGGTAGGGTTTGTGGTACAATCCTTTCAGAGAGAGAGAGAGAGAGAGTGTGTGTGTGTGTGTTTGTAGGATTTCTCAGGGTTAAAAGACATATTCCAGGTGTTTGCAAGTTTGTGATTTTGTCAAGGTCTGAAGAGAGGGAAGATGCTGTTGCTTTTATGTCAGAAGGATGATGGATGTCACGACAGAAGGTGGCATCATCAGCGAAGAGATAAGGAGGATTTTCCATTGTCAGAGAGATCACTGATGAAGATTAGGAATATGACTGGGCCCAGAACACTGCCACTCCAGCCTTGGCAGGGATAGGAGAAGAAAGGGTTCCATTGAGCCTGGAGGAAGTCAGTAATCCAAGAGCGGAGTTGACCTTCGATGCTATAGACAGAGAGTTTGGAAAGCAAGGTGGGATGCCTGACTGTATCGAAAGCTCGAGATGTGTCCAGAGAGACGGCCCTGATCCCATTTCTGGTATTGAGGGCGTCCATCCATGGTTGGGGGAGTAGAAGCAGCATGTCTAAGGTAGAGTGACCAAGAATGAATCCGAATTGGTTATCTGAGATGAGGTCATTAGCGAAGAGGAAGGATTTTACGTCGCCTGCAATGATGGATTTCATGACCTTGCTGATGATTCAAAGTTAGCTCATTGGTCTGTAGTTGAGGGGATTCGTTTTTGCACCTTTTTATGTAATGCTGTGATGATGGCTGATTTCCAAGCAGATGGAAGATGACGAATGGCAAGTTATAGGGCGAAAAGGGCAGAGAAAGGATATGCAAGAGCAGCAGATCAGGTTTTTAGGCCACATGAGCTGATGCCATCGAGTCCATTTGTAGGTTCAGAGCTGAGGATTGCCAAAAACTTCTTCACCTTCTCAGGTGCAAAAGACACAGAATTTAGGAGCAGTTGGGTACGACTAAGTAAGGTGGGTACAGAGAGAGAGAGAAGGGTTGGGGACACAATTTTTGGAAGGCATTCGGAATTAAGGAACAGAATTAAGGCATTCGAGAGAGAATTAAGGCATTAGGCCTTCTAACGAGCAGAGTCAACTATGGTGCCATTTGAAGGGGTGGAGGAGAGCGTACCCACATTAGTGAGGTGAGGTGCAGGAATGGATTGTAGGTGGATCATTCCTGATGAAAATATAATCTTGAGAAAAATATTCTCAAAATATCGTATCTTTTCATCTGCGGTTTTTGTGCGCAATAAGGTATCTCCCATCAACATAAAGTATCATATATGGGGGAGACGCAACACCGACGTGGTCTCGCAAACATTCTGAGAGCTGGTCTCTGGCCTATTCTTGATATAGATGAGCACAATCTCAGACCCATCCCCATCTCATTAGTGAGGGATAGGGTGGAATGGAGCGTACAACAAAGACAGACTTGACAAGGTGTCACCAGGTTTTAGAGGAAGGAGATGAGTTTGAAAGATCATTCTTGAGGTTGGACAGATATTGTGTCCTGGCTCTCCTGAGGGTAGACACACACTTGTTCCGAGCTTTGTGAAAGGAACTGAGATTGCCTTCAGTTGGATTTGCCTTCCATGAGGTGAAGGCAAGTTGTTTAGGGCAACTGCCCCACCACAATCTTCAGTGTACCATGGACAGGAGGAAGGGTATGATAACTGAAGATGAGATGGGATAAATCTGTGCATGAGAGAGAGCAGTTTACTTTGGAAGAATTCCCAGGAAGAGTTGATGTCAGAGGCAGTACAGATGGGAGACCAGTCCAGGTGATTGATGGCTGCTTGCAGACCATGCCAGTCGGCTTGAGTGAAATGCCAGACTCGTCGGCGCTGAGGAGGCTCTCTGAGAATGGCCAGAGAGACGTCCACTTTAACAAGCATATGGTCAGATGAACCGATTGGAGCAGAAGAAGAGCAGCAGACATTTGCAGGGAAGTTTGTCATAACCAAGTAAGGTGTGTTTCATTAACCATAAGGGTGTTTCATTAAAAAAGACACAACCCTATTAAAATTATGTGAAATTTTTATTTTTTAATACAAAATATTATATATTTTTTACATTTATTCTACATATTATAAAGATTCTACGTATAAGTTTCATGTTGTTTCAATGTAAGATTTTTTTTTTAAGTATAAAAACAACTTTGGGTTGCGTATTTTTATGAAACACCGTGGTACAAGTGTAATTGAAAATTAGCATTACACTGTCATTGTGAGTTAATGCAAGTAATGCTTTTTGTTATAGTTATTTACTACACCTGTTATAAATTATATGGAATATCCAATCTATGAAATTGTATATGAAACAATTACATAATCTATACATATAAAAGTAAGTTTTTTGTTTGTTTGTTTGTTTGTTTGTCTGCACGCGCTAATCTCCTGAACGGTGAAAGATAGGAGGAAACCTCTAAAACAAAAAATGTCGGGACGGGCCCTGGGAAGGTTATAGGCTAGGTGGCGAGGCCGGTCGAGGCCCACCTCGGCTGGGCTGGACCCATTTCGTAATTAAAAGCTGAGCTGAATTATAGTAGTCAATCTTTTACGGCAGTGAGTAAAAGCTGAATTATAGTAGAAAATTCATTCAAAAATAACTAAAAATGTCCGGACGGGCCCCGGGAAGGTTATAGGCTAGGTGACGAGGCCGGTCGAGGCTGCCTCGGCCGGGCTGGGCCCATTTCACAATTAAAAGCTGAGCTGAATTATAGTAGTCAATCTTCTATGGCCACGAGTAAAAGCTGAATTATAGTAGTAAATTCATTCAAAAAAGTGCTAAAATTGTCGGCACGGGCCCCGGGAAGGTTATAGGCTAGGTGACGAGGCCGGTCGAGGCTGCCTCGGCCGGGCTGGGCCCATTTCACAATTGAAAGCTGAGCTGAATTATAGTAGTCAATCGTCTACGGCCGCGAGTAAAAGCTGAATTATAGTAGTAAATTCATTCAAAAAGAACGAAAAATGTCGGGACGGGCCCCTGGAAGGTTATAGGCTAGGTCGTGAAGCCAGTCGAGGCCGCTTCGGCCAGGCTGGGCCCATTTCACAATTGAAAGCTGAGCTGAATTATAGTAGTCAATCTTCTATGGCCGCGAGTAAAAGCTGAATTATAGTAATAAATTCATTCAAGAAGAACCCGGGCAACGCCGGTTGCTTTCGGCTAGTTGAATATAAAATATAGTTGTACAAGTTCTGGAGATGTCTGTTTCATCGAAACAGCTCATGACAGTCTGTGCCTGCGCAGACATGAGGAATGCATCACGATAAGTAAAGCGGAGCTAATCCTTGCCAAATTAAAGTCTTGTCGGACGAATTAAAAAAAAAATTGAGAACAAAACACCATTTTATGAAGATTTGACCAATGCGTTGCATGGAAGTCTTGTAAAAGTGCAATAACAGCACGAATACTAATAGATGTTTGGTCATATTTCTGGGTCCTCCCATTACCCATAGTCATTGCGATATTCAACATGGATACTGGACAGTCGTGTGTGGTTGGATAGATAACTACAGTAGGCCTATTAATTATTTTGCGTGTTGTATTATTATGCTTGTTGTACTATTATGCTTGCTGTATTATGCGACGGGCTTCGCTATACATCTGTGTTGTTACAGGTTGTCCTATTCTTGCTGAATAAAGCCTAAGTCGAATGATCTCTAACGAATCAAGCTTCATCGATACTCAATTCGGCTTATTACAATTGTTACATCCACCACCGAAGGTCGATGGAGGTTATGTTTTCACTCCTGTCTGTTTGTCTGTCTGTTTTGCTGTCTGTTTGTGAACAGGATGTCTTAAAAGCTTGTAGACGGATTGAGCCAAAATTTGGTGGACAGGTTTGGTGGACAGGTTCGGTGACAAGGAAGAATCGATTAGTTTTTGGTGAAGATCTGAATACGGATCTGGATACGAGAATTTTTTTAAAACCAAAGTGATTCTTCACCATTGAGTGATCGGACCAAAAACGATAAATGACATTGTGGATGACTTATGACACAACATGGTGGATGAGTTGGGTAAGTGACAAGAACAAGCCAATTCGATTTTGGTTCAGGTCCGCATCCATATCTGACCTATCAGTCGGATACAAAACGTAAACTGTCCAACCTGCGGAGGTATGCGATCTACCGAGTGTCGTCCTAGTTAGCAAATGGAATAGGTAGTGTCTTGATGTCTTAGCCTCACTATCAGCCATGACCTCTCTTGGGCCAACCACGATTCAAAGCTTCCAAAGTCAGCCAAAGATTATGAATTGACATCATTCCAAGTCATTCTTCAAATCTAAGGACTACTGACACCCAACGAAGCCTTTGCCCATCACTCCACGATGAAGTACTGCTCTCCCCCATTAGCTGCTGCCACAGCATCACATTTCTCTCCTGGAATCAGTGGAATCTAAAGTTCTCAACATTCTTGGCATCTCCCACAATGAGGCGGAAGCACAAGGCCTGTTGCTCTCAGATCACAGATAAGTCAGTGGCCTCTTTTTCTTCTTTTTTTATTACCGCCTTTTTCACGAGTGCAGCTATATCTGCTCTCAGCCCCTTTAGGCCCTCCTCAGCATTTCCAGGATATAGACGCTCTTTCAGTAGTCCCCTCTTGGATAATCTTCCAAGATCTAAGCTAACTGCGCACCTCAACTCCTTTTGTTTCTCTTTTCATCCATTTGTTGAATTGCTTCCCTGAGGCTGTTCAATCGCACTCTTAACTCATGTCTTCAAGCAGGTGGTGCACTACCTGCACTACCACTATCTTACATCATACCCCATCCCAAATCTTTTCTAATCTCGTTAACCTGACCGCTTACTTGCAGGTTACACATGGTTGCTTGGGGATTCCTGGGGGCAATCACCAGTTGGCTCCAGCAGTCCTGCTGGCGACAACCAGTCAGCTTGCAGCATCCCTTTGGCCATCGTCAGTCGGATATGGACGTCCCATTGGCCATCGCCAGTCGGATATGAACATCCCATTAGCCATCGCCAGTCGGATATGGACATCCCATTAGCCATCGCCAGTCGGATATGGACATCCCGTTGGCCATCGCCAGTCGGATATGGACATCCCATTAGCCATCGCCAGTCGGATATGGACATCCCCTTGGCCATCGCCAGTCGGATATGGACATCCCATTAGCCATCGCCAGTCGGATATGGACATCCCCTTGGCCATCGCCAGTCGGACATGGACATCCCGTTGGCCATCACCAGTCGGATAAGGACATCCCCTTGGCCATCACCAGTCGGATAAGGACATCCCATTGGCCATCGCCAGTTGGCTCAGGCCGCCCCGTTGGTCAATGCCAATACTAGTTGCCTTCCTCAGTCGCAGATAACTCCCCGAGTCCAATTGGTCATCATTCCATTCAGAAAACCCCAAGCTTGAACGACGTGGAGCTGTACATTGGCTATCACCGTCATTCCAGAAGCCATTCCAACAATTTTTAATAAAAAAAGAGAATGATATCTCTAAGATTGTCCCAGAAATTTCTGTACAATTGCTGGCAGTTTAGAGGCCACTTAACCCTTAACATGCACTTAATAAACGTGTAAATGTCAACACCTTAACACTCATTCCGTTGACTGTTCCCCACCCATAAACGTACCAATACATACGTGCTAGTGTATGATTCATCTTTTGGATCCAGACCAGTTCTTTATATCTCGAACCCACATGGTCTTCAAGAGTAACTGAAGCACGTTTTTAAAAATTGATTTATTTGGCACGCACTTTACAACTTAAGCAAACCAGATTTGGATATTTACTCTGAGACCAGACCACCGAGTGCTGTTTTGTCAACTTCCTTATCAAGCCAATTCCATTGCCACGGATTTTTAATTCCTGCATCAATTTTCGTAATATCTGCTTACTGAGCGATTATAGTTCTTGCCGCGATGCTTTACACACCAGTGAGTCTGCGCATTTTATTTGACACACTTCCATTTTCAATATTAAAATCCGGACAACATAAGATCCGGACAACATAAGACAGCTGTCACGAGTATAAAATTGTTTTAAAAATTTTTACGCAGGTAAATTCTTTTTTTTTTTAGTGAGCAAGTAATGTTTTTCCAAGAGGACATTTCACATCGATGCATCTCTCGGCTCTGAGAAACACTTCCTTGTGGGATAAATTGACTTTTCTTTTTCTTTTTTTGAATCCACCAGAGCGGCTCTGGCGTGGGATCCTACTGGTGATATCCAAACAGTAACCCCATTCTGCTGTCCTCATCCACATGTGCTGCAGCTGGATCCACTTTTGTGCTCATCCCACGTAGTTCCATCGGAAAAGCCAAGTTTGTGCTCACTGCCCACGTTCTGGATCAAGCCCATCCAGGCCAGATCCAAGCACATCTTGATTCCACACTGTTTCGAGCCTATGGTCCCTTGAGCTGTTAATGTTAGAAACTAGATGCTCTGACATGGTTTGTGGGAAAAATAGATGAACAAAAAAACAGATAAAGCACATGGTCAAGATGACTAATGCTATAAATGAAGTAACATAAGTAGGAGCAAATAGCAACATTTTTCTAGGGAGATGTCCGCCCTTTTGAATTTGTTGTTAAAATGTGAATTCAGATTTGAAAACTTCATTTGGAAAGGAAAGATAACTTCGGACCAGACCTTTCATTTTTATTTCACCCTATATCAGGAATTGCAACGAAAACATGACTGTGGTATTGCAGCCCCCTAAGTTCTCAGTCCAAGATGGTCTGACAGATTTTGATCTTTGACCCATGTAAAATCAAAACTGCCCTCCTGAAACGCTTGTAAATCAGAATTCAAAAAATTATAAGGCAGGAAAAAAATTAAAAATAGTGGGTGTGCATGTGACTGTGTGTATAACATATAGAGTGGCTTGCGAAAGTATTAACCCCTCCCAATAATACCATATTACAATGAATAATTATGAACTATGTAGAACCAATTTTTTTCAAATGAACTTTTGTTTATAACTGAAGAGATCAAACGAACCACTGTTATAGTTGAAGGAGGTTACATGTCAGGAATACCTGCAAAAAGCATGTACAAATCAAAATTTACTTGTTACAAAAGTATTCAGCCCCTTAGGTCAGTACTTGGTGGAAGCACCTTTTGTAGCAATGATTCCACAGTCGCAATCACCAGTTGGCAAAAACGGTTGGGATTCCAAACCAGGCTGGAAGGCAATTGATTGCTTTTTTGGGTAGCTAGGCCTCAACCAGCTTTGCATAGTGAGATGGTGAAATCTTTGCCCATTCTTCACATGAAAATTGCTCTAGTTCTGCCAAGTTTGATGGGGATCATCGATGGACTGCAATCTTCAAGGTTCACCATAAATGTTCTAATGGGTTCAAGTCAGGAATTTCACTGCGCCATTCAAAAACATTTATTTTCTTCTTATTCAGCCACTCCAGTGTGGCTTTAGCTTTGTGCTTTGGATCATTCTCCTGCTGAAATGTGAATCTCCTACCCAGTTGAAGATCCACGGCTGACTCAAGCAGATTTTCATCAAGGATTCTCCTGTACTTTGCACCATCCATTGTCCCTTCTATCTTGACATGCTTGTCAGTCCCTGCTGATGAAAAACAACCCCATAACATGATGCTGCCACCACCATGCTTGACAGTGAGGCGTGTTACGCCAACTTCATTCAAAGCGTTACGCCGACGAGTCGGGATGGTGTTGACTGGGTGATGTGTTTGGCTTGCCTTTGCGCCAGACATAACGCTTTGAATTTAGACCAAAAAGTTCAATTTTTGTCTCGTCTGACTACAATACTTTTCTCTACATGCCTGTAGTATCATTAAGATACTTTTTTGCAAACTCCGTATGAGCTTTTAGATGCGTGTTTTTCAGTAATGGTTTCTTTCTTGCCACCTCTCCATAAAGGCCAGCTTTGTGAAGGGAACAGAATATTGTTGATTAATGAACACTGACCCTCACCTCAGACATAAAGCCTTGCAGATCTTTCAAAGTCATTGTTGGATTTACAGTGACATCCCAAACCAGTTTCCTGCTTGCCCGGCTGCTGAGTTTGGATGGACGATCTGATCTGGGTAGAGTCTGGGTGGTATGATACGTCTTCCACTTCTTAATGGCATATTTCACTGTACTTAAAGGGATAATGAGTGACGATTAAATATTCTCATACCCTCTCCTGAACAATGCTTCTCCACCACTTTATGTCTGACTTCTTTGGAAAGTTCCTTGGGCTTCATGTTCGCCTTGTTAGTTGACAAAGTGAGTTGCACCTCAAAACTCCTTAGATAAGTGAGGGAGTTTAATTTTTTCAGTGAAACATACAAGTTTGATTAACCACTCATTACATACAAGACTAATTACATACATGCACTGATTCTTCCAGTTCCTTGGGTTTGGTTGTGTATCCTGTCGTTGCTGCACTATCATTAAAGATAGGTTTCTCCTGATAGCTTTTGTCAAAAAATCTACTGCTTATTTTGCTGTGAATGTGTTTACTGTGTGCTTCTAGTTGTTTTTTGTTTTAAAGTTCCTACATTTTTGTGAGTATTAGTCGGATTTTTCGTATTGTGTTTTTTGAGGCCTGTATGTTTTTTTTGTTAATCATAATGTGTCCAGGATCGTCCTTTCTCTGTACTACCTTTTATTTTCATGCTTTACTTCCTCCTAACTTCTTACCATTTGTTTGATGTCTTTAATAAAAAACAAAACAAGAAAAAGAGCAATCAGAGATTGCAAACCCTCGCCAGGATGTATTTTCAGTGGTTTTTAAGGCTTTTGTGTTAAAACAAATATGGCAGCCTAACCACGTGACCTATGACGTCATCGTTTTTTTTTCTCCACCAATTTATGCCTAAAGGACGCTCAAGAAATTTCATCTTGATCGGATGACGTTTTGTACTTGTCGAATTATGACGTCATAATGGAGGCACCTATGACATCATCATTAACATATTTTATTCCCCATGGAGAGTTCTTTACAATGAGCCATGTCTCAATTTTTTCTATTATGCACTTTTGGAGATTTGACGTGCAAAGTTTTTCGGTTTTTCCAAGATGGCGGCCGAACCACGTGACCGATGACATCATCATTATATTTTTTTCTCCACCAGTTTATGCCGACATGGCGCTCAAGAAATTGCATCTTGATTGGATGAAGTTTTGTACTTGTCGAATTATCGAATTATGACGTCATAATGGAGGCCTTGGGCCTCGAGAGTTAAAAATTGGGCACAGTCTATTCCAGGGCAAGACAAATATGTGTGTAAAGTTTGGCGATTCTATGTGCAATGATGTATATGTAGTACTGCGCACAAACAGACAGACAGACAAACAGACAAACCAACCAACCAACATACTTGCCGGAAAACAAACAGACAAACAGACAGACAAACCAACCAACCAACATACTTGCCGGAATCTTTTCCAGCAAGTAACAAACGGGCAAACGGACAGGCAAACGGACGGACAGGGGTGAAAACATATAACCTCCATCCACCTTTGGTTGCGGAGGTAATAACAATAATTTCCTTTTTAGCTCACAAACCCCCCTGCCCTGCCCACAACCACGTGTTGTGTCGCCCCTCCCATTGTCTTTCCTCTGTGTCTCCATCTTTTCCAGCCAACTTCACATTTCTTTCCCCATTCTGTTCCTGAAGTAATTCACCATACTCCTTCAGGATCTTTCAACCTTTCACCTTTTAGTCAAACCTATTTTCATCTAACCTTCAAAAAAAGAATAATATTAATAAAGAAAACAAAAAGGACGCCCCTCCCCCCATACTAACAAAGTGCTTATACACCTCCATCCCCACCTGGCTTGTTGATTTCCCATTCTTCTGTTCCTCCTTCTGAACCTGTTATGCATTTCATCATCCCCATCAGACTCCCTGCCCTCATTTCATTGAATACCCATACAGTGTCCACGGTTTTGTTTTGTTTTAAAATGTTTAAACTTCCTTCTCCCATGCTCCATAGTCTCCTCTAATACAACTCACTCTTCTTCTTCCTTTTCAAAAGGCTGTGTTCGAATTGCTCCTTCAATCATTCCCATTCAAACAAGACCAAAAGTCGAACAGCGGCATAGCCGGGCTTGCAAAATATTATAAACTACAAACACATGATTAGCTTTTTAAATAGTCGTTAATGCTGTTTATAACATTAAACAAAGAAATTTGGAAGAATTCAGACATCCGTGAGGTACGTTTTACTTACAGAACTGAGGGAAGATCTACTGTAATCTAGATTATACCCCACAAGGGTTGGGTACGTACCGTTTTGTTGGGAGAGACGTAATGTCTATGCATTCAATATTGATGGTCATTTTAACAATCGCTTTGTTTGTGTTTTACACTGAATGAAAAACGTGGCGATTGGCGATTGTGATATATGACAGGTTCAACGATATTTTCGGCCTGAACGAAATTGGAATCAAAATGGCGGAGTGTGGAGAGTCAGCCACCGTACCGCCGTAATGACATCAGACGTAATCATATCACCCTGTCATGTGACCAGATGCTCAGCTCTGATTAGTATACATTTGAGGGGACATACATACATACATACAGACAGACAACATTGTTCTAGACGGTTTGCCCGATGGGCTACGCCATAAAAATTAAATCGCTTACAGTTCTTCCTTTCTCCAATCTCTAAACTCACCTTCATTCCACCCCTCCTCAAACGTTTTCAAACGTGTATCTGACTTGAAAATCTCAAGAAACCCAGTTTGTAATAAATGTTCGATTTTCATTTATTCTTCAAAACTTTCAAAACTCCCAACTCACCTCCCTCACCCCTTCCCTTCTAATCTCTCCCATCACCCCTCCCCTTCAAAACTCCCTCCTCACTCCTCCCTTTCAAATCTTCCTCCTCACCCCTCCCCTTCAAAACTCCCCCCTCACCCAGGCTGACCAGGTGTCCCGTATTTTACGGGATTGTCCTGTTTTTTACTCAAATGTCCCGTGTCCGTTTTAAACCTTCCCGGGACGCCATTTATCCCATATTTTTCGTCCTCTCAACAGTATTTGAAAAGGGAAAGGAAAGACGGCATGCAGCGCTGGCCCATACGCTTCCATCATGGCAACAATATGCCGTCAATAAGGCCAAGCAGGCAGCCTGGAACGAAACACTGTCATGGCGTCATGGGGCTCATCACAGGGGACTGGGAGTGATGAAACTTTGAAGGGCCAACGTTCACTGAAAAAGAGGAAGGTGACCACAAAAAGGATCTGTGTCTTTCTTGAAAAGGAAAAGGATCTTGACCACAAAAAGAAGCAAAAAAGGTAACCTGGGTAATAAACATTTTAAAGAAAGCCTGATAATTATTTACGTTTTCATGTAAACATGTTGTGATTCTCATTTTCTCATCAGACTTTATAAGATGAACTTCCAGCACTTCTCCAACGTTTAGTGCAAGTTTCCATTTGGAAACACGTTGTTTGCACGTTATTGGTTGAGCAGAACATAGTTATTTCAAAGAGTAAAGATCGAATTACGAAAGCTTCTTGCCTCAACATGTAAATATTGTGCTGCTTATCTATTTGATTGAACAGCAAACAACCCGATGGACGGGATAACTCCCACACTTTTATAATGTCCCCTCCCCCAAACCGCCAGGAATTCGAATGGGTTCCTTCGAGCCCAACGAACACAACAACATTGGGCCAACGTTGGGATGTGGTTGATTGGTCGCAAGCGAATTGTTGACGTCAGGGCGACGTTGTTTGTTGGTTGTAAACATGACGTATATTTTCCAACGTCGGCCAAACATTGTTTATTGGTTGTAAATGTGATGTCTATTTTCCAACGTCGGCCAAACATTGTTTATTGGTTGTAAATGTGACGTCTATTTTCCAACGTCGGCCAAACATTGTTTATTGGTTGTAAATGTGACGTCTATTTTCCAACGTCGGCCAAACATTGTTTATTGGTTGTAAATGTGACGTCTATTTTCCAACGTCGGCCAAACATTGTTTATTGGTTGTAAATGTGACGTCTATTTTCCAACGTCGGCCAAACATTGTTTATTGGTTGTAAATGTGATGTCTATTTTCCAACGTCGGCCAAACATTGTTTATTGGTTGTAAATGTGACGTCTATTTTCCAACGTCGGCCAAACATTGTTTATTGGTTGTAAATGTGATGTCTATTTTCCAACGTCGGCCAAACATTGTTTATTGTTCTAAACATGACGTCTATTTTCCAACGTCGGCCAAACATTGTTTATTGGTTGTAAATGTGATGTCTATTTTCCAACGTCGGCCAAACATTGTTTATTGTTCTAAACGTGACATCTATTTTCCAACGTCGGCCAAACATTGTTTATTGTTCTAAACGTAACATCTATTTTCCAACGTCGGCCAAACATTGTTTATTGTTCTAAACGTGACATCTATTTTCCAACGTCGGCCAAACATTGTTTATTGTTCTAAACATGACGTCTATTTTCCAACGTCGGCCAAACATTGTTTATTGGTTGTAAATGTGATGTCTATTTTCCAACGTCGGCCAAACATTGTTTATTGTTCTAAACGTAACATCTATTTTCCAACGTCGGCCAAACATTGTTTATTGTTCTAAACGTGACATCTATTTTCCAACGTAGGCCATACATTGTTTATTGGTTGTACATGTGATGTCTATTTTCCAACGTCGGCCAAACATTGTTTATTGTTCTAAACGTGACATCTACTTTCCAACGTCGGCCAAACATTGTTTATTGGTTGTAAATGTGACGTCTATTTTCCAAAGTCGGCCAAACATTGTTTATTGGTTGTAAATGTGATGTCTATTTTCCAACGTCGGCCAAACATTGTTTATTGTTCTAAACGTGACATCTATTTTCCAACGTCGGCCAAACATTGTTTATTGTTCTAAACGTGACATCTACTTTCCAACGTCGGCCAAACATTGTTTATTGGTTGTAAATGTGACGTCTATTTTCCAAAGTCGGCCAAACATTGTTTATTGGTTGTAAATGTGACGTCTATTTTCCAACGTCGGCCAAACATTGTTTATTGGTTGTAAATGTGATGTCTATTTTCCAACGTAGGCCAAACATTGTTTATTGGTTGTAAATGTGATGTCTATTTTCCAACGTAGGCCAAACATTGTTTATTGGTTGTAAATGTGACGTCTATTTTCCAACGTCGGCCAAACATTGTTTATTGGTTGTAAATGTGACGTCTATTTTCCAACGTCGGCCAAACATTGTTTATTGGTTGTAAATGTGACGTCTATTTTCCAACGTCGGCCAAACATTGTTTATTGGTTGTAAATGTGATGTCTATTTTCCAACGTCGGCCAAACATTGTTTATTGGTTGTAAATGTGACGTCTATTTTCCAACGTCGGCCAAACATTGTTTATTGGTTGTAAATGTGACGTCTATTTTCCAACGTCGGCCAAACATTGTTTATTGGTTGTAAATGTGACGTCTATTTTCCAACGTCGGCCAAACATTGTTTATTGGTTGTAAATGTGATGTCTATTTTCCAACGTCGGCCAAACATTGTTTATTGGTTGTAAATGTGATGTCTATTTTCCAACGTCGGCCAAACATTGTTTATTGTTCTAAACATGACGTCTATTTTCCAACGTCGGCCAAACATTGTTTATTGGTTGTAAATGTGATGTCTATTTTCCAACGTCGGCCAAACATTGTTTATTGTTCTAAACGTAACATCTATTTTCCAACGTCGGCCAAACATTGTTTATTGTTCTAAACGTGACATCTATTTTCCAACGTCGGCCAAACATTGTTTATTGTTCTAAACATGACATCTATTTTCCAACGTCGGCCAAACATTGTTTATTGGGTGTAAATGTGATGTCTATTTTCCAACGTCGGCCAAACATTGTTTATTGTTCTAAACGTGACATCTATTTTCCAACGTCGGCCAAACATTGTTTATTGGTTGTAAATGTGATGTCTATTTTCCAACGTCGGCCAAACATTGTTTATTGTTCTAAACGTAACATCTATTTTCCAACGTCGGCCAAACATTGTTTATTGTTCTAAACGTGACATCTATTTTCCAACGTCGGCCAAACATTGTTTATTGTTCTAAACGTGACATCTATTTTCCAACGTCGGCCAAACATTGTTTATTGGTTGTAAATGTGATGTCTATTTTCCAACGTCGGCCAAACATTGTTTATTGTTCTAAACGTAACATCTATTTTCCAACGTCGGCCAAACATTGTTTATTGTTCTAAACGTGACATCTATTTTCCAACGTCGGCCAAACATTGTTTATTGGTTGTAAATGTGACGTCTATTTTCCAACGTCGGCCAAACATTGTTTATTGGTTGTAAATGTGATGTCTATTTTCCAACGTAGGCCAAACATTGTTTATTGGTTGTAAATGTGACGTCTATTTTCCAACGTCGGCCAAACATTGTTTATTGGTTGTAAATGTGATGTCTATTTTCCAACGTCGGCCAAACATTGTTTATTGGTTGTAAATGTGATGTCTATTTTCCAACGTAGGCCAAACATTGTTTATTGGTTGTAAATGTGATGTCTATTTTCCAACGTCGGCCAAACATTGTTTATTGTTCTAAACGTGACATCTATTTTCCAACGTCGGCCAAATATTGTTTATTGTTCTAAACATGACGTATATTTTCCAACGTCGGCCAAACATTGTTTATTGGTTGTAAATGTGATGTCTATTTTCCAACGTCGGTCAAACATTGTTTATTGGTTGTAAATGTGATGTCTATTTTCCAACGTCGGCCAAACATTGTTTATTGTTCTAAACGTGACATCTATTTTCCAATATTGGCCCAACGTTGTTTATTGTTCTAAACATGACATCTATTTTCCAATATTGGCCCAACGTTGTTTATTGTTCTAAACATGACAACTATTTTCCATTGTTGGTACAACGTTGTTTATCAGTTGTAAACGCAAGGTCTATTTTCCAACGTTGGTCCAGCGTTGGCCCAACGTTGTTGCGTTGGCTGGGTAGACTTGTCTCAAAGCTGCAAATAACCTAATGGTATTATTTGAGTCTGCTGTGGTTGAATTTCATGAGCCTTCTCGTCCGACCACTTGCTTTTCATTTCTCTTACCTTTTAGACGATAGGGCATGTGGTCCTAAGAGCTTGTCTTGTGGTCTCCATCTCCCGACTAAACAAAACTTATTTTATAATTAAGTTAAATATTTTTTATGAATTATCGTTCATATTCCCGCGTCATCGGTTGGAGCATTTTGTCGAATTTTAGGTTAGAATAATTATCACGATCTCGATATTTATCCAATCAAATTGTACGTTTCATTTATCAACGTTGCTGCGATTTTTCATTTATGCGATTGGTCCGGAAAATATCAACATGGGCCTCATATAGCAAAAGGAGCCAATCAGCAACATCGTACGAGAGTGCTGCGGTACGGCGAATAGCGGGTCACGTGTGTAAACAGATGTTGTTTGGTGAAAAGTATCCGTGAAAATGGCATCAGTTGGTGTCAAATTTGGTGTAAAAAATAGGTGTTATGCACATGTTCCAGGTGCCGGTGGTGATATTGTGCCATTTACCGAAAAAAGGTGGAGAACATTCTTGAGTGCTGTAGATATTTGGAGCGATTTGGTGGGAAACCAGGCCGACTTAGCGAGGTCTTTCGTCCGCGATCATGGTCTAACCGCAGCGCATGTGAAAGTGCATTGCCGGTCCCTGAAACTGGGGGTTGCCACGCAGTGTGTTACCGGTATTTCACTGATTCTACCAAGCAAAAACGTGCCCAAACTGCTAAACAGAGGCATCAGAATGTCACCCAATCATCCGGTAAGTTTAAAAGTAGCCTACAAATACATCACGAATGAGAAAATTGCATGTACAATCACGTAGGGAGGCCTATGAAATTGGGTCAGGTCAGTCCCAAATGTTGTGATTTGTGTAGTCTACATGAATCGTAAAATGTGGGACTTTTGTTTTTACATGTAGTAGATCGATGTATACACTTATGAGTTTAATATTTTGTGTTTGTTGTATACAGAACTGGATCCCTCTGCATGTTCTTCAAGCGGAGACAGAGACAAACATACATCTGCTACATCTGATGCAAGACACTTGCGTTCCACTTCTAACATTGCAAAACAGCCGACTAAATCTTCTCACATCTTGCCAACAGTTTGTATCGTATGCAGGAGTGGTAAGACATTTCAGGATTCAAGAGGCAGAAAGCAGAAAGAACCATTGACGCTTTGTGAACAGATTGATGGAGGCAAGCTTCGACTAGCTGCAGAGGAAAAAGATGACAAAAATATTCTTGTTCATATCAGAGATCGTGACTGTGTAGCTATAGAAGTCAGACATCACCGGAGCTGCTACAAGGGATACACAGACTATTTGAGAAGATCTAACCCTCAACATGTTCATGCAGCTACAGAACAGATATATTCTCAAGCATTTGACAGTTTTTGTAACTATACAATTGACCAGAAAATTCTGAAGAACAAAGAGATCTACCGGCTTACGTCATTGAAACGTATCTTTGATAAGGCAGTAAAAGACATTGAAGGGAAGGACTCGTCCAACTACAAAACCCATAGCCTGAAACAAAGAATCAGAAGGAGATATCCCCAGCTTTGCTTCATGCAGCCCAAAAAAAAATACCAGAGTGAACTGGTATACATTGACACCCTATCAGCTGAAGAGCTTGTAGGGAAACGGTCACCTCAGAAACAGACACAAATACAACCGACACAGATACAGCTGATGCTGAGGAGTCTCCACCTCCAGTGAAACGGCCAAAACAGTGCAACAGAAGACAGGTCGTACCTCAAATATCATCATTAAGAGAGCGTTATTCAACAGCCCTAGATCTGAAGAATGCTGTGATGGATACAACAAACTCTACAACTCTTCCCTGGCCTCCAACCTCAGGTGACTTAACCATGGATGCTGCCCGCCAGATAGTTCCAACCATGCTATACAACTTTCTTGCATGGGTTGTTGGAGCATCTGATGATCCAGAGGGTGTAAACCGTGTAAAGGTTGGTGATGTGCAAGACCATCGAATATTAACCATTGCCCAGGACATCATCTACCTAGCTACTAAAGGCAAGACAATGTTACCGAAGCAGTCATCTCTAGCAATGGCGATACGGCATCTTAGTGGATCGGCACAGCTAATAGGCTTACTTAATGGTTTTGGCTATAGCATTTCGCACACCAGTGTTCTCGAGCATGATACTGCCTTGGCACAGCAAGAAGTCCAACGAGGTTCTAGAGCTCTTCCATCGTGCTTGCAGAAGTCTGTCTTCACAACTCTCATCTGGGACAACAATGATTTTGGGGAGCAGACACTTTCGGGAAAAGACACAACCCATAATACCAATGGCATAGCTGTGCAGCATGCAGAGATTCATCAGGATGCAGATGCACATTCTACACTTCCACCAGTACAAGGAATGAGAAAGACAAGAAAGCGCTCACTACCAGCACCACATACAGAGGTGGTTACATTCAGTGGTGAGAAGAAGTCGTCCCCGAAGGCATTTGCTGGCAATATGAAGCTGGAAATGACACACTATGAGCCAACTTTATATCCTCACAAGAAGAAAGATGCCGCCTTCTACATTACAAAATGGCCACAGAAACGTCTTCTTCCTGCTTGGACTGGATTCAATCAGTTACTGACATCCAGCATCCCACCAAAAGCAACCATTGCATACCTTCCTGTTGTAAATGCTAGTCCAACTGATCTGAATACTGTGAATACCATCCTCCATCGAAGCATTGAAATAGCAGACCAACTGGAGCTCCCGTCAGTTGTAGTGGTGATGGATCAGGCTATTTATGCCAAGGCCCAGACAATCAAATGGCAAACACCTATTTTCATGGACAGAATTGTGATAAGACTTGGGGCATTCCATACAACCATGACAGCTTTGGCGTGTGTGGGAAAAAGATTTCAGGATGCGGGATTGCAAGATGTCCTTATTGAATCCAGTGCAGTGGCACCAGGTTCTGTGAGCGGTGTGATGAATGGCCACAACTACAACAGAAGCATCCGCTGCCACAAACTTATGGCAGAGGCATTACATCGGCTTTGCTGGCAAAGCTTTATGGAGAGTGTTCCTTTGGAAATGCAAGAGCAGTATCGAGATGTGATTTCATCATTACAATCATCATTCCCAGGCCAGTATGTGCAGCATGTGGAAGGCGCATCCTTTCAGGCCATGATGAATGAATATGACAGTTTCATCACAGAGGGGAACAAGAATGCTACCTTTGCTTTTTGGAACTCCTACCTGGAAATGATAGAGGACATCCTCCTTTTCATCAGGGCTACACGGGAAGGAAACTGGCACCTTCATCTTGCTGCAGTTAGGGCACTCCTACCGTGGATATTTGCGTATGACCGAACCAACTACTCACGTTACCTCCCAGTCTATTGGTTTGAGATGAGCCAGCTACCTACTTCACATCAGTACATCTACAAAGAATTGGTCAGTGGACACTTTGCCGTTCAGCGACAAGATACTCACGGGTTTGCACAGGTAGCTTGTGATATGACGATCGAGCAAACGGCGAATAGAGACTCCAAAACAAGAGGTGGGATCAAAGGGTTCTCAACCAACCAAGGAGCTACCAATCGTTGGATACGAGTGCACCATCAACGAGCAGCGATAACCAGACAATGTGAAGAGATGGCTGGCAAAGGGCAGAAATCTTCAAACAGGGCAGACCTTACCAACAGTCGAATGACTAGGGATGAAGACGACGTAAACAACATAATGAGTACCATCACGAGCATGACGAATCCTTTCGAAAATGACCCGGAAATGGATGCTAATGATCTGGTTCACTTGTCAACTGGAGTCATTGCACCAGATGATGTGTATTCTGACCTCATGACCGCAAAAGTAAAGGGCGATGAAGCTTTCGTCAATTTTTCTAAAAGCCGCTTGCAAGGTAATGATGTAGACCTGAACAAAACGCTGAAGAAGATGAAACTGAAAACATTTTCAGATGCAGGCAAGCAAACCATCAAGGTTAAAGGGAAAGATGTTACTTTGAAAAGTGATCGTGAGTTGTTGGCAAGGCTGGTCATCATTGGCAAAGTACGAAAAGTGAATCTCAAAAGCATGATGACATACTCGTTGCGCCCGTATCCACCAGCCCTTGCGACTTATGAGGGATGCTTAGTTAAAACTAACAAGGCGAGGCTGCTACACTACCTAGAAAGTGTACCTGAGAGTTCCCCTGTCGTGGACTCACCAAAGGGAGGCGTATGGGTAGTTGATGGCATGGCCATGCTTCAGCAAATGAGTTCAAAAGGAATGCCCGCAAGCATGGGTCAACTGGCGGAAAAAATTCTGAGACAGTTAGTGTACCTGGCACTAAGTAGTAGCTCCAACTCTGTACACTTTGTAACAGACACGTATCCATCGATCAGTATTAAGGGTGCTGAGAGGAAACGACGGGCAGCGAGTGGTTCCCAGAGGATTAAAATATCCAAGGCAGACCAACCTGTACCTAAACAATGGAAGAAATATCTGGCAAACAGCTTCAATAAGGAACAGCTGGTTCACTTCTTGTTCAACCATTGGAGTACTTGTGGAGAAGACAACTTTAAGGGCATCACACTGTATGTTGCACATGGCAAGATGTGTCATTCCATCACACCAAGAAATGGTACCATCAGCATTGAAGAAATACCGCAGCTCCATTCCACCCAAGAGGAGGCCGACACCAGGATGCTCCTACATGCACATTACATCAGCACACAAGGCATCAGAAGCATCATCATCAAAAGCCCAGACACTGACGTGTTTGTTATTGGTGTGGCACTTGTATCGCACCTTGTGGGTTCCCAGTTGTATTTCCACACTGGCAGAGACGACAATGTACGTACCATTGACTTACAGGCCATACAGCAGGAGCTTGGAGACGACATCGCAAAAGCCATCATAGGTCTCCACTGTTTCACAGGATGCGATTCTGTAAGTTCCTTTTACGGCAAAGGGAAAACAAAAGCAATCAAACTTCTCACCCAAAATAAATCCTTTTCCCATGCATGTCAAATGCTTGGCGAGTCTTTCTCCGTAACAGACGAGCTTGTTTCTTTACTGGAGGACTTCGTTTGCAAGCTTTACAGCCAGCAGGAGTACAGTCATGTCAACGATGCACGGTATTCTATGTTTTCGATGGCTACAAGAAACGAAAGTGTCATGCCACCAAACCGAGATGCCCTCATCAAACACGTACAACGAGCCAACTTCCAGGCAGCTGATTGCAAGCGCAGCTTTGACAATCACCCAGATATCCCATCACCAGCTGGACATGGTTGGAAATTGATCGATGGCAGCCTCTCAATAAACTGGATGGAAATGCAACCTGCTCAACAGAGCATTCTTGAACTCTCACGCTGCACCTGCAAGAAGTCCAAGTGCAAAGCATCAGATGCAGATGACCAGTGTTGTGTGTCTTTGGGGCTATGTTGTACCGAACTGTGCGAGTGCAAGAACTGTGACAACATGCATGTACGCGATGACGATGCTGAAGAAAGTGAAGAAGAAATGGATGAAGTTGGAGGTATCTGCTTCGATGAAGAAAACTTTGAAGAGGAAGAATCTTTTTAATTGTAAGGAAAACTTACTTGGGATTATAACTCTGGAATACCTTTCGCACCTATTCACTGATTAATAGAATAAAGGGCAATTTGTACATGGTGCAAAAAGGGTATTCCAGAGTTATGCCTTGCCTTGTTTTCAGAATGTGCACTCATACATTGTATATCAATTAGATGTCAAGTAAAAGTTGGCTGCATGAAAGACAAGCACGTGGCATGGTTTTTAAGTAAACTTGACTTTAAATATGTTTATTCAGCAAAGCAATGGGTGTATTTTAATTCAATCTAAAGGTTGCTATTAGATTTGGGAATTTTTTTGTGCTTAAATGAAAAGATCTCATGATAAACATGAAAATACACGGTTGTTAGAAGGAAAAAAATATCAGTTCAGTTTTGTTATTTTCCACGTATTCATCAACCGTGTGGTATTTAAAAAAAAAAAAATCTAGTGAACGTTATTTTTGGGGACAATAATTAAAATAATAAATTTTGAACAATTCCTGTAAATGTCGGGCCATAATGAGGATCATAATGTGTAAAGAAACCATTTTAAACAGCACATCTGTTGCTCTCACTTGTTCCCTTTTAAAAGGCACTACCTGTTTGACGCATTATTTTTAGGCAGGAATTACTAATTAATGCTCCACTTTTGAGCGTGGGAACAAAGGGGATATTGATAAGACATGCAATACCTTTATTTTAAGACATAATATATGTAGTTCCAATGTGGAGACCACAAAAAGCACTTTCTGAAGGGATTTTGACTACATGCCCTATAGTCTATTTTACTGGAGCTTAGTTTTCAACTTTTTCAAGTTACGTGCCACTGATCTTGTCGTCCTAGTTGACAGTGTTCTTTCATATTATCTCTATTTCTCTGACTTACTGCTGTATCTCCTCATCGTTTTCATCAAAGCAGTCAACATTTTTCTTTCTTGTGTAACCCAAAGTTTCAGCTGAAACATGGTAAACACATTTGGAAAGGTTTTCCCACTGTTTTTTTTTATTGATTCTTCATCTTGTAACACTGCTCTGTGGATTGCAAGGTTTGTCTCCATTTCCTTTTGAATATCAACATCTGGAAGCTTCCTGATAACCAACTTATTTGGTGGTTTTGATCCTTGTGTACAATGGATAGGTTTTATTTGAAAGTTGGATATGACGTGAATGAGATATTGATCTGCACTGCATTCTGTACATCTCAGGGCTCCATTAGATGTGATATATGATAAATCACGAAAGCGGGTAAGTTTGCTTTTATTATTTTTAGCATGGATGCCTTCTTTTTTTATTTTTGAATACAGAGTCGAGGCTCATGTAAGAGCTGACACATTAAACAGAAAAACATAAACTGACACATAAAACATATAAAAAAGGGAGCCGGAGACAAAAGGGGGGGAGAGAGGGAAGCATACAAGCACAACAACAGTGGAGAACAGGGACATTAGTAGATCTGTGGAAGGGAGAGGGCAGAGGGTGAGGAGCAGCCACGGTATAAAACAAATGTACAACACTAGGTCGGAGATTGAAAGAGGTGGATTTGTATTTGTATTTACGGGGGTAGAAAAGATCAAGGTTTTGGATGGGGGAAGATAAGCGATGGTGGTGAACAGCTGTTTTAAAGACCTGGAGGGAGGAGAGGGATTGAAGAGAGTGAGGGAGTTTGTTCCAGAGGCGGGAGAAAAGAAGAATGAAAGAGGGAAGAGAGCAGAGAGCCGAGATTTCGGCAGTTTCACCTGAAGAGGGTTGTTGACAGATCTTATGCGTCCTGCAGGAATATTTGGGGGACAGAGCACAGACAGAGCTGGGGAAGCAAGGCCAGAGAGGAGTCGGTAGAAGACGGAAAGACCACCAACCTGCCTGTGGTGAACGAGTGAAAGGCCCTCAGAGTTAGCTTCATTGCCGGAGATTCCAATGATTCTGAATGCTTTGATTTCTACAGCGTGAAGCCGAGCAAGGTGTGAGGCAGGAGCACCAGCCGAGAGAGGAGAGCAGTATTCCATCAAGATGTGGATGAAAGCCTTGTATGTGGTGAGGAGCTCAGAAGTGCCCAGAAAGGACTTCGCTCGACGGAGGATGCCCAGTCGGCGACTGGCTTTGGAGGCCAGATTTGAAATGTGGTTTTCCCAGGAAAGATCATGGCAGATAGTGAGACCCAAAAGCTTGAGTGACAGAACTTCTTCGAGAGGATTGTTGAGAAAGTAGATGGGAGGGTTTTCCAGATGGTCTTTTCGGAGAGACATTGTGAGAGTGTGAGATTTGTCAGGATTGAAAGACATGTTCCACTTGTTTGACCAGTCTGTGATTTTGTCCAAGTCTGCAGAGAGTAAGAAGGCTGCAGACTGCCGATCTGAGGGTTGAGATATGGAGCGGCAGAGAGTGGAGTCATCAGCAAAGAGATAGAGAGGATTTTCCAGAGAGTCGGAGAGATCATTGATGAAGACCAGAAAAAGCACAGGGCCCAGAACACTGCCTTGGGGAACTCCAGCCTGAACAGGAAGGAGAGATGAAATAATTCCATTCAGGGCCACATGTTGACTGTGACAAGAGAGGAAGTCCACAAGCCATGCGTGGAGGTTTCCATGGATACCATTGGAGGAGAGGTTGGTGAGCAGGGCGGAGTACCAGACCGTATCGAAGGCATGAGATATGTCAAAGGAGATGGCTCTGATTTCCTGTTTTGTGTGGAGGACCTCCATCCATTGCCTTCAAGAGAAAAAACATTTACCTGGTCTTTGAAAGAAGCTTTCAGTAATGGCTAAGTTAAATTCAGAATCATGTGCAAGAAGTAGATCACCATTTGAGTTGATCCTTTCCTTACCAAACTTTACCAAGTACTTACCAAGTTATATATGCATATGCAATTCTAGCTCAGCAATGTCAACTCAGAAGCACACTTGAATGCAACTTAACAGCAAAATATCTGGGAAGAAAGAATGATCACTTTGCTCTTGCAGACGATAAGCTTTGCAGCTCAGAATCATCTATCACAGTGCAAAATAATGTGACAACCCAAACATTGCCCTGGGCCAAATGCTTCCATCAATTCCACAGCTGCAGCAACTTGTTCATGTCTAAAGTTTTCAGCTCAAACATGAAATGTAAATGCATATATATCTTGAATTTGACTTGCATATATATGCATATATATATATATATATATATTTTTTTTTTGTACACTGAATCGAGGCTCGTGAAAGAGCTAACATTTACTTCACAAACAAATCGACCAGACAAACAAAATACACAAAAAGAGGGAGCGGAAGACAAGATAGGGAGAAATGGGGAAGCACACAAACACAACATCCGAGAGCAGGGAGATGTGTGGAAGGGAGAGGGCCCGGGGGGAGGAGGCATGGGAAGGGGGGGGGGGGGGGGAGGGAAAAGTATAAAGCAGAAGGACACCAAGGACTTCCAGGACAGAAGTTGGTATTTCAAAAAGTGGAATTGGGGTGAAATTAGCGGGGGTAGAAAGGATCAAGGTTTTGGATGGGGGAAGATAAGAGATGGTGGTGAACAGCTGTTTTAAAGACTTGGAGGGTGGAGTGGGATTGAAGAGAGTGAGGGAGTTTGTTCCAGAGGCGGGAGAAAAGAGGAATGAAGGAGTGAAGGTGAGCAGAGAGTCTTGATTTTGGCAGTTTAACCAAAAGAGGGTTGCAGGCAGATCTTGTGCGACCTGTAGGAATATTTGCGGGACAGAGCCCAGAGAGAGCTGGGGGGGCAAGGCCAGAGAGGAGTCGGTAGAAGACGGAAAGACCACCAACCTGCCTGCGGTGAGTGAGTGAAAGGCCCTTGGAGTTAGCTTCATCGCGGGAGATTCCAATGATTCTGAATGCTTTGGTTTCAACAGCGCGAAGGCGAGCTAGGTGTGAGGCAGGAGTACCAGCCCAAAAACCTGGGCCGGTCACATATTCCATTTGACAGAGAAACCAGTTGTTGAAATAAGGAAATGGCAATGACAAAACCGACATCACCCTCCTTTCGTTCACGTGAAGCTCTACTGCTCCAGTAAAAACTGTGGCTTCTTTCCCTAAGCTGGAATTGTCTGCAAAATGTATTTCGTGAAGAGCATCAGCATCAATATTCAGTCTTTCCAGCTCATGTGCCACTAGAGTGATTCTGGTCCTTGATTTCCTTTCAAGGAAGACCTTTCTGGTCCTTGATTTCTAACAATCCTGTGGAGTTCTAATATTCCAGGTTGCTGAAGTAATACTTGTTTTTCTGTTCTTCATTTGATTCTAACCATGGTATGGAACCCGACTGGCTACATCATGCATATTAGGGTAATTGATGAGTGAGCCATGTAAACCCCTCCTTTTATCAGGGCATCTCCATGCAAGAGGGCAGGCAGACCAATCCCCGATAGTTGTGGAGTTAGATGGTGACATTGATGCTGTGGTGATGAAAATATACAACCATTTTCATCATCGGCAGTGTGCCGTGAAAGTCTCGAAGAGTTTGTGGAGTTTGTTGATCTTGAGTGGACTGTGCCTATCAACCGTGTAGTAACACGTTGGTTGTCACTGGGAAAAGCTGGTGGTCATATTTTAAAAGTATGGCCTGCCTTGTTCTCATACTTCAGTAGCAGTGATGGGGGAGTGATTGCCCCACGTTCAAAACATTTGCAGAAGCTTCTTATGATAGAAGAGGAGCATGGAGGTGATGACGAAAGTGTCTGTACAAATGTTGTTGCCATCTACCTCATGTTTTGTTCCAATTTGTTCCCTGTCTATGAAGTATAGCTAGTCTCAAACTAGTCTATGAAAACATATGCACTGGCAGGATTTGGACGTGAGGTCTGACCATGTGTGTTGTGGCATGACCCGGTCCTCACGGGGAATCTGGTGGAGTGTGGCATCCCTTGTCCATCGGGGCGCCGTCTGAACAAGTGTCTCAGGCCGGTGGGGTTGCCGGACCCTGGAAGAGGTTGAGATCTCTGGGGGTTTGAGGTGGTTACTCATGGCACCTGGCATGGTGCACGACACCATGAGGACCACTAGAGGAAGGTATTGCGGATCGTGCTTTGGTGGTGGCACCACAGAGGGCCAACAAGGGGCTGTTGTGGTGACCGCCCGGGCTTGCGGCCTGACAGTCTCTCCATGAGCCTCTGGGGCAGCCAGCATGTGGTGACCTACCATGCGCTGCTGCTCTATGGACATGGGTCAATTCGCATGGACTGGGTATGAGTACAGCCCACCGGACAACCATTGGAGCATCTGTGGACAGTGATTAAGTGTTTGGGAAAGGCCTGGTGAGGGCTGTATGGCCTTCCACAGATGGTCCGCTGTGATTAATGGGCTCTCGGTTTGGAAAGAGAGCCCAGGGTTTGATTGGCATGGGAGACACGAGGATATTGGCTGCAGCAGACACCATGGTATTGAAAGTGCTCCCCAGTGGAAATTGGATTTGTGTCAAATTTACCTTTCCCCATTATCACGACTTGCCATGATTTGTGTTTAGGGGTATGCAGGTGAGTTGGGGAATTGGTATGGGTGACGGGCAAGAGGGGCCATGAGAGCCAAGCATGTGGATCGGGTGGAAAGGGTTAACATGTGATATGTTGTGAGTAAGGAATTGTATTTTATTGTGTGTTGATTATAGTGTGTACACAGGCCATGGCAGGGTAGATTATAGTGCTTACCCTTTATTGCAGGTGGTGGAGATTTGTATGGCAGCGGGGGAGGGAGTGACATTTGGGGTTTTGTGGGGGGGTGAAGGTGTGTGTCTGCAGGTACGGATCAGGCTCTGGAGGTGACTGTGACTGCGTTCCTCCCAATCCCTCCCCTTGTTCCTCCCCCTCTCCCCTTCCCCCTCCCCATGTAACTCGTCCCTGGAAACCAGTAGTGTCTGAGGTTTGGGGGCTGTCGGAGGAGGGTCTGGTTTGGGCGACCAACGGGTATGGAGACCCTTGGCGACCCGGGGTGAGGCCAAGAGCGATGGAGCTGTTTGCCGAGAAGTTGAAGGGGGTGGAGGGGTGCACAGAAGTCATGAGTCGGCAACTGTGTTTGGGACTGCAGGCACCACAGCCTGAAGCGCCACCACATTTTGTTTGTGCAAGACTTCCCCACTGCTGAGTTGAGGACTACACCTGCAGTGTATAAGGAATGAAGCCATGGCCTTGCAGGAAAAATAATAATTGTTGTGATGGTGGTTGCTGTGCATGAGTGTATGAGGGAAAGTTCCATTCAGTTCCGTGCGACTTGATATGTGCTATAGAGGGCAGATAGCCCGTGAAATTGAATAGGTAGATTCAAAATTGGGTATTTGAGCTCAGCTGACAGCTAGAGCAGGTAACATCCATCCCCTGGGTGATGTGGTCAACTAGACGGGATTGTAAATTGGTTATGGTAAATTGTCATTGAGGTAGGCTTGTTGGTGTGTTTTGGAGCCATTCTCTCCCCGCCCCAGGACATCGGACCAAAGAGATGAGAATAATTTTGTTCAGAGAATTGTACATTTTTGAATTGTTGTTTGAAACGTACTACCGTACAGTAAGGAGAATAGGTAAGTTAGCTATGGCTCGCTTACCACAGACCCTCCTGATTTATTTTGTTGAGTTTAATTAGGTGTGAGTCTGTGAACTTGGTGTGAGACTGCCCTTGCATTGAACCTTACAGGAGCTGAGGTTCCAAAAGGGAGGGGGTGGGGGAGGAGAGGGCTGTGTTACATTTATGGGCGGGTTAGAGATTATCTGAGAAGATATAGAACTGTATTGAGTAAAATGGTCCGTGTTCGAGTCGGAAGCAAATCTCGATGTAAGGAAGTAGGGACCTGTCAACTTAAGGGTTGTGTTTGAATGTGCACGATAGGAGGGTTATGGTTGTGATAAGAAAAAGAGGGATTCAAGTTAATTATAAACAATTGTAAAACATCGCGTAAACATCCACCGGGCATGGTGGGTTACAGGTCTGTGGAGCAGAGGGAGAATCGAGGCAGAAAGCAAAGGGATTCTGCCAGGCAATGGAAAGAGGGGTCGGTGCTACGATCATCTCATGGAAAGGGGTGGAGCCCTCCGCCTGGATGGGCAGAGAGTTGTCAAGGGAGACAAGGAGCTGACAAAAATGCAAAAGAGGATTCACGCTTGTTCTGAGAAGAAGAGTGGGGAGCTGATAAGGGCGGGCAGGGATTGTGAGAGTTCTGAGGCGAAGGGGGAGGAGCCTGGATTGAGCGGGTACAGTGTGCTGAGGAGCTCACGTTTTGTGAGGATAACTCCGAGAGGTCGGAGGAGATTGGTGGTGTAAAGAAGGAGGAGAGCTTAAAGGAGGACGTCCTGCCTGCCTGCCTTGGTCCAGGTGCTGGTCTTGTCTTCCTCCATTGCCTGTTCGTCATCCTGTTAGTCTCGTCATCACCTCTTCATTGACTTGCTGTCTCCTCATCGTCCTGCCCATCACCCCATCGCCTGTTCCACGCCAATCTCCTCCCTCTCCCATTGCCACCAGAGAGATAAGTCACCTGGCTTTGTCCCTCTTCCTCATCTGTGACTGTGACTGGAGTGAGATGCCTTTGTTTTTATAGGATTTATTTTACCTCATCGTATATAACTATTATTAAATTCATTTATTGACACATATAAAAGCTATAAGGTCCTCGTGATTATCCTCAGGTCCGCATGTGCATATACCGCCAATAAATGAACAGAGCCCCGAGAGTTAAAGTCTGCTTCGGTCCATCCATTCAGGGGCGGTGTTAACCAGCCCGTGAACAAGACAGTATGTTTGTATGTATATGTATGTATGTGTACGTATGCTGTTACACTCGTGGGGTGGATTGTTTAATGATTGTACACTCATGGGGCTGGGCTTGCAATGACGAGAAGCTGTGATCGTTTAGGGTGTATCTTATGTGAAATTCCGGGCCGGCTGTGAAACCAGATTTGCTCTTTTCTTTCTTCCTTCTCTTTCGACTTTATTTTTATTCTTTTGTTAAAAAACAAACAAAGATCTTCCTTATCTACATTCTCCCTCCCACCAGAGCTCTACATAATTGAATAGAGAAAGAACTTCTGGGAAGAAAAAAAGAAAGAAGAGAAAAAGAGGAGGAAGAAGAGTGCGTCGGGTCGGTGGAGAAAGGTGAAAACGAACGCAGCACGTACGGTCCAAGTTGTGATGAGAAATTCGGCCTGTGTGAGCTTTTTGAGGATTTGATTAATCTCTCTGAAGGCTGCCTGTTGGAAGGGCAGTCGGTGTAGGAGAGATTTGGGTGGAGGAGGGTTTTCTCGGTGCACGTGGGTTCGTGAGGAAAAGTGGTAGAGGGAGCAGAAGCTTTTGCTCCTCATCAAGTTTCGTCTGAGCCGGCCAGAGGCAACGTGCGGCTTCATGGTCTTGCAGGAACTGCTCTGGGCAAGTCGTTCGTGGAGTTTGAGGACACCCACTGAGAAAGAGAAGAGAAGAGGTCCAAGTTCAACAATGGGGTGTTGTTGTGCATAGAAGGTACGCTAGAGGGGTCGTGGCCAATAGGAGGAGTTCCGGGTAGAGGACGGAGCATGGAGAGGATTGGAATGGGACGTGCGTCCGATGTTGGATTGAATAAAACTATTGGACCTTACTGAATTCTTCATTCTTGGAATATTTTACGACACAACAAACTGGCGATGAGAATGGGAGTGAACGTAAACTTTAATCCACCGACATCCTTTCTGCAAAACCCGGGTGAGTCTTCGATTCCTTTTACGGCCTGGACTCGTGTCTTTGAAAACTTCGTGCTGGCGATACAGGAGACGACACTGGCTGATGCGAGAAAGCACGCACTTTTCATACATTGCTTAGGCACCGAAAGTCAGAGACTCTTCTATACATTAACAGGAGCTGATAATAGCTATGAGACTGCACTTGCGGCCTTGAGGAATTCTTTTCGTCCCAAGAGTTAATGTCGTGGCAGAATGATATAAATTTCGGCAACGTGGTCAGGAAAATGGCGAGTCTACGTCACAAAACATTGCTTCATTAAGGGAGATGGTCGTCCCATGTGAGCTTGGAGAGCTGGCAGATGAAATGATCCAGGACCAGCTGGTCGAGAAAACAAATTCACCTCGCATTAGAGAGCGGTTACTGCTAGAAACGGGACTGACATAACAGAAAGCTATAACCATCGCTACACAGACTAAGTCGGCAATGGCGGAGGCCAAGATCATAGGCCAAGGGACTGCCAGCGCTATACAGGCCATACATACACCCTGTGCAGACACAGGATTCGTAGAGCAGCAAAAGACCCTTTAGACTCGCTGGGAGAGGTATTTCAGATCAGCGATCCCAATTGGCCCAAGGGAAGACATGTTGTGGATGCGGTTCTGCAAACCACACAGCTAATTACTATGGATGCCCACTGCCCAGCAAAGGACGCACAGTGCAACAGCTGAAAAAAGAGAGGACATTTTGCTAAAGTATGCCGGAGCTCAAAACACGTTCATGAAGTGACTGTACCGGACGTGAATGTGTTGAGTGTCGACAATAGGACTCGAGATGCTGATAAGATAATGTGCACTGTACATGTTACTGCTGCCGGGGGAGAGCCCATGGACATTGAACTAATGTTAGATACAGGCTCGGCAGTATCGATACTTCCTGAATCTGTCTACAGGCAATGTTTCAATAATGTGTCACTGACTGAGCCAAAACTACACCTGGTTATCTACCTGAGAAACCCGATTACTGTGCGTAGTTGCCTGCATGCTGATGTGATTTTCGAGAATCACTGTGCACCTGCTGAATTCTACATAGTGTGGAGCGGCACTACCATTCTGGGCAGAGACCTAGTTGCTGCACTCGACATGCAATTGCTGAATGGTAGCATCACTTCTACCACCCAAAACAAGGCAAATCAAACGCCAGCCGCAAATGTTACAGGTGACAGCAAGGAGGACACCCTGGGCTGTGCAAAGGGGTTTATTCAACTCGTTAAAATACGACCCAATGTGACCAGTCCAGAAAAAGCTGCGCCGCTTGCCTTTTTCTGTGAGAGATGCTGTTTCTCAGGAGTTGAAAAAGCTCGTTAAATTGGATGTAATTGAGCCAATTGAATCTTCAGAGTGGTTTTCACCAATTGTAATGACAATGAAGAAAAACGGGGGGATTCGCCTATGTGTGGATTTAAGAGAACCAAATAAATCGGTGATGATTGACGGATATCCTCTTCCGCATATGGAGGAGATGTTTGCTGAGCTGCGAGGCAGCACACTTTTCTCCACACTGGATCTGCAAAGTGCGTACCACCAGGTTGTATTGCATGAGCACAGCAGGGACCTCACTGCCTTCATTATGCATGAGGGACTGTTTCGCTACAAACGAATCCCTTACGGGCTCGTTTCAGCACCCAGTTGTTTCCAGAGGATGATGTCTGCCATTAAAAAAATCCAGCCCGGAGCTCGGTGTTACTAGACGATGTAATCGTTTTTGGAGGGACTCCCGAAGCACATGATAAAAACCTCAGAGAGGTACTACAACGTATCGATGCAGCTGGGCTGAAACGGAACCTTTCAAAATGCCACTTCAGACAGACGGAGTTGTCATTTTTAGGACATGTGGTGTCACACGCAGGACTGAAACCTGACCCTGCTCATGTTGTTGCGGTGTCACAAGCACCCCCACCGAAAGAAATGCAGAGTTTGCGCTCTTTTCTCGGACTCACGACATGGTATGCAAAATTCATCCCTTACTATGCATCGGTTGTGGAACCTCTGAGAGAATTACTACGGGGCCATCCACCTTCTCCTGGTCAGTCAAGGCACAGCAAAGTTTTGACTCAGTTAAAGAACTGATTGTCAGTAGTCCAACTCTCGCTATTTTTGATCCAGAGCTATACACCATAGTGACAACTGATGCCTCTGATTATGGTCTTGGAGCGGTCCTGACGCAAATCCATGCTGACAAAACAGAGAAAACCATTGCATTTGCATCCCGAACGCTGACTGAATCGGAAAGAAAATATTCCACTGCGGAAAAGGAAGCACTTGGATGCGTGTGGGCGACAGAGAAGTGGAGGACTTATCTCTGGGGCAGACATTTCACATTACACACTGACCACAGTCCTCTCACTACACTGCTTTCCACAAAAGGATTGGGAAGAGCTGGAATGCGCGTGGCCAGATGGTCCGCACGGCTTCTGTCATTTAATTATGACATTCAGTACAAGCCTGGCTCTGAAAATGTAACAGCTGATTGCTTGTCTCACCTGCCACTGCCTACTTCAGAGCCAAGCCTAGAGGATTATGTTGAGGTTGTCGCACTCACATCAACCCTCACTGCTGTGACAGCTGAAGAATTCAAAACTGCCTGTATTTCCTGCCCTGTTCAAGCAAAGCTGCGGGAAATGCTTACAAAGCACTGGCCGAAAACGTCAAAAGGCCTGGATCCTGATCTCCTTCCTTACTTCAGATTGCAAAGTGAACTGTCATTACAAGAGGACTGCGTGATGAGAGGTACTCACCGCCTTCTTGTCCCAGATGCACTACAACCACATTTCATCAAATTAGTGCACGACACTCACCAGGGTATAGTGAGGACAAATCAGCGGTTAAGGAATCTGTACTGGTGGCCGGGAATGGACGCGCATGTAGAGTCCGCAATCAAAGCTTGCATCTCTTGTCAGCAGCACGGCAAGACAGCTGTGACACACGCATCACCACTGCAGCCGGTTCCTTATCCTGATGCAGCTTGGGAGAAACTGGCAATCGACATAGTGGGGCCCTTCGATTCTGCACCACTGGACTGTCGTTTTGCTATCACACTCATCGATTACTTTAGCAAATGGCCAGAAATTGCCTTCACCTCCCAGGTCACTTCCACTACAGTGATCAAGTTCCTGTCATCTGTCTTCAGCCCCCGACCCCCGACAATGGTTCACAATTCACCTCCCGGGAATTTGAAACCTTTCTGAAAGACAGAGACATTACACACAGAAAGTCAACAGTCTACTACCCGCAAGCGAATGGAGAAATAGAACGATTCAATCAAAGCGTAAAAGAATGCTTCCTCACTGCTAACATCGAGGGGAAAGACTGGAAAACATTTACAACAGACTTTCTTCAAACATACCGGGCAACCCGACATGCCACAATACAGCAATCACCTGCTGAACTGCTTCATGGGAGAGAGATGCACACCAAGCTGCATGTATCTGGGTTACAGATGCCAACTGCCAACACACCGTCACGCAAAGACACAGCTCTCACAGTACAAGAGAAGCAGAACAAGCAAAAGGTGTACACCGACAAACGGTGGGGGGCAAAGGATGTGAACTTTGAATGTGGCTCCTTCGTCCGAGTGAGGAAACCTGGCGTCCTCCGAAAGGGACAATCTAAATTTTCAGCGCCTCTCCAAGTTATGGAGCGAATCAGCGAAGAGGATCTCACGTATGCAAACTGTCCGATGGACAGATCTGGAATGCTTCTCATTTAGCATCTGCCTGCCAAGGGAATGAAAGAGACGATACCAAGCAACCACTCCTTCCTGGCATCACCGCACCACCAGCTCAAGACACATCGGAATCTGTGCCGGTTGGCCGGGATGCCAGAGTTCGCAGACCTCCATTCTGGACACGAATTATGTGATGATGTAGTCTAAAGTTCTTAGAGAGTAAGAAAAAGAAGCTATGATAAACTCTTGCATGTGTATTATTACTTGTTTAATGATTAATACATGCTGTGGCATTACTACATTCCATCTTCCAGTTAACTATATATATTGTTGGTCACTGAGTTATGGTATGCATGTGGTTAAAGAAAGGGGGACATGTGGTGTTGTGCATAGAAGGTACGCAAGAGGGGCGTGGCCAATAGGAGGAGGAGTTCCGTGTAGAGGACGGAGCATGGAGAGGATTGGAACGGGACGTGTGTCCGATGTTGGATTGAATAAAACTGTTGGACCTTACTGAATTCTTCATTATTGGAATACTTTACGACACAACAAATAGTTTTATGAAAATAAAAGACGGACGAAAATATCGAAATAAAGACTGAGGTGAACTAAACTCCATATGTTGAGGATCCTCCACACACTGTTTTGAACACGCGCACAGGGAAAAGATGATAGAAATAAAATGTTCTCTTTTTGTGGATATACTTAGCTGTCTCCAAAGGGTCTTTTTAGGTGGTTGGTGGCCGTTGAAGTTCGATGCCACCACGTGGTAAGCGCACAAAATGGCGACCGAGGCACCACAAAGTCCAGGCATTGAAGGCACCCAGAATCATGAAGCTACGAGTGAAGATGGCCCTCTTTCGCTCCACCTCTTCTTCCTTGTGGCGGACAGCACGGCCTTCAGCCCACCACGGGCCCAGCAGCCGCCAAAACCTCCTTCACTTTACCACCAATGCAACAAAAGCTCCAAAAGCATGCATAAAATCTCTCAGCCCCCGGACCAAAGATAGCGAAGCCTTCTTGTTCGAGCAAAAGATGCGCACTCCTCCTCTTCCCTCCTGAGAGCCAATCGTGCTGTTTCCCTCCCAGTTCACCCTACCCACGTCCTATGGGCCAATCACGTACCTCGGCGTGTGGCCTGCTGGCCTTCCTCTCCACTCCTCTGATTTCCCGCCTCTTCTGGGCAGGGCCTTTTGCCTTATTAGGTCCAATGAGTCCTGTCAGGATGTAACAGGACAAGATGAACAGGCTTAGTTCCGACCGGCTTGTTCTTGACTTTTGTCAGCCGTCATTGTAATTTGAGGGATGTGCACAAAAACGCAAGGGAAAGATTACAGAGGGAAGGCACGCACTAGGGAACGTTATCCTTAAACCCTACAGATAATTAGCACGGCACCATCCCTCACATGATGCACAATTAAACAACCTAAAGCTACAGTCTGCATACTTAATACATTGAAATGCTGCTACACGTCACGCGGTCCATGCTACTCCCTTTTCAGTTCTACCTCTCCTACGGTATTCTTTTACCTACCCCCATAAATGTAACAGTATGTATGCATGTGTATGTATGTATATGTATATATGTATGTCTATGTATTGTTATGAATTTTGGGGTAGGCATATATAGATTTAGGTAGATCTGAATAGGTATCATGCTTCGTCTGTCATGATAGGGAACCTCACCTGTAATTTCTGTGTTTAGGCGATTTGGTGGGGTAAGTGTGTACCTGTGATCATAAGAAGATGATCCGGTGATAAATAGTTCTAGGG
The DNA here is from genome assembly GCF_964187855.1 of Myxine glutinosa. NCBI lineage: Eukaryota > Metazoa > Chordata > Myxini > Myxiniformes > Myxinidae > Myxine > Myxine glutinosa. The sequence continues at coordinate 33,884,434 of NC_136271.1, forward strand.
ACTAAAATAATTCCCCTGTGTGTCAGACCTGGTGATCATACCTGTGTCCCTTATGGCAACGCACTCTTGTAGACATTAGATAGGCCTATTAGTGCACCACATTAATTAAATCCCCCCCCCCCCCTTACAATGACTGACCATAAGAACTGACCAGAAAGACAAGCAGGCAGCGGCCACGCAGTGGTACACCATGGCTTTCACATATTGACCAGGCAGGCTGGGAGCCACGCCCAGGAGAACTAGTGATTGGCCAGGGGAGGGGCGAGCAACAAACACCACACCGATTGGCAGAGTAGGGGAGGACATGCGATTGGTCAAAGGAAGGACAGAGAGCTTCTCCATGATTGGGGGTGAGAAAGGTAAAGGAGCGACACACTGATTGGCCACCAACCGATGAGACCACGGCCAATTAGTGCGGAAGGCATGAATGAACGACCAACAAGCTACGCACTTGTTGGAGGGAAAGCACCGGTGACAAAATAGGGCACGAAAGGTGACAACTAAGCGACGCATTGGTTGGTGGAGGAGGAGGGCTGACGTGACCGCGAGTGACAAAAACCGCTCGCTCGCCGGCATTTTCCTCTCTTCCCTTGCCTTCTCGTCTCTGGTTCCTGCCTGCCCGTAGCTCTTCCCTTGGCCTCTTGCTCTGGACTGTCAATATGGACTTTTGACCTGTTCTTGCCTTTGGACTTTGGTGGAGAGACCAGCACTGACGATCATCCTCCCCTGTTGTTCGTACTCCTGGTGCCTACGTGCTGAGCTATGGCGCGAGACGGACCATGCAGAGAGGAGGGTTCATGCCAACGCCCAAGCGGTTCGCGCCAATCGGGGCCGCATCCGGACACGAGCTTGGGGCCTGGACAACAGAGACAGATAAGACGCACCACATTCCACAACACGACGAGACATTTATTTTATTCATCCTCGCCCATTGTTTCGTATCTGAGGTCTGCTGTGGGGACGTCCCAATTTAGAATTTAGTTTCTTCCGTCGCATTTCCTTGTTCTCGGTTCCGTTAATAAATATTCCTTGTTGTACATTTTACCTCCGTCTCGGGTTGAGTTAATAATTTGCAGGGAGAAGACATCGTCGGGGCCGAAAAGGTATGCTCCGGCAATTTCCCCCAACCCTCCCATCTACTTTCTCAACAATCCTCTCCAAGAAGTTCTGTCACTCAAGCTTTTGGGTCTCACTATCTGCCATGATCTTTCTTGGGAAAACCACATTTCCAAGCTGGCCTCCAAAGCCAGTCGCCGACTGGGCATCCTCCGTCGTGCGAAGTCCTTCCTCGGCACACCTGAGCTCCTCACCACATACAAGGCTTTCATCCGCAGCTCAATGGAATACTGTTCTCCCCTATGGGCTGGTGCTCCTGCCTCACACCTGGCTCGGCTTCACGCTGTTGAATCCAAAGCTTTCAAAATCATTGGAATCTCCCGCGATGAAGCTATCTCTGAGGGCCTTTCACTCACTCACCGCAGGCAGGTAGGTGGCCTTTCTGTCTTCTACCGACTCCTCTCCGGCCTTGCTCCCCCAGCTCTCTCTGTGCTCTGTCCCCCAAATATTCCTACAGGTCGCACAAGATCTGCCAGCAACCCTCTGATGGTTAAACTGCCGAAATCTCGGCTCTCTGCTCACCTTCACTCTTTCATTCCTCTTTTCTCCCGCCTGTGGAACAAACTCCCACACTCCCTTCAATCCCTCTCCTCCCTCCAGGTCTTTAAAACAGCTGTTCACCACCATCTCTTATCTTCCCCCATCCATAACCTTGATCTTTTCTACCCCCACTAATTCACCCCAGATCCACCTTGTTTGAAATTCCAACTTCTTTCCTGGAAATCCTGGCAGTGTCCATATGTTTATACCTCTCCCACCCCCCCCCCCCTTCACATGCCTCCCCCCCTTCACATGCCTCCCCCCCAAAGCCCTCTCCCTCCCACAGATCTCTCCATGTCTCCATGTCTCTCGGTCCCTGCTCTCAAATGTTGTGTTTGTGTCCTTCCCCCTCTCTCCCCATCTTGTCTACCGCTCCCGATGTTATTTGTTTTATGTGTCTGTTTGTCTTTCTGTGTGATTAATGTTCGCTCTTTCACGAGCCTCGATCTTGTATACAAAAAAAAATAAAAAATAAAATCTCCCGGCTCGTGTATCGATCCGCCATTGATTTGAATAAACGCCTCGTTAAGCTTGATTAATCTGTGGTGATGCTAGGTGTTAACTGAGCAAACCACACGACTATGTATGTATGTATGTATGTGTGTGGATGTATGTATGTGTATGTATGTATGTATGTGTGTATGTATGTTTGTGTGTATGTATGTATGTATGTGTGTGTGTATGTATGTATGTATGTATGTGTGTATGCATGTATGTATGTGTAATATATGTATGTATGTATGTATGTGTGTGTAATGTATGTATGCATGTATGTATGTATGTATGTGTGTAATGTATGTATGTATGTAAGTAATGTATGTATTTATATGTATGTAATGTATGTATTTTATGTATGTATGTATGTGTGCGTATGTTTGTATGTAAGTAATGTATGTATGTTCGTAAGTAATGTATGTATGTATGAAAACATTATATAGTATATATATGGGAATAGGGGCGGTAGACACTGAAGAATCGTTTCCATTGAGTGGTGGAGCAAATGCAATAGATTAAACGTATGGGCGGAGCAAGGTGAAAGTCCATTCAATATCAGGATTCTCACATTGCCTGCATGAACTGCTCGAGTTTGCTTTTCACAAGAGCTATGTCTGCATCAGAAGCCAGAACTCCTTTGAACAATGGCCTTTCTATCCCTCTCCTGGGCCTGGGAACATTTGTAGAAGGTATGTCATGAATATTTTGAAATAAACATTCGAATTCAGTAACTATATTTGAAAACTATTGACCTTTTCATGCACCTGATGTATTTACAAGTAAAACCTGTTCTTTGAATTTGTAACAAGATGGTCCCGATTTGTAAGTGTCGCTGGTGAAGGACATGTATGCTTTAGTTGAGATATTGTAGAAGAGGATTCATAGAGATTGCCTAATAACTGCTTTAGCATATGGCCGCCGTTTTCCTTCTGACATATTTTGTGCACAGTGTTTGCTTCGCAATGATGTTTTCCTCATGAAAAGTCACATTTTATCAACTGTCTGCCATATTGAGCAGTTGACAGATCAGTCGCATTACCTTCACTTGACTCTTGCCACTGCTTCCAATCCAGTTTTATTTGATATTTCATAAATGTGTCGTGTAACTCGTCTCCCTAGTACAATACCTCTTAAAGTAGTCTATTCAACGGGTCTTTGGGCTTCATCGTGGTCGCTTGTACACAGTTTGTTTTTGTATAGATAGTCGAAGCTCGTGGAAGAGCTCGTACTAGTACACTAAACGGATCAGGATGTAACAGGACAAGATGTACAGCTCTCGCGAGGGGAACCCCCAACAGCAGAACCAAGGACAAGACAAATGGAGGAGGAGAACCAATGGGTGTGGGAGGAATGAAGAGAAGGGGGCAGTAGAGGAAGGAAAAATGGCCGATCTGAGACGATGGTGAACGGCTGTCTTGAAGACCTGGAAGGAAGAATGAGATTTGTTTCCACTTGTATGCTCCATCCTGCCCTTGCGAGTGCATTGACGGAAAGAGAGTGGCAATTCTATATGTAGGAAAATTCGCATGCTTGGTCAGGGTCGCCCCTGATAGCTAAGATGGCAGAGCACTGGCATGGTTCACCATGAGGACCTGGGTTCCAGGGCCGGCCCTAGGATTTTGGTGGCCCTAAACAATTTGTTTGTGGCCCCAAAACACTCCCAGCGCAACCCCCAAATCACGCACTGCTCATAACTGAATGGACACACACACACACACACACACACACACACACACACACACACACACACACACACACACACACACACACACACACACACACACACAATGGAGATGGACAAATGAATTAATAACAAATCTCTTACTTTATTTGAAAACAATGTATATTAAAAATATATAAAAATTTGAGAAGTTAAGAAACAAGTAAGTAGACAATGACAAATGAACACCAATAAAAACAAAAAATATTTTGACAATTAAATAGCAATGAACAATCAATACGAGTTCAAAATATTCAAAATAAATAAAGTGAACACTACAAAAATGTTAACTCTCCCAGGCTACTCCCTCCTCCGGTATGATAGACCTGAGCCTCGTCCTGGAGGTGGGCTTGCTATCTTTATAAAAACCTCTCTTCCTCACTCGCCCTCCACTGCCCTCTCTCCACCTCACCCCCAGGAATACCTTTGGCTACGGCTTCCCCTTCGCTCCCACCTTTTGTTCATATGTGTGTTGTACCATCCACCAAACAGTGATGACTCCATCTACATCTCGCTGTCTGATAATATGGACCAACTTCTATCTACCCATCCCAACTCTCTCTTCCTCATATGTGGTGATTTCAACTGTCACCATGCCAGTTGGCTGGGTGTGGGTACCTCTCTCACCAGCCATGGCTCTTCAGCAAAGGACTTCTGTGACTCACTGGGACTGACACAATCTGTCAATTTCCCGACCCGGATCTCAGTCAACGGAGCATCTTCTCTTCTGGACTTGGTTATGACTAACTTCCCTGAAAATGTCTGCTGCTCTTCTTCTGCTCCAATCGGCTCTTCTGATCATGTGCTTGTTAAAGTGGACATCTCTTTGACCATTCTCAGCGAGCCTCCTCAGCGTCGACGAGTCTGGCATTTCACTCAGGCCAACTGGCACGGTCTTCAAGCAGCCATCAATAATCTGGACTGGTCTCCCATCTCTACCACCTCTGACATCAACTCATCCTGGGAATTCTTCCAAAGTAAATTGCTCTCTCTCATGCACAGATTTATCCCATCTCGTCTTCAGTTGTCATACCCTTCCTCCCGTCCATGGTACACGGAATCTTGTGGTGAGGCTATTGCCCAGAAACAACTTGCTTTCGTCTCCTGGAAAGCAAATCCAACGGAAGGAAATCTCATTTCCTTTCACAAAGCCTGAAACAAGTGTGTGTCCACCCTCAGGAGAGCCAGGAAACAATATCTCTCCGTTCTCAGGACCGAACTCTCTTATCTGTCTCCCTCTTCCAAATCCTGGTGGCGTCTGGTCAAATCTGTTTCTGGTGTTTGTTCCCCCTCCATTCCCTCCCTCACCTCAAATGGCCACACGGCTGACTCCGCACGTGAAAAAGCTGAATGCCTCAACTCTGTGTTTGCCTCTAAATCTTGTGTCCCAAACCCATCCCTCTCTGTACCCACCATACCCAGTCGTACCCAGCTGCTCCTGGACTCTGTGTCCTTTCCTCCTGACAAGGTGGAAAAGTTTCTGTCAACCCTCGACTCTGATTCTGCAACTGGACCTGACGGCATCAGCCCACGGGTCCTAAAATCCTGTTCTTCCGCTCTTTCACTCCCTCTCTCTGTTCTCTTCACTCTCTCTTTTGCTCAAGGTCATCTTCCATCTGCTTGGAAATCTGCCAACATCACCGCTTTGCACAAAAAAGGTGCAAAAACAGATCCCAGCAACTACAGACCAATCAGCCTTCTCCCAATTATCAGCAAAGTCATGGAATCCATCATTGCTTCAGATATGAAATCTTTCCTCTTCTCCAATGGCTTGATCTCTGATCATCAATTTGGTTTCAGACCTGGTCACTCTACTCTGGACATGCTGCTTCTGCTTTCTCAACAATGGATGGAGGTCCTCAATGCCAAACAGGAAATTAGAGCAGTCTCCCTTGACATATCACGTGCCTTCGATACGGTCTGGCACCCCGCTCTGCTCACCAAACTCTCCTCTTTTGGTATCCATGGAAATCTCCACGCATGGCTGGCGGACTTCCTCTCTAGTCGTAGTCAATGTGTGGCCCTGAATGGGTTTCTCTCATCTCCTCTTCCTGTTCAGGCTGGAGTTCCCCAAGGCAGTGTTCTGGGCCCTGTGCTTTTTCTGGTCTTCATCAATGATCTCTCTGACTCTCTTGAAAATCCTCTCTATCTCTTTGCTGATGACTCTACTCTCTGTCGCTCCATTCTTCATCCCTCAGATCGGCAGTCTGCAGCCTCCTCACTCTCTGCAGACCTGGACAAAATCACAGACTGGGCAAACTAGTGGAACATGTCTTTCTATCCTGACAAATCTCACACTCTTACGATGTCTCTCCGAAAAGACCGACTGGACAACCCTCCCATCCACTTTCTGAATAATCCTCTCCAAGAAGTTCTGTCACTCAAGCTTTTGGGTCTCACTATCTGCCATGATCTTTCCTGGGAAAACCACATTCCAAATCTGGCCTCCAAAGCCAGTCGCCGACTGGGCATCCTCCGTCATGTGAAGTCCTTCCTTGGCGCACTTGAGCTCCTCACCACATACAAGGCTTTCATCCGCAGCTCAATGGAATACTGCTCTCCCCTCCGGGCTGGTGCTCCTGCCTCACACCTAGCTCGTCTTCACGCTGTTTAAACCAAAGCATTCAGAATCATTGGAATCTCCCGCGATGAAGCTAACTCCAAGGGCCTCTCACTCACTCACCGCAGGCAGGTTGGTGGTCTTTCCATCTTCTACCGACTCCTCTCTGGCCTTGCCCCCCCAGCTCTCTCTGGGCTCTGTCCCGCAAATATTCCTGCAGGTCGCACAAGATCTGCCTGCAACCCTCTTATGGTTAAACTGCCAAAATCAAGACTCTCTGCTCACCTGCACTCCTTCATTCCTCTTTTCTCCCGCCTCTGGAACAAACTCCCTCACTCTCTTCAATCCCACTCCACCCTCCAGGTCTTTAAAACAGCTGTTCACCACCATCTCTTATCTTCCCCCATCCAAAACCTTGATCTTTTCTACCCCCGCTAATTTCACCCCAATTCCACTTTTTTGAAATACCAACTTCTGTCCTGGAAGTCCTTGGTGTCTTTGTGTTTTATACTTCTCCCCCCCCCCCCACCCCCCCTTCCCACGCCTCCTCCCCCCAAGCCCTCTCCCTTCCACACATCTTCCTGCTCTCAAATGTTGTGTTTGTGTGCTTCCCCTTCTCTCCCCATCTTGTCTTCCGCTCCCTCTTTATATATATTTTGTTTGTCTGGTTGATTTGTTTGTGAAGTAAATGTTAGCTCTTTCACGAGCCTCGATTCAGTATACAAAAAAAAAACAAAAAAAAACTATTCTACAAAACAACAGCTATAGGCTACTGTAGAAACTATAGCGATCCATCCTTTCACCACCATCCAACATCAGTGAGAAAGTCCTCAAAATCTTTGCCTCCTTGATTTTCTTGAAGCAAAATCGTGAATGACATCATCGTAAGACACCTGCCTGCCAACCTCTTGGTTAATACTAATGATGGCAAGTCCAGTGAGGCGGTCTTGTGCCATAGATGATCGCAGGTATGTCTTCATCAGCTTAAGCTTTGAAAAGCTTCTTTCAGCTGATGCCACTGTCACTGGCAGGGTACAGGCAATCCTCAGGGATATCCAAAGATTTGGATACAACTCTGTCAGTTCCTTCTTGTGGACAACGTCCAGCAGTTCAAATGCAGTCATCCTGTTTGTGGGTAACTGAGGAAGGTTCCTGATTTCCATGGCCAGCTCTCTCCCATCAATGTCGGCTTCCTCTCCACTCCGCAGTGTGTTCTCAAGCTCCTCACATTGTTTCTCCAGTGCTTCATCATCCAAGGTTGGGAAGTTTTGCAGTACCCCAAACTTGCTTTTAACTTGTCCAAGTGTTTCAAACCAGTTGTCCAAAGATGCAATGGCAGAGTTGACAACCACATTGAAAAATGTGGTCTCTAGCCTCTTCAGGGCATCCCTGACTGGCTCATCTGGTGCTTCATAGGCAAAGTGAGTCTTCGTGCTTCGCAGTGTCTTCTCCTTGAGTATGGTCTCCACATGCATGTGGAGTCGAAGCTCCAGTTCTTTCCATGTGACCATATGCTTTGCGTGATCAGGGTTGTTTTCATGGGTTTTCAACAAGGCCCCAATGTTCATCCAGTCTGACAGTCCCTCTTTAACCAACTTGTATGTCTTGTTGGAGAACAGTTTGCAACAGAAGCAGTAAACTGCATTGTTTTTCCTGGAGTAGACGAGGCAGCTCCCCTTAATTGTTTCCTCATTTACCAGTGTCCTGTATGTGTAGTGGTGATGAAAACGTCTACCATCCTGCCTTCTGGGAAAGGTGAATGCTGGGGCAACCTGAAACGGCCCTCTGCGTACAATATCTGTCCTGTCTGCATCTGACAGGATAGTTGGCCAGTCAAATGGATCTTGCGGTTGTGCTGCAACTGGATATTGGGAGGTGGCAGATGGAATATCAGTGGATGATGTCGAAGGCTGTGGTACCTCAGTTAAGACCTCTGCAGCACACGCAGTCACGTCAGAGGAGGGCGTAGATGCCCCCGAAGTCTCTGAATCTGACGATGTTCCCTCCCTCAGCAGCAGTCATGTCAGCTGACGAGGTAGATGGTCCTGGTGCAGCGGAGGTTGCTCCAAAATATTTCAATAATGCCCCTGAAAAGATTATACATTCGATTATTATTATTTTTTAAATATAGGCTGGAAGACATTGCATGGGTATGTTATATGTATCTTCCAAGCCTATTTATATGTAGTCAGTTTATCCAAATAATGCCTATTTGGAACAGGCATGTTTTGAATGGGCACTGCACTAGTTATTTTAAAAGACGACTTTAATGTTGCAAGAAAAACGACTGTCACATTCATTCAATCAGAACAAACAAACAAACAATCACATACCTTTATCCTGTGTTCTTTTTACCATCTCCAATTTTCTCTTCTTCCTCCCTTGAGTGCCAGACATAAATTTTCTTTTAGGAGCCATTTGTGTACTCTGTTGGTCAAAATAAGTTGCGAATGGGAGATTGGGAGAGAGAAGGCAGGTGCTGGCGATGGCGCTGCGACATAACAACAAAACGTTGACGGTGAAGAGCCAGGGCTCTTGCTTGATACGGACGAAGTCACGGGCAAGACACAAACTCGTCCGAGAAGATGCTTATTGTAAAAGCCAACTCGGGAACTCTCTAAAGCCCGTTTATCGGTACATCCCAACCCGAAAGCATAACCGAAACCGAAAGCCACGCCTCTCAGGCGAGGCCCGTTTCGGTGGTCACGTGACCGACAGGTGCAAAGGACCATAACCGCACGCGCGGCACGCTTTGGTGGTCACGTGACCAGCCACCCCGGCGCCGAGGTTGTCCGCCGGTGACGTCACCGGCTGGAGCAAGGAGATTCTGCCGCTGGTCTCGCTTGGGGGACCCATGGGTCGCTACACACGCCCCCCCAGAATGGACTTGATCCAGGAAGGTCAACCTGAGGGGTGTCCGGATGACCCGACCGAAACGACCCCTGGCCAGTCGCGGGGGGGGGGGGGGGGGTCCGGTGTGGTGGCGGGTGGTCAGACGGGGGGTGCAGTGGACGGGGGGTGGCCGAGGGGCCGGGCAAGTCCTCGGGGGAGGCTGCCGAGGTTCCTCGCGGGCCTCCCGAGGTTGCAGTTCGCGGGTGCAGTGCCGAGAAGGCTCGAGCGGTGCACGCGAAAAGCGGGCGAGCCAACCGAGGGGCTGGTCAAGGCCTCGGGGGAGGCTGCCGAGGTTCCTCGCGGGCCTCCCAAGGATGCGGGGCTGGTCAAGGCCTCGGGGGATGCAGTGGACGGGAGGCGGCCGAGGGGCCGGGCAAGTCCTCGGGGGAGGCTGCCGAGGTTCCTCGCGGGCCTCCCGAGGTTGCAGTTCGCGGGTGCAGTGCCGAGAAGGCTCGAGCGGTGCACGCGAAAAGCAGGTGAGCCAACCGAGGGGCTGGTCAAGGCCTCGGGGGAGGCTGCCGAGGTTCCTTGCGGGCCTCCCGAGGATGCAGGGTCGGAGAAGTAGTTGCGGTTGTAGTTGTAGGTGCGTGAGGGTGACGAAGTGGCCGTGCCGCGAACGTCAGTGCGCGCAAAGGTGATGAAGCAGCCGTTCCGCCAACGTCAGTGCGCGCGAAGGTGACGAAGCAGCCGTGCCTTCGGAGGGTCTTGGAATAGGTTCGCCCATCCGGTCGTATAGGAGGAGCCGAGCGCGGTGCGCGAACCTCATAGTCATGGCCGTCGTCGTTACCGAAACTCCGGCATGTCGAAACCGCGGTCGAAACTGTGCCCGAAGCCGTGCGGGAGAAGCCGGCGTCACCAGCCTAGGTGGCTTCCCTGGCTAGGGCGTGCTTGCCGTGTCCGTTCTCAGCCCCCGCATCTGTGCAGGAGCAGTCGGGGTTGCGTGTTCAGATCACGTCGGGGTCACCAATGAAGTGCCAGGGCTCTTGCTTGATACGGACGAAGTCACGGGCAAGACACAAACTCGTCCGAGAAGATGTTTATTGTAAAAGCCAACTCGGGGACTCTCTAAAGCCCGTTTATCGGGCTGCATATATATCCCAACCCGAAAGCATAACCGAAACCGAAAGCCACGCCTCTCAGGCGAGGCGCGTTGCGGTGGTCACGTGACCGACAGGTGCAAAGGACCATAACCGCACGCGCGGCACGCTTTGGTGGTCACGTGACCAGCCACCCCGGCGCCGAGGTTGTCTGCCGGTGACGTCACCGGCTGGAGCAAGGAGATTCTGCCGCTGGTCTCGCTTGGGGGACCCATGGGTCGCTACAACGGCAACATTACCCCAGCGTTACATGGCTACACACCGAGTTAGCCATGTGTGGCCCCCCCCCCTAGCGGTTGTGGCCCTAAACAACCGCGTAGAGTGTTTATACCAGCGGCCGGCTTTGCTGGGTTCGATTCCAGGTCTGGGCGTGTAATTTTCCCACAAGTGTCAATTAATATACATATAAAATGATTTTTCAGCAGAATGGATGCTGATAGGATAAGGGGCCACAATTTAAGAGTAAAGATCGAAGAGGAGAGTCAGGACAAGGTAGTAATGTAGGGGTCTTTTACTCAGAGAGTGGTGAATACCTGGAATTATCTATCTGCAAGGGCAATGACAGTAGAATTGGTGGATAGTTTTAAAATTGAGTTGGAGAGGTATCTGCAAGTGCTGGGGATGGGGGTTCGTACCAAGATGGTACAATTGCACAGGATTGAGGGGCCTAATAGCGTTCTCCTGCATTGAAGTTTCTTGTAAATTTTCATTAAAATCGGTGGTTGTACTCAGGGTGTGCACAGGTAGATTTGATCCTGGGGTTCAGGGTGGAAGGATTGTTGAGAACTTTTTACATCATTTTGAGAACTTTAAAGCCATTCATTATCTGTACACAATGTACGTGTTTTGCAGGTCATGCAGTTCGGCATTTCAACTTTGCGATTCCCATATCTGCGCAGGTAAGTCAAAAACGGTTCGATTCGTCATAATTAACACGTTTTTCATACCTGTATATAGGTTGTAGGCACATTGTTTCCCAGCAAAGCATTTTGTTGCCCATTCCCAGTTTCCCTAATATCTGTATGGTGAATTTTCTATTGAAATCGCTGCTGTTGTTATGGTGTTTGCATTGTTGCGGACACTGGGGTGAGCACACCAGGATGCACGATGTCGCTCTGACCCACCGCTTGACCTCCAACCCTGAAGCCGGTCACAGCCCATACAGGTGACAGCTCATTCAGATAACAACTCGTTCAAGACAAAATGTTCAGGTGTCAACTCGTTCAGAGACTTGAGGTTAAAAGGCTTGGCAGAGGATCCAACACAGCTCCTGTTATTGACGGGTGATTTCTCCTCCTACGGCGGCTCTACTCAATCGCTTGCTTGCCCAGCCTTTATAGGGCCTGGCGCAGACATGGCAAAGACACCGCCAGGGCCTCTCCTACCTGCTCGTGGTCTCTTCTCATTGGCTTCCTGCTCGCCGAGTCTTCAAGAAACGTTCCAGAAGGATCCCTCACAACCGACCAGTGGACATCCTTCTGGAAGAATCTTCTGGCATGATTCTTTCCATTTTAGTACGAGGACTGACTTGTAATGTGTTTAAATGGGGAAAATGCAGGGAAGGAAGGGAATTCATTTAAACTGAAGGATTAAATGAGTTCTACATGATGAAGCATTTGTTAGCTGTCCAGAGTTCTAAGGATGTTCGGGAGGTAATAGGCCGTGCGCAGCAGGTGGCAAAAGCAGCTGGAAATCTGTTTTCGTTCCATGACTGAAGTGCAACTTGAAATTTTGCATATGTACAGACAACTATATGGTGGATTCTGGGTAAAAAGTTCTCCATTAAATATCAATCCATCACGGCGCTGTGGGGGTGTTGAGGTTTGCTACCAGGGTCCAAAAAGCCACTTCTTGGCAATTCGGCAATTTTTAAGGACTCGTATCTCCAGCACCACTAACACATGGGTTATTGTACTCGATGAACTTGAAGAATGGACAACATACTTTAAAAATTCAAAATCCTAAGGTTGTCTTTGCTTTATTAAAATAATTGCTTTGACTAAACCATGGCGATTTTTCATAAATAATCACAACCACTCTCGTTTTCAATACATCAAAGATTTCTAACTTCTCTAAAGTAATGTATAATTACTTTAGAGAAGTAATTATACATACATCAAAACACCCACTGTGAACGTCTGTCAAATGAAGTATCAACGTCATGTAATCAATAATGGTTCTGTTGTAGTTATAATTTTCAGGTACTTCAGTAAATAAAGATTTGAGGAGTGACATTTGGCATTTTCAGCCTTTTCCATTCACTCATTGTTTCAAGTCTAGACAAGTCAGACAGTCTAAAGTGCAGTTTCTGAGAGATATAAGAACAGGGTTTTAAAAGAGGAAGCAAAAACGTATTACAAACTAAGTATTACAAAGTATTGAGAATGTCAATTATGGAGGGAATAATCATGCCTGGGGTATTGTGGTGACGTTTGGGTCCTCATGGTCCTTTGGGTCTTTGGCTTAGGTCTTTGGAGACTTTTGGGTCATCAAATCAATCAAAATGGTTTATTGAAAGCATGTCTGGCAGCGAATGGCTGAATTACACATGCATACATCTTACTACAATTCACCAAATGTCCGTCCGTCTGTCTGTCCATCCGTCCGTTCCCAGGTACCGCAAAAACGGCTGAACCGATCGCAACGAAATTTTGGGTGGGTGATCCTGGGATCCCCTGGAGTAAAATCGGCTATATTGTTTTTCCAATTGCAGCTTTGGTCTCCAGCATTTCCAGGTTTGGACTTGCTCCCGCCGCCTAACGTTATTGTCCCAGGTACCGCAAAAACGGCTGCACCGATCGCAAAGATACACCTCCATGCCCGTGGGATTCCCACGGGTGACCCCACTAGTATTCATAATTTGCAATCAAAGATTGCTTACAAGATAAAAAAACATATAAAATTCAAATAATGAATTAACAAACCTTGATCGAAAACGAATCTTCCCCCATCGAAAACCTTGATCTTTTCTACCCCCGGTAATTCACCCCAGAGTCCTTGCAGTGTTCATATGTTTTATTCCTCTCCCACCTCCCCCCAAGTCCTCCCGATGTCCCTGCTCTCAAATGTTGTGTTTGTGTCCTTCCCCCTCTTCCCCCTCTCTTTTGTGTCCTTCCCCCTCTCTCCCCATCTTGTCTGCCGCTCCCCTTGTTTTTTGTGTTTTGTGTGTCGGTTTGTCTTTTTGTGTGATTAATGTTAGCTCTTTCACGAGCCTCGATCTTGTATACAAAAAAACCAAAAAAAAAAAAACAAACAGCAGAGAAATATTTTAAAAATACATTTAATATTTATTGACCCAAAATACCCTGAAGACCCAAAGGCCCTGAAGACCCAAAGGACTCTGAAGACCTAAAATACCCTAAAGACTGAAAAGACCCCAAAGACCTAAAATACCCCAAAGACTGAAAAGACCCCAAAGACCTAAAAGACCCCAAAGACTGAAAATACTGAAAAGACCCTGAAGACCCAAAATACCCCAAAGACCCAAACGACCCCAAAGACCTAAAAGACCCCCAAAGACTGAAAATACCCAAACGACCCCAAAGACCCAAAATATTTAAAGGACCTCAAAGACCCAAAATATCCTGAAGACCCTAAAAAAAAAACAAAGACCCCAAAAAACAACCACTGAAAATACCCAAAAGACCCGAACACCGAAAAACCCCCAAAGACCCAAAATATTGAAAGGACCCCGAAGACCCAAAATATCCTGAAGACACTAAAAAAACCCAAAGACCCCAAAAAACCCTGAACACCAAAAAGACCCTGAAGACCCAAAAGACTGAAAAGACACTGAAAACCAAAAATACCCCGAAGGCCCAAAAGAGCCTGAAGATCTAAAAGATTTAAAAGACCCCAAAGACCCAAAAGACCCCAAAGACCTAAAATATTGAAAAGACCCCGAAGAACCAAAATATCCTAAATACCCTAAAAAACCACAAAGACCCCAAAAAACCCTAACCCTATCTCACCCTCTCTCTGTTCTCTTCACCCTCTCTTTTGCTCAAGGTCAACTGCCATCTGCTTGGAAATCAGCCAACATCACCGCTTTGCACAAAAAAGGTGCAAAAACAGATCCTAGCAACTACAGACCAATCAGCCTTCTCCCAATTATCAGCAAAGTCATGGAATCCATCATTGCTTCTGATATGAAATCTTTCCTCTTCTCCAATGGCTTGATCTCTGATCATCAATTTGGTTTCAGACCAGGTCACTCTACTCTGGACATGCTGCTTCTGCTGTCTCAACAATGGATGGAGGTCCTCAATGCCAAACAGGAAATTAGAGCTGTCTCCCTCGACATATCACGTGCCTTCGACACGGTCTGGCACCCCGCTCTGCTCACCAAACTCTCCTCCTTTGGTATCCATGGAAATCTCCACGCATGGCTGGCGGACTTCCTCTCTAGTCGTCGTCAACGTGTGGCCCTGAATGGGTTTCTCTCATCTCCTCTTCCTGTTCAGGCTGGAGTTCCCCAAGGCAGTGTTCTGGGCCCCGTGCTTTTTCTGGTCTTCATCAATGATCTCTCTGACTCTCTCGAAAATCCTCTCTATCTCTTTGCTGATGACTCCACTCTCTGCCGCTCCATTCCTCTTCCCTCAGATCGGCAGTCTGCTGCCTCCTCACTCTCTGAAGACCTGGACAAAATCACAGACTGGTCAAACAAGTGGAACATGTCTTTCAATCCTGACAAATCTCACACTCTTACTATGTCTCTCCGAAAAGATCGACTGGACAACCCTCCCATCTACTTTCTCAACAATCCTCTCCAAGAAGTTCTGTCGCTCAAGATTTTGGGTCTCACTATCTGCCATGATCTTTCTTGGGAAAACCACATTTCCAAGCTGGCCTCCAAAGCCAGTCGCCGACTGGGCATCCTCCGTCGTGCGAAGTCCTTCCTCGGCACACCTGAGCTCCTCACCACATACAAGGCTTTCATCCGCAGCTCAATGGAATACTGTTCTCCCCTATGGGCCGGTGCTCCTGCCTCACACCTAGCTCGGCTTCACGCTGTTGAAACCAAAGCTTTCAGAATTATTGGAATCTCCCGCGATGAAGCTATCTCTGAGGGCCTTTCACTCACTCACCGCAGGCAGGTAGGTGGTCTTTCTGTCTTCTACCGACTCCTCTCCGGCCTTTCACCCCCAGCTCTCTCTGTGCTCTGTCCCCCAAATATTCCTACAGGTCGCACAAGATCTGCCAGCAACCCTCTGATGGTTAAACTGCCGAAATCTCGGCTCTCCGCTCACCTTCACTCTTTCATTCCTCTTTTCTCCCGCCTCTGGAACAAACTCCCTCACTCCCTTCAATCCCACTCCTCCCTCCAGGTCTTTAAAACAGCTGTTCACCACCATCTCTTATCTTCCCCCATCCAAAACCTTGATCTTTTCTACCCCCGCTAATTCACCCCAGATCCACCTTGTTTGAAATTCCAACTTCTTTCCTGGAAGTCCTGGCAGTGTCCATATGTTTTATACCTCTCCCACTGCCCCCTTCCCACGCCCCCCCCCCCCCAAAGCCCTCGCCCTCTCTCAGATCTCTCGATGTCTCCATGTCTCTCGGTCCCTGCTCTCAAATGTTGTGTTTGTGTCCTTCCCCCTCTCTCCCCATCTTGTCTACCGCTCCCTATGTTATATGTTTTATGTGTCGGTTTGTCTTTCTGTGTGATTAATGTTCGCTCTTTCACGAGCCTCGATATTGTATACAAAACAAAAAAAAAAAAAAAAAAAACACCGAAAATACCCTGAATACCCAAAAGACCCAAAACACTGAAAAGACCCCAGAGACCCAATGGACCGCAAAGACTCAAAATACCCCAAAGACCCAAAATATCACAAATACCCTTAAAGACCCTGAAGACCAAAACACCCAAAAGACCAAAAATACCCTGAAGACTGAAAAGACACCAAAGACCAAAAAGACCAAAAACACCCTGAAGACCCAAAAGACCACAAAGACCCAAAAGACTGAAAAGACACCGAAGACCCAAAAGTCTCTTAAAGGAGAACCCAAATGCAAATTTTCTTTCTTCTGAAAACCATTGACAATCAATCACGGTCTAATTTGAAGGGGATTTTATTTTATTTGTGAATCACAAAGTGCTGAAAAAATCCCTAGAGTGTCGATTCTCGAGTTTGCCAGTGACATCACATTGTGAACTCACTGTGGTCCTGCTGGTGACAGTACATAGAGACAGTGCATTCCGAGCTGCTCGGATTCCAATAATGATTGGGGATGTTGGATGGGGCGGGGTTTGTGGGTTGGTCGTGGGTATTGTTAGTTACAGTGATAGTTGATGGGGGCTTGTGTGGGGTGGTCGTGAGTATCGTTAGTTACGGACATAGTTGATGGGGGATTGTGTAGTGGCAGTGAGGGGTGGTTGTGAGTATTGTTGGCTAGGGTGACAGTTGTAGGGGGATTGTGAGGGCATGGTGGAGGGGCGGGGGGGGGGGGGAAGTGCCTCAAAATCCAAGGCCACCTAAGTTGAACAGAGAGATGGTGTGGGATGGTCATGAATATTGTTAGCTAGGGTGACGGTTGATAGGGGATTGTGAGAGGATGGTGGAGGGGAGGAAAGAGGGTGTTGTGGGGTTGCCGTGGGTATTGCTAGCTAGGGTGGCGGTTGAAGGGGGATTTTGAGGAGATGGTGAAGGGGAGGGTGGGGGGGGGGGGGTGGGGTTGTCGTGGGTATTGTTAGCTGGGGTGACGGTTGATGGGAGTTTGTGAAGAGATGGTGGAGGGGAGGAAAGAGAGTGGTGTGGGGTTGTCGTGGGTAATGCTAGCTCAGGTGATAGTTGAAGGGGTATTTTGAAGAGATGGTGGAAGGGGGAGGAGGGGGGAAGAGGTGAGTGCGGTTTGGTCGTGGGTATTGTTAGCTTGGATGATGGTTCATGTTTGTTTTTTCTGGAAAATTGAGATGCCTCAAAAACCAAGGCCACCTAAGTTGAACAGAGATCCAGCAATATTACCAAAGGAAATAATCAAGAAATCCAAGTCAAATCAGTTGTATCAGCAGAAAATATCCTCCAATAAGAGATGGCTGAAAATGTGTTGTACGTGTGGAACAAGAACGCCCATAGGGGTGCCCGTAGGGTGGGTACTCTGCTAGTGTATGTAATGATGTATGTATGTAAGTAATGTATGTAAGTAATGTATGTAATTATGTCTGTATGTATGTAAGTAATGTATGTAATTATGTATGTACTAGCGAGATACCCGTGCTATGCTACGCACAGGTGGGAGGCCAGACGCAAACAGGCAATGCAGATACGGCGAATGCTAAAGCATGAAACCAATAAATTCCACATTCCTGTAGCACCCTCAGTCGCACGTCAGACATGGATAGCAAGTTCGTGAAGAACTTCCATGAAAAACGTACCCATTCGCAAACAAACGGGTACGTTCATGTATAGAAACACCGATCGTAGGTCCGTGGCGAATCTGCATATGGCGATCCGCGAAGGTCACATTCAGAAAGTAGAAACCATCACGGCATTTTGTCATTCACTTGAACTCGATATCTCTTTTTTCATTCGAAACAACATAACTCCAATCACAAATTAATCACAAAAGAAACTTTTAACAACATTGTTAATGTTTCCTTCATTGTAAAAACTACCAAGTCAACAGTTAAAAGGATTTTGAGCCGATAAGTGTTACGGCCTTAACAAGATCGATGGAGACAGCGATCTGTTGGCTTATACACCGCCCAAATAGCTATGTGGAATTCTCTCATGTAGAGATTAAACTCACGTCGTTTGAACTTTGGCCGAGGTTATTATTTACTTTTAATGATGTTTATATACGAATCAAAAAGAAGATAATTTGTTTTGGGTCGTCCTTTTCGCATATCTCGTGGGATTGTGAGTTGGAGAGACGGCCGTGATGATGGGGGGGGGAGTTGGCCTTGTCTCAAGCAGTGATTCAACCCATGTACTTATAAAAGGTCTTTGTCCGAGGTCACCGAGTCCGATCGGTGCAGCCGATCGGTGCAGCTGTGCAGCGATCAGTGCAGCCGTTTGTGCAGCACCTGGGAAAATAACGTTATGCAGGAGTCCAAACCTGAAAATGCTGGTGGCCAACGCTGAAATTGGAAAAACAATATAACGTATTTTACTCCAGGAGATCGCAGGATTACCCACCCAAAATATCGTTCAGGCGTTTTTGCGGTACCTTCGAACGAACGGACAGACGGACGGACATTTGGTGAATTATAGTAAGATGTAAGTAATATATGTAATTATGTATGTATGTAAGTAATATATGTAATTATGTATGTATGGAAGTTATGTTTGTAAATTATGCATGTATTTATGTAAGGTATGTATGTAAGGTATGTATGGTATGTATGCATGTAAGTCGTGGCCAAATTTGTGTGTACAGTCGTGGCCAAAAATATTGCCACCCTTGCACTTTCTCCAAATATCTCACACTTTTCTCTAAAATAAGTTGAAATTGACAAAAGTATTTGGTCTCCACAATTCTTTATTTCACTGTTAATATTACAGAACCTTTGTTTTTGATTCAGAACTTAATATATCCTTTTAAATCAGAAAAAAAGAAATGGCATTGACAAAATTATTAACACCCTCAACTTAATATTTGGTACCACAGCCTTTGGACAAAATAAGTGCAGTGAAGCGCTTCCTATAGCCATGAACGAGCTTCCGACATCTCTCTACTGGCAGTTGGCCCACTCTTCTTGTGCAAACTGCACCAGTTCTCCCCTATTTGAAGGGTACCTTCTCCCAACTGCTGTTTTCAGATCTCCCCACGGGCGTTCAATGGGATTTAGATCTGGACTCATTGCTGGCCACTTCAGAACAGTCCAGCGTTTTGTCTTGAACCATTCCTGGGTGCTTTTTGAAGTGTGTTTGGGGTCATTGTCCTGCCGCAAGACCCATGACCTTCGACAGAGACCCAACTTTCTGACACTGGGTTGAACATTGCGCTCCAAAATGCCTTGATAATCTCCTGATTTCATGATGCCATGCACACATTCAAGGTACCCAGTGCTAGAGGCAGCACAGCAACCCCAAAACATCACTGAACCTCCTCCATGTTTGATTGTCAGGAAGGTGTTCTTTTTTTTTGAAGGCTTCATTTTGTTTTCTGTAAACAGAGATGATGTGCTTCACCAAAAAGCTCTAATTTGGTCTCATCTGTCCACAGGACATTCTCCCAGAAGGATTTTGGATTATTCAGGTGTGTTTTGGCAAACTCCAGTCAGGCTTTCTTATGTCTCTCTCTCAGCAGAGGGGTCCTCCTGAGTCTCCTCCCATAGAACCCCCTTTCATTGAGTTGGCGATGGATGGTTCGAGTTGAAACTGTCGTACCTTGTGTCTGTAGGTCAGCTTGAATCTGTTTGGCAGTTGATCGAAGTGCTTTCTCCACCATTCAAACAATTCTTTGCTGCAATCTTCGATCAAGTTTTCTCCTGTGGCCACATCCAGGGAGGTTGGCTACAGTGCCATGGGCCTTAGACTTCCTGATAACATTGCGTATGGTGGACACAGGAACACCAAGGTCTCTGGAGATGGACTTGTAGCCTTGAGATTGTCCATGCTTGGCTACAATCTTGTGTCTGACCTCCTCAGACAATTCTCTGGTTTTCTTGCTTTTCTCCATGCTCATTGCAGTACACACAGTGACACAAAACAGCAGAATGTCTGCTTTTCTCCATTCAAACTGGGTGAATGAGTGATTTTTATATTGCAGGCACCTGCAGCTCACCACAGGTGAGTTCAATTCCAAAGTAAAGGAGAATCACCTGCTTGAAATCTAATTATTTTTAACAACTTCTAAAAGGTGCCAATAATATTGTCCGGGCCATTTTAGGATTTCTGTGTGGAATAAGCTAAGATTTAGTAAAAAAAATTTAAAGCTTTTTTTGTTTTGTTCCACTGCAAACCAAGGAAACACAAATGTGGATTACAAAAGATTTTTTTATTTCAACAATTTTCTGGAGGAAATGGTGCATTATTTGGAAAAAGTGCACAGGGGCCAAAATTTTTGCCCATGACTGTATGTATGTATGTGAAGGAACTGCGCTCCAACGCGAGTCGAAAGAATTGACGCGACCAAAGACGGAATTCGTCCGAGTTGCTTTATTGAAACAAAACAGCTCAGGTATTCTGACAAGCCCGTTTTTCGGGCAACAATATATACACAAAGAATTAAGTTAAGCACCCCCCCCCGTTTTTTTACAACCTCGCACATTACAAGTTTGTTGTCGTCAAAACAGTGTAATATACCCATGATATTGCTATATTTTCTGGAGAAGTGATATTATGGTCACATAAAAACATAACAATCATGCCGTTTTCAATATTTTATTCTGAATAATTTAAGGTGAAATTTTTTGGGAATTTTAGGCATATTTTCACCTCAATTTAAGTATGGAGCTATAGGTCCATCACGGACAGTGTGGATGACGTTTATGTTTTCTAACGTACAGTCATTGTTCTGAGAAGACCTCTAGCGATCTTTGCGTCAATAACGTGTGTAGGACCCACGTGATCGGATCACTGACTCAACCAATCACTTTTTTTCACTTTGATCACTCAATTTCATCAATGGATAATTGCTAATGTCATACCAATCATTATTTGATCTCACATACCTTAGAATATATGCCAATGTATACATATACACAAAGAATATATATTAGGGGGTGCTTACCTTAATTCGTTGTGTAGGGGTGCTTAACTTAATTCTTTGTGTATATATACACATTTATGTCGGGAAGTTTGCCCGGCAAAAGCTATACCGGGCATGCCCGGGTATCAAGGGCGAGCCTTGGAAAGGCGAGTCTGGACCTGCCCGGGCGTGTTTGGCTGCGGCCTGGCAAGTCGAGGCTGGGCGTGCCCGGGCGCTCTGGGCGAGCACTGGAAAGGCGATAGCGGGCATGCCCGGATGCTCTGGGCGAGCCCTGGAAAGGCGATAGCGGGCATGCCCGGACGCTCTGGGCGTGCCCTGGAAAGGCGATAGCGGGCATGCCCGGACGCTCTGGGCGAGCCCTGGAAAGGCGATAGCGGGCATGCCCGGACGCTCTGGGCGAGCCCTGGAAAGGCGAGAGCGGGCATGCCCGGGAAAGACGAGACCGGGCGTGCCCGGGAGGTTCGGGCGTGCCCGGGAACAGTGAGTCCGGGCATGCCCGGGAGAGGCGCGTCTGGCCGTGTTCTGGCCGGTGCAAGGCGATTATGTACATCCAGCGGTAACCGCTACACACGCCCCTCCAGAATCGACCTGCACCGGCAGGGTCAATTTAAGGGGGGTCCGGATGACCCGGCCCCAGCGACCCCTGGAGGGTCGTGGGGAGGGGTCTGACGTGGTGGTGGGTGGTCGAGCGGGGGGAACTGTGGACGGGGGGCGGCCTCGCCGCGGAGGAAGGGCCAACCGTGGTGGTCGGTCGACGTCCATGTGCGCCGGTTTGAGGCGGTCCACAGAAATCTGGTCCGGCCGGCCGCCGAAGTCGACGATGAAAGACTTGTCGCCCCGTCGCAGGACCCGGAAGGGCCCGTCGTACGGCGGCCGGAGTGGCCCCCGGTGCGCGTCATGACGCACAAAGACGTACTCCGCTGTGCGAAGCGCCGGGGGGACGTAGGACTGGGGGCCACCGTGGCGGGACGTCGGCACGGGGGCAAATCGTCGGGCGGCCTCCTGGAGGTCCGAGCGCTGGCGAGCGGCGGACCAGGGACTGGTAGCGTCAGGCACGAATTCGCCCGGGACGCGGAGTGGCTGGCCGTAGACGAGCTCGGCGGCGGACGCCTGGAGGTCTTCCTTGGGGGCCGTGCGAAGGCCCAAAAGGACCCACGGCAGCCGGTCGGCCCAACCGTCGTCCTGAAGGCCGGCCATGAGTGCGGCCTTCATGGAGCGGTGAAACCGCTCGCACAACCCATTGGCTTGGGGGTGGTAGACCGTGGTGCGGTGCAGCGTGACCCCCAACGAACGGGCGACCGCGCCCCAAAGCTCAGACGTGAACTGTGGGCCGCGGTCGGATGAGATGTCCGCTGGTGCGCCGAAGCGCGCGACCCAGGTGGCGATGAACGCCTGCGCCACGTCGGCGGTGGTGGTGGAGGTGAGGGGCACGGCCTCCGGCCACCTGGTGGTCCTGTCCACCATGGTGAGCAGGTGGGTGAACCCCCGCGAGGGGGGCAGGGGACCCACCAGGTCCACGTGGACGTGGTCGAAACGCCGTTCAGGCACGGCGAAAGGTGCCAGCGGGGCCTGGGTGTGGCGGTGGACCTTGGCTCGCTGGCAGGCCGTGCAGGCGTTGGCCCAGTCGCGGATGTTTCGTCGAAGGCCGTGCCAGACGAAACGCGCCGACACCAGCTTCTGAGAAGCTTTCCGGCCCGGGTGAGAAAGGCCGTGGATGGAGGCGAAGATGCGGCGCTGCCAGGAAACGGGCACGATGGGGCGAGGCTGGCCCTGGGAGACGTCGCAGAGCAGGACGGTGCCCGCGAAGGGGATGTCGGCCAGGCGGAGGCCCGTGTCCGCCACGCGGAGTGCCTGCACCGAGGCGTCGGTGGTCTGGTCGGCCGCCATGAGCGTGAAGTCCACGCCGAGGTGGACCGCGTTCGCGCTGGCCCGCGAAAGGCAGTCGGCCACGGCGTTGTCTTTGCCGGCGACGTGCTGGATGTCCGTGGTGAACTCCGACACGGCGGAGAGGTGGCGCTGCTGGCGGGCCGACCACGGCTCCGTGACCTTAGCCATTGCGTAGACCAACGGCTTGTGGTCGACGAAAGCCGTGAACGGGCGGCCCTCCAGGAGGTGTCGGAAATGGCGAACGGCCAGGAATAGCCCGAGCAGCTCGCGGTCGAACGTGATGTAGTTTAACTCGTTCGGCCGGAGTTGCCGGCTGAAAAAAGCGAGTGGCTGCCAAACCCCGTCCACCCATTGCTCATGGACGGCGCCCACCGCGTAGTTGGAGGCGTCCGTAGTGAGGGCGATGGGCGCGTTGAGCACCGGGTGAGCCAGCAGTGTTGCGTCGGCGAGGGCCCGTTTGGCACTGGCGAAGGCCGCGTCCATGGCCGCGGACCAAACAATGTCATGCTTGGCCGGCTTGCCCCGGAGGGCCTCGTAAAGGGGCCGCATGAGCTGAGCAGCGCGGGGCACGAATCGGTGATAAAAATTCACCATGCCGAGGAACTCTTGGAGGGCCTTGATGGAACGGGGACGCGGGAACGTGGTGATGGCCTCGACCTTGGTCGGCAGCGGCACGGCCCCGGTCTTGGTGATGCGGTGGCCCAAAAAGTCAACGGTCATCGCGCCGAAGTGGCATTTGACCGGGTTGACAATTAAGCCGTGCTCGCTGAGGCGACCGAACAGTGTTCGGAGGTGGAGGAGGTGCTCGGCGCGGGACGTGCTGGCGACGAGGATGTCGTCCAGATAGACGAAAAGAAACGGCAGGTCGCGCAGCACGCCGTCCATCAAGCGCTGGAACGCCTGGGCCGCGTTCTTGAGGCCAAACGGCATCCGCAAAAATTCGAACAGGCCGAACGGCGTGATGACGGCCGTCTTCGGGACGTCGGCCGCCCTGACAGGTACCTGGTGGTAGCCCCGTATCAGGTCAATTTTCGAAAAGATGACCCGTCCCGCCAAACGGGCGGAAAAGTCCTGAATATGCGGGATCGGGTACCTGTCGGGGGTGGTAGCTTCATTGAGACGGCGGTAGTCGCCACACGGGCGCCATCCACCCCCCGGCTTTGGCACGATGTGCAGTGGCGAGGCCCACGCGCTATCGGAGCGCCGCACGATGCCGAGGTGCTCCAATGCGTCGAATTCGGCCTTTGCCACGGCGAGCTTGGCTGGGTCGAGGCGGCGGGCCCTGGCGTAGACCGGCGGGCCCGTAGTGGGTATGTGGTGCTCGATCCCGTGCCGCACCGCGACGGCCGAAAACGTCGGCCGCGTGAGGGCCGGGAATTCCACGAGCAGGCGAGCGAACTCGTTCGTTGCCGGGAGGGCGCACGCCAGTTCGGTCGGCGCGGAGCTGCTCATTGTGCACGCCGGGGAGCTGAAGGTCTCGGCGTGGACAAGGCGACGTCGTTTGACGTCGACCAGTAGCCAGTGCGCGCAGAGGAAGTCGGCGCCCAGCAAAGCCACGGGGACGCTGGCGGTAACAAAAGTCCATTGAAAGCGCTGGCTGCCGAAGCAGAGGGTGACGACGCGTGGGCCGAAAGTGCGTATGGCCGAGCCATTAGCAGCGACCAAAGAGGGGCCGCAAACTGCGTCCAGTCTGTCCTGCTCGGAGGCAGGTATGACGCTCAGCTGGGCGCCGGTGTCGCACAGGAAACGCCGTCCAGACGCTTTGTCCCGAATAAACAGCAAGTTGCCCGAGTCGCCGGCGCTCATGGCTGGGAATGAACGCCGGCCCGGCCGTTTCCCGACCTGCCGAAAGTGCACGGGGGCCGGCACGTCCGAGCCTTGTGTCCGAACCTGGCGTGGTAATAACACCACGCCCGGTCAGGTGGAGGCCCCGGCCGTCGTGTCGGAAGCGGGCGGTGCGGCGTGGCGGCCGCCAGTTGCACCGGCAGTTCGGCCTCCAACCGCGCAGGGCGCTCGGGCGTCGTGGGCGTCGCCTCGGACGGCGGCGGGCTCCAGGTAACCGCGCCGATGTGCTGGCCCGCCGAGGAGATCTTATCGGCTTCCCTGGCGAGGGCGCGGGAATCCGTGATCAACGTGCCAGCCAGGGCGAGGCGTACCGGGTTAGGCAGCTGACGGAGGAACAGCTCCCGGAACAGGAATGCCGGAGAGTGCTCGCCGAGCAACGAGAGCATATAGTCCATGCGCTCGGACGGGCGCGTGTCGCCGAGCTCGGGCAGGTCAAGCAGGCGCCGTGCGCGTGCTGCCGGTGAGAGGGCGAAAGCGCCGAGGAGGAGCGTCTTCAGCGCGTCGTATTTGTCAGCAGCCGGCGGGTGCTGGAGGAGGCTCAAGGCGCGGGCCGCGGTGGTGGAACCGAGCGCCGCCACAACATGGTGGAAGCGGGTGTCGTCCGCGGTGATGCCTAGCAGGGCGAACTGGGAGTCCGCCTGGGCGAACCAAACAGCCGCGTGAGTCTCCCAGAAGGTAGGCAGTTTAAGCGTCACTGCCGTATCCATGTCGGTAGGTCACCAATGAAGGAACTGCGCTCCAACGCGAGTCGAAAGAATTGACGCGACCAAAGACGGAATTCGTCCGAGTTGCTTTATTGAAACAAAACAGCTCAGGTATTCTGACAAGCCCGTTTTTCGGGCAACAATATATATACATATTTATGTCGGGAAGTTTGCCCGGCAAAAGCTATACCGGGCATGCCCGGGTATCAAGGGCGAGCCTTGGAAAGGCGAGTCTGGACCTGCCCGGGCGTGTTTGGCTGCGGCCTGGCAAGTCGAGGCTGGGCGTGCCCGGGCGCTCTGGGCGAGCACTGGAAAGGCGATAGCGGGCATGCCCGGACGCTCTGGGCGAGCCCTGGAAAGGCGATAGCGGGCATGCCCGGACGCTCTGGGCGTGCCCTGGAAAGGCGATAGCGGGCATGCCCGGACGCTCTGGGCGAGCCCTGGAAAGGCGATAGCGGGCATGCCCGGACGCTCTGGGCGAGCCCTGGAAAGGCGAGAGCGGGCATGCCCGGGAAAGACGAGACCGGGCGTGCCCGGGAGGTTCGGGCGTGCCCGGGAACAGTGAGTCCGGGCATGCCCGGGAGAGGCGCGTCTGGCCGTGTTCTGGCCGGTGCAAGGCGATTATGTACATCCAGCGGTAACCGCTACATATGTATGTATGTATGTATGTATGTATGTATGTGTGTATGCATGTACTCCCGTGCAGCTCACTCCGGTCTCCGGCCCGTCCCGATGGTAAGTAGAGAAGGCAGGAGCTCTCCGCGTGTCGTTTGGTGCACAAGGGTTAATACGGGGCGATTTGGTAGGGAGCGGACTTCGGCGGTTAATCACTCGCAGGTTATTACCGCGTTTACTCGCGTGGCTGTAGTAGGCACTATTCGCCACCGGTGCGTCTGGCTGCAGCCGTGTACTCAACGCCTCTTCTTCCTCTCCTCTCTGGCGCGTATGTTATACTGCATGAGTTACAGTTCAATGCCTCCAAAGCGAGTGATGCGAGTCAAGCTCTCTCCACACAAGTCTTCCTCTCTGCGAGTCCTCTCCAAGGGCAGTCCTGTTCAAGGGCTTTGTGCACTGACTTATATGGGCATGCCCTGCGAACCTTCTAGAACTCACCAGACGCACCTCTCCACGCCCTCTCATGCCATGCCGCTAGAGCCCGGGTTGGCTGGTGGCTCTTACCGTCATCGCATCTGACGCTCCGCCTTGACGCCGCCACCACCCCAACCTCGCGCTCCTCCTTCTCAGGCCTACCTCGTGTTACTCGACTAGTGAGCGAGCGAAGGGCAGCAAATGCTGCGGGCAGCCAAAGCGTAACAAATGCTGCGGGCAGCCAAAGCGTAACAAACTGAGTGGGTCAGCCAAATGGGGCGCGGGATCAATTATGCCCATTGAGGTGGAATTGGAGGGTGGACGCAAAATGACCGGGACCTAAACTCGTGTCTTTACACAACGCAGATATTACTAGGGGAAATGGCCTATACTTACACATACTACGACATAACTAATACTACAGGTGGCCTACATGTTGCTCCTGGAACTAACTATGGGGGGCAACCCTTTAACCTTTGATGATCAATATGTGCAATCTCAAAACCATAGCAGTATGTAAGGTATTGTTATGTTTCTGGGGGGTAGGTAAAAGAATACCGTATGAGAGGTAGAACTGTATAAGGATTAGCATGGACCGCGTGACGTGTAGGAGCATTTCAATGTATTAAGTAGGGAGACTGTAGCTTAAGGTTGTTTAATTGTGCATCATGTGAGGGATGGTGCTGTGCTAATTATCTGTAGGGACAACTGGGAGGGAAACAACAAGATTGGCTCTCATGAGGGAGGAGGCAGAGTTCGCTTTTTTGCCATGGATTGAACAAGAAGCTGGCCATTTTGGGTGGTGGACAGTTTTGGTGCCCACTTTTGAAGAGCGAGGAGTGCTTGGCTGCGTGGGCAGGATTGTGAGGGAGGTTTTGGCTGTGGTGCTCTTCAGAGGCGGAGGAGACCGCAAGCAAGGCGAAGGGGGCCATCTTCACCAATTGCCTTCGACGCCCGGGCTTTTCGTCGGCCGTCGCCATCTTGTGCGCTCAGGCGCGGGAAGTGCTGAACTTGACCATCGCCAGCACTTTCTGAAAAGACACCTTTGGAGACAGATAAGTGCTGACACAAAAAGGAAACATTTTTTTTTTTTTCATATTTCCCCTGTGTGCGTGTTTGAGACAGTATGTGGAGGATTCTCAACGTAGGGAATTTATTTCACCTCAGTCTTTATTTCGACATTTTCATCCGCGTTTTATTTTCATCAAACCATTGTTGAACTTTTATTTGTAATGTTTATTTGTTCGTGGTTTCGGAATAAACCCATGTGTTCCATACAGTTAATATTCTTGCATCCCTTCCTTCCGCGCGCACCAAAAATAACGATCATCATCATCGGAAGGTTTCCTCGGAGTTAAAGCTGGTTCGGCTATCCGTCCCTGGTGATCTCAATTACCAGGTGACGTGGCAGTATGTATGTATGTATGTATGTATCTAGTATGTATCGGGAGTATGGGAGGGAGAGGGCTTGGGGGGGGGGAGGCGTGGGAAGGGGGGGGGGGGTGGGTGGGAGAAGTATAAAACACAAGGACCCCAAGGACTTCCTGGACAGAAGTTGGTATTTCAAAAAAGTGGATTTGGGGTGAAATTAGCGGGGGTAGAAAAGATCAAGGTTTTGGATGGGGGAAGATAAGAGATGGTGGTGAACAGCTGTTTTAAAGACCTGGAGGGTGGAGTGGGATTGAGTGGGAGTATGTTATGCTGTTGCACAGGTCCATCAGGAAAGTGTACAGAGGCAGCACACCAGCAAGACAAAGTAACATGTTATAAAACACATGATTTGGAGGTCTTTATCTACATTGCAACCAATTGAATGGCATCCCAGGAAATCACAACATATGCTATAATTACTACACCTCTCCTCTGACATGGTCCACAACTTGATCAAATAGATTGGTGCACTTCTTGGCATTACAGCGACATGGAGTGCACATGATGCATAGTATTTGCAATTCTCCCATGTGCATTTTTTTGTTACACACACAGGTGATTATTTCAATACATGCCTGTCACACTGATGGGTCTGAATCCACATTTTTCCCCACCAAATTGGAGCCTCT
Organism: Myxine glutinosa; assembly: GCF_964187855.1. Taxonomy (NCBI): domain Eukaryota; kingdom Metazoa; phylum Chordata; class Myxini; order Myxiniformes; family Myxinidae; genus Myxine; species Myxine glutinosa. The sequence goes on from NC_136271.1 coordinate 33,913,098, forward strand.
GGGTTCTGGCCCATTGTTTTCGAATTGTAAATTGATTTTGGACATTTTCACTCACTATTTCTTCCATAGTCTCAAAGTGAACAGATCAAGACTGCCGTAGAGATGGCACTCGATGCTGGCTACAGACATGTGGATACAGCTTATCTTTACTTCAATGAGAAAGTGGTGGGAATGGCCGTGCGTTCACGGTTGGAGCGTGGTGACTTCACACGCAAGGAGATCTTCATTACCAGCAAGGTGAAAACGCTCAGAGAAAGGTGCATTGCATTTATATATGCGTATTTTATGTCACAGACCAGACCCAATCACATTGTCACAGACCCAATCTGTCCACCGCGTTTCGTCTGAATCCGTCCACAACTTTTTGAGATATCATGCTATATATTATTTTTTAGCTCACCTGGACTTTAGTCCGTTAGGCTTATGCGATCGAGCAGTGTCCATAGGGAGTAGTGAGAGAGTGAGTGAGTCGGTCTGTAAACACTTCAGTCATTATGGCTTGAACCAAACACACGATTTTGATGAAACTTGAGCACAACCTTCATCGCCCATGATGCACCAAAGCTTGTTCACAGCATTAAAAATATTGGGGACTGAAGGGGTCTGTGGGGGGTTTGAGTGAGAGTAGCTCCTGATCCTGGTGAGCTTCATGACCCGCGGTCTTATTTAATTTTAGCATTTTTACCCTCGCCAGAGGAGAGGGTATTGCATTTGAGTCTGTTTGTCTGTCTGTTTGTTTGTCTGTCTGTTTGTTTGTCCGCACAGAATAAATATGATTTTCTCTGCAACCGTTCGTCCGATTGACAGGAAATTTTCACCATTGGTGCAACTCCACCTGTATAATTTTTTATGGTAATTATGACGTCATAGGTCACGTGGTTCGGCCGCCATCTTGGAAAAACCGAAAAAAATTGCATCTCTGAAAGCGCTGAATAGAAAAAAAATGAGACATGGCTCATTGTAAAGAACTCTCCATGTGGAATAACATGTTAATGAGGAAACCATCTGTGCCTCCATTATGACGTCATAATTCGACAAGTGCAAAACTTCATCCTATCAAGCTGAAATTTATTGAGCATCATGTAGGCATAAATTGGTGGAGAAAAAATAATAATGATGATGTCATCGGTCACGTGGTTCGGCCGCCATCTTGGAAAAACCGAAAAAAATTGCACCTCTATATCTCCGAAAGCGCTGCATATAAATTTTTTTATGAGACATGGCTCATTGTAAGGAACTCTCCATGTGGAATAACATCTGTTAATGATGATGTCATAGGTGCCTCCATTATGACGTCATAATTCGACAAGTACAAAACTTCATCCGATCAAGATCAAATTTCTTGAGCATAATGTAGGGAGAAAAAAATATTAATGATGACGTCATCGGTCACGTGGTTCGGCCGCCATATTTGTTTCAACAAAAAAGCCATAAAAACCACTGAAAACACATTCTGGCGAGGGTCTGCAATCTCTGATTGCTCTTTTTCTTGTTACTGATTTGCAATGCTTTGGCTGGCCACCAAAACACATATTGGAATAAGGCAAATAATTTTCAGCTTTTCTGTGATCTTGTTAAGAATAAAAATCATTCATAAATAAAATTGGTGGAACACAAAGGGTTGATTGTTTTTTTTTTTTTAATCTTTAAGAGAAGAGTAACACGTGTGTTGTACTTTTAATGGGGGGTCGGGGGAGGGGGGGGGGGGGGTTTGTTCACACCATGTCTACTCCCACATTGCACATCGAGCGTCGCACGGAGATGAAACGTATTAATTAAAGAATTAAGTTGGGGTTTTTTTGGATAACACATTTAGGCTCAAGGAATAGGAAGGAGACAGAGGGTAAAACACAATGTACTGACAGTGCAGCAACAAGCGGATGTAGGATGAGGCAAGGAAATGGATGAACAAACAAGAAAAAAATGGAGGAGTGGATGTGGTACCCCGCCCCAGCCCTCTCCCTTCCACAGATCTCCCGATGTCCCTGTTTCCTATTGTTGTTGTGCTTCCCTCTCTCACCCCCTCTTGTCCCCCACTCCCTTTGTTATATGGTATATGTGTTTGCTCTTACACGAGCCTCGACTTTGTATACCAAACAAAATGAGCGGAGCAAGCACAGGAACCTGTAAGTAAGAGGGTTTCATCGGGTATGGCTAACGCTGGTACAAGAGACTGCAGATAGGGAATTGGGGGTGACGTGAGATGTTACTGCACGACTTGCTTGTTGAAGGCCTGGTGAGAACAATGACATTGAGCAGACCGACAAAGGAGGTTCTATGAGTGTCGCTACTTGCAGGGGAAGACACGGAGAGAGTGTTAGACTGTCTGGATTAAATGGCGTGTTTCAAGTGTTGACTAGCCGATGATCTTTTCGAAATCATTTTAAGAGGGATGCTGGTGCTGTCAATCTGTCAATCGGATAAGATCCAGCTTGGCATTATGTAGAGTCATTTACAAAATGTTGGAGTGTTTCAAGTGAATCGGAGAAGTCATTAATGTTGATGAAATATAAACGACCCAGGTCGCTGCTTTCAGGATATCTGGCTGGAAGAGGAGACTTCTGGCTCCTCTCCTCTGGCTCCTCTGGCTTTCAGGATATCTGGCTGGAAGAGGAAGAGGAGACTTCCAGTGGAGACTGGAAGAGGAGACTAAAGGATACCTTTACACACTGATTGCGCACTTCGGGTCTATGAGCCAGAAATTAAGGTGACCTTGGATACCACAACAAGTTGGATCAATACAGGAATCACTTGGTGGAGATGTCTCAGCAGGATTTTGAAATGGAAACACAAACTGAAGTCAAGTTGTGCTTGGCTGGTCTGACTGGCCCCAGCCCACCACAGCCAGGCCTAGTAATCTAGTACAGTGGAAAAGGCTCCCCAAGGCGAAGTGCTTGATGGGTAATGACAGAAAAAAAACTTTTATGCTTAAAAATAGTGGTTCTGTTGGGGAGACATAACTAGTTTCTTTTTCTTGGTGACTTCTTCCAGCTGTGGAATACGTTTCATGATCCTGCTGATGTACGAGCCACCTGCTTGGAAAGCCTGTCTAACCTGGGCCTTTCATACCTTGACCTTTACCTCATGCACACCCCTATGGGTTTCCAAGTAAGAATACATATAAGAAGATATACAAATCATATTTTTGAAATGATAGTCAAACTTATTTGGTGATTTCCTTCCGAAAGCTTCAAGCAGGAGTTTTGTGTGATATAGACAACTTGCCAACATGTGATAGAGACAACTGCAGCCTGATAATTCCACTGTTGCTATTCAAAAGGTATAATGGTGCTATTTGTGTTCCAGAATATACCAGGTGAAGTATTTCCACACAAAGACAATATGATACTTGCCTCAAACGTGGACTTCATCGACACTTGGAAGGTGGTCATTTATTTCGTTTCGTTTTGAAAAGATACATTCTTTTTTAAACACAAGCACTTTTTATTTATTTTTCTGAACACCCTCACTTATGATGCTTATACATGTTGAGGTTTGTTATGGTGTGAAAGCAATAAGGGGTGTGAGAGAAATAAAACAACAGGCTGAAAGATGAAATTGGAGTCACTGAAATTGTGCAAGCATGAAATATTCCACAAACCAGCGCCATCGAACTCTCATCCAAATTCGAACGGAAAACCAAATACTGCATTGGAGTCATCAGAAGGAACCCGAAGTGAAGAGCAAAGATGGAGTGATCAGGAGGAACCTGGATAGGATTCGGGTTTCAGCCGCTACTCCACAACCCTCAAACCCATCTTAACACTTGGATGCAGTGATTGGGCCTCGGAGGCCCACAAGGTTTTTTTTGTTGCAAAAACTATGTGTACAATATTTTTTGGAATGAGCCTCATTTTCACCGACTTTCATGTTTTTACCCAAAATTCAGTGACATAAATAAATAAAAATTTCATTCAGGCTCGTGGGAAAATCTTCATTCTTCACTTATAACCCCAAAATCCGACACGAATGCAGGCCTGGGGCCTTCGAGGCCCCGCATAAATGTTGTTGTACTACTATGTTATATCATTATTTTCTTGATATGCACCTCATTATTTGCTCAGAGAATTTGGTTACAAATAATTCAGTGACAAAAATATGAAAATTTAAAAACTGTACACGAATACATTCGTGGGGCCTCCGGGGCCCAATGGCTGCATAGGTGTAGGATTTTTGACAGTTGTGGACATATACAATCTAAATAAAAGGATTAGTGAATCATATTTTTTGAGCAAATACTCCTCCATGAGCCTCAACTTTGAAGAGAGAAAAAAGTTGAAAAACCAAGAACAAAAAATTTTTTTGCAAAAATAAAATAAAAGATTCATTACTTGTATGGGATTCTTCCAAACAATAGGATCAATGATTAACATTTTCTGAGCAAATACACATCCATGAGCATCGCCTTGGATTGAAAAAGGATATGAAAGAAAAAAATCGATAAAAAAAAAAAACCACGAATACATCCGTTGGGCCTCCAAGGCCCAATGGCTGCATATATGTAGGATTTTTGACGCCTACATCTAAGAGTTAAAATCTAATTTGATCTCATGTTTTCACTCAAACATCTACACCTGATCTTGAGATTTCAGTACTCAGACTTGATTGAGCTCCACAATGATATTTTCATTACTCTTCCTCATTTATGATTATTGTCTTTGCAGATGACTCCGCTTTATTAAGTGCTGTAACCCCATCCGACCGACAGTATGGCAGCAGCTGCTTTCCTCTCTCCTGACCAGGAAAGGATCAGTTGCTGGTCCGACAAACAGAATATGTCCCTCAATCTGGGCAAATTTCACGTTTTCAACCTGTCTCTCCAGAAAGGTCATCTCATAAACCCACCTATGTTTGCACAATGAACCACAAGAATGACGTTCAGTCTCTTGACCTTCTGTGCCTCAGCATCAGCCACAACCTCTTGTGGATAGACTATGTTTTGAAGTTGGATTTGAAGCCGAGCCACAGACTACACTTTGCCCAAATTTGCAATTTGGACCAGGGCCCAAATTTCTCACTTCTCAAGAATGCTGGAGCCTCCAAAAAGAAGCCGTAGCACAAGGCCTGCAGTTCTCCCATCACATACACGTTGGTGTCATTTCCTGTTTCTTTAACCACCTCTATTGTGGTCTAGTTCCCTTTGCTATTTCAACACATAAGATCATGTCGACTCATATAATCCTCCCTTGTATCTCTCCCCTCGATTCTCTTCTCCTTCCGTTCATCATTCATTATCTTGCGTGTTAGGGTGACCACCTGGTGTCCCACTGTCTGTATGATACCTTTGTTTCCCTCTGTCAAGCTACATTCATTCTCTTCTCTGAGCCTACTTTGTTGTTTTTTTTGGGATTAGTTTGAAGATTAAAGATCGGCATTAAGGCTCGGGCATTTGACATAGTCTGACATCCTGCCAAGTTCTGCCTGTGGCAAAGCCTGCGTTCGTTCCTGGATTTCTGACTTCCTCCACTCACACAGTGAACATGTTGTCATCAATGCAACCCGCTGCTCCCTTCTCCTGGTGGAGTCTGGAGTTCCTCAAGACAGTGTTTTGGGCCCAGTCTTGTTTATCATCTTCTGTACGTGAATGACATTTCCGATGCTCTGGCAAACCCTCTCTTCCATTTTTCAGGCGACTTCACATTGTGTCGTAAACTACCCACATCCCTCTGCTAGGCAGATATAAGCTGCACCCTCCTCTGCTGAAATAGAATTGATTAGACATTGGTCTGATAATTTGAACATGTCTCTCAATTCTGGAAAATCTCAGTTTCACCCTATTGCTTCGGATGGATTAATTAATCCACTTATTTATTTCCTTGGTCATCCACTGGAAGAGGTTCATTCTCATGAACTTGTAGGCCTCACCGTCAGCCATGACCTTTCCTGGGTGAACCACATAACAAAGCTGGCCTCCAAAGCAATCCGCAGACTGGCCATCCTCCATTGATCCAATTCTCTCCTTGGAAAATCGGAAATACTCACAGTCTATAAGGCCTTTGTCTGTGGCTCAATGGAGTACTGCTCTTTACTACGAGATAGCACCCCAGCATCATATCTCTCTCCTAGATTATGTGGCATGTCAAGCTCTTCAAATTATTGAAATCTCCCTTGAAGAAGCCGATGCACAAGGCCTGTTGCTCTCACATCACAGAGAGGTCGTTGGCATCTCTGCTTTTTTTTAACCACCTCTTCTCCAATATTGCTGCCTCTGCTCTCTCAGTTGTCCGATCCTCCATATCTACTCCGGGATGCATGGGATCTTCTGGTAACCCCCTCCTGATTAAATTCTAAAATCCAGACCGAATGCATAACTCATCTCTTTTATTCCTTATTCTCCGCTATATGCTTAGGATCCTGAGTTCGAATCCCGGTCGATCGTTGAATTAACACCAGGGGGGTTGATTCAGCCTGTCATCCTTCCGAGGTCGGCAAAATTGAGTACCAGCTTGCTAGAGATGAATGAGCCATTCGGGTATCCTGCGTCGGAGTGGCGACCCATTCATGATTGTGCCCAATAGCCAAGGAAACTGCTTCGGCAGCCATATGCATCATCACGGTGCAAAAAGGAATGGTCATCATCATCTCCCCCATATGGAACAACATTCCATAGGCTGTTCTCTCACACTAATCCCTCCAGGATTTGCAGCAAGCGGTGCACCGTCATTTCTTGTCATCCCCAATTCTGTCACATAATTTTTATCCCCCCCATTAACCTTTCCAAACCCAAACATTTTGCTCGTTTTAGTTGTCCTCCCTTCCTCATCCTGTTTGTTCATTCCCATGATGTTCAACCTACAGGAGGCACTGATGCATCAGTGGCACTGCCACATCCCAACAATGATGCAACCCAGCAACTGGGGGTAACATGAGCAACTGCTGCTCATGAGAGCCAGACCAAAGTCTTTTGAGGCATAAAAGAAGCTTTATTTGAATGATGTAGCTTGTAGCATGATGAACTAATGATTAACGAAGTCAATCGGCAATAAGGTACATTTTACAAGTACAAACTAAATAGCAGTAAAGGAAACCCATTAATACCGTATGTTACCATTACCAACGAAAGACTATTTTATTAGCCATTTCTTCAGTATTCAAAATATATATATATATATTATTTTCTTTTAATTTTTTTTATCTTACTATAATTCACCAAATGTCCGTCCGTCCGTTCGAAGGTACCGCAAAAACGGCTAAACCGATAGCAACGATATTTTGGGTGGGTAATCCTGGGATCTCCTGGAGTAAAATAGGGTATATTGTTTTTCCAATTTCAGCTTTGGCCTCCAGCATTTTCAGATTTGGAGTCCCGCATAACGTTATTTTCCCGGGTGCCGCACAAACGGCTGCACCGATCGCTGCACAGCTGCTCCGATCAGACTCGGTGACCTCGGACAAAGACCTTTTATAAGGACATGGGTTGAATCCCTGCTTGAGAGAATGCCAACACCCTCCCCGCCATCACGGCCGTCTCTCCAACTCACAATCCCACGAGATATGCAGAAAGGACAACCCAAAACCATTTACCTTATTTTTGATTCGTATATAAACATCATTAAAAATAAATAATGACCTCGGCCAAAGTTCAAACGATGTGGGTTCAATCTCTACATGAGAGAATTCCACAAAGCTATTTGGGCGGTGTACAAACCAACAGATCGCTGTCTCCATCGATCTTGCCGAGGCCGTAACACCTATCGGCTCAAAATCCTTTTAACTGTTGACTTGGTAGTTTTTACAATGAAGGAAACATTAACAATGTTGTTAAAAGTTTATTTTGTGATTAATTTGTGATTAGAGTTATGTTGTTTGGAATGAAAAAAGAGATATCGAGTTCAAGTGAATGACGACATGCCATGATGGTTTCTACTTTCTGAACGTGAACTTCACGGATCCCCATATGCAGATTCGCCACAGACCCACAATCGATGTTTCTGTACGTGAACGAACCCATTTGTTTGCGAACGGGTACGTTTTTCATGGAAGTCCTTCACGAACTTTCTGTCCATGTCTGATGTGCAACTGAAGGTGCTACAGGAATGTGGAATTTATTGGTTTCATGCTTTAGCATTCGCCGTATCTGCATTGCCTGTTTGCTTCTGGCCTCCCACCCATGCGCAGCATGGGTATCTCACTAGTTTTTAAAACTGAAGTTTTACTGAGAATGGCAAAATTCTGGATAAAGTTTCAAATACCGGTATTCGTCTTCTTTTTTTTATTTGTGTGCAGGCCATGGAGAAACTGGTAGATGAAGGTCTCGTGAAGTCCATCGGTGTCTCCAACTTCAACCGCTCTCAGGTGGAGCGTCTGCTTTCTGTTGCCCGAATCAAACCTGTCGTCAATCAGGTGCTACTTAATTTCACAGTCTTCTAGTATGAAACAAGTACAAAAAGTTTTAATTAAAACAAAAGCCGCGTCGATGTTACACAATGCCTAGATGCAGCTGTGCCTATAACGTCGATGTTATAGGCACAGGACATTCCTATTGATTCGATTACTTGATGTTATTTTTGTGCAAAGTGAAAATATATCTCGGCAATTTCGCGTGTGTGGCGACGAATTTTTAATATATCTCGGCATTTTCCCGTCTGTTATTTCAGGCGGTGTATGACTGACCATGCCGGGATTAAAAATATATATATCTCGGCAATTTCTCGTGTGTAGCGACACGTGAACGAAGCTATGCTCCTCTCTCCACATTATTGTGATGACGTATAAATTAAATATTTCATCGTGACGATTGGCATCAAATGGACAAATTTTTAATATATCTCGGCATTTTCCCATCTGTTATTTCAGGCGGTGTATGACTGACCATGCCGCGATTTAAAAAATATATATCTCGGCAATTTCCCGTATGTGGCAACACGTGAACGAAGCTATGCTCCTCTCTCCACATTATTGTGACGACGTATAAATTAAATATTTCATCGTGACGATTGTCATCAAATGGACGAATTTTTAATATATCTCGGCATTTTCCCGTCTGTTATTTCGGGCGGTGTATGACTGACCATGCCGCGATTTAAAAAAAAAAAATCTCAATGGACTTGAAGTTACAGGCCTTTGAGAATTCATTTCGTTCTATAAAGGGCAACTTCCATCGGATTTTCTTCCCGTTTTTTTTCAACCGAGTCTAAAACTATGTTAGCGACTGTGAAAAATGAAATGATATATCGAATTTGATTTGAAATAAAACTGTGTGAGAGAGGAAGACACCACAGGCCTACAAAACAGGCCTCAAAGCTATGCGAGTTAATAAAATGGTGGATATTTGTTTATATGAAGCCTCTCCCACAATGGGTGGAGCTATGGTTCCCAGAATGGGTGGAGCTTTGAGGTTTTGTCTTCTCTGCAAGAACAAGAAGAACAAGAAGAAGAAGAACAACAACAACAACAGCAGAGGGCACTCTATGACCAGCGTCTTGCGACGCGGCTAAAAAACAATAATTCCATGGCTTCCTTACAGTTAAACCCAAACAGTTACAAGTTGAACAGCTGGAGAGAATCAGCAATTCCAAATAATGGAAGAACCTGGATTTCTTTTTCCTACACAAGAACCAACATAGAAATGCAAGGTGACGGAAGGAGCAAACTGATAGTGAGGCAGCGAGGCAATCTTGGACACAATAAGCAAGGGAATAAACTAACAGAAAATGAGGAGAAAGAGGAGGGAAGGAAACACTGCAACTCTGGAGGGTTGGGTTTGGAAAGATTGATGAGACTAATAAAGATTGTGGGTAAGGGATGACCTGTGAGATGATAGTTTACTTGAATCCGTCACGGGAAGAAAGGGGTAGTACAGCCCCTGGAAAGCCGGATACGTACACCTTGGATTTCATGGGGAGTGGAGGAGGACACTGGGAGTAGAGGGCACTATACTGTAGCAGAGGTGGTAAAAATTAAAAACAGGTCACTGACCTGCCTACAGGGTGGTGGGGATCAGGATATTTTGAATGTTCTTCTTAGATTTTTGTCAAGGACAATAAAATCGTTACATTCTTGTAAAAAAAAAAGTTTGTTTGTTTTCAGGAAGTGTAGCCTCATTGTGGATGCATAAACGAACACGGACCAAACAGAAAGTCCCAGACTTTAGGCATGCGTTTCCTGGACATTTTGGAAGGGATGCACCAACACCATGAATTTTGCAAGAATGGGAAGATAAAGACTTTACAACAGGTTGTGTTACTGACGTGGTAGATTCCTAACCCACTCGGTACATGTTCAGGTTCTTGAGACCTCCATTGATCGATATCCACATAAGTCAACCAGGAAGCGCTCGGTGAAACTGCGCATCTGCAGAAGCCCTGTGCAGAAGGTTCAGGAAGAAGACATTCAAGTCTGTTTGGTTAACTTCCTTCTATGCCACAGGTTGAGAGCTTGAAAATTAAAACAGGATGCCAGTCTGTGTTGAATGCATAATATATATTCCACCGAGATGATTCGGACATCTTGAGTGCTGAGATCTTCCGGAACTAGGAGGTAAGAGTCAGGACTATGGAAAATGAGGAACATAGTTCTTCCGGAACTAGGAGGTGAGAGCGAGGACTATGGAAAATGAGGAACATAGTTCTTCTGGAACTAGGAGGTGAGAGTGAGGACTATGGAATATGAGGAACATCGTTCTTCCAGAACTAGGAGGTGAGAGTCAGGACTATGGAAAATGAGGAACATAGTTCTTCTGGAACTAGGAGGTGAGAGCGAGGACTATGGAAAATGAGGAACATAGTTCTTCTGGAACTAGGAGGTGAGAGTGAGGACTATGGAAAATGAAGAATATAGTTCTTCTGGAACTAGGAGGTGAGAGTGAGGACTATGGAAAATGAAGAATATAGTTTTTCCGGAACTAGGAGGTGAGAGTGAGGACTATGGAAAATGAAGAATATAGTTCTTCCAGAACTAGGAGGTGAGAGTGAGGACTATGGAAAATGGGGAACATAGTTCTTCTGGAACTAGCAGGTGAGAGTGAGGACTATGGAAAATGAAGAATATAGTTCTTCTGGAACTAGGAGGTGAGAGTGAGGACTATGGAAAATGAGGAACATAGTTCTTCCGGAAATGGTTGCATTCTCTGCAGACCACGTTTTTCTTATGGATCCCTAATTCTGTCAAACAAAGACAGGTATCGTGACTAGGTTAAAAAGAAGGGTTATTGCAAACCCAAAGGAAGTTAGTGCTATACTATTGAGTTAGCCTTTCATGTGTACCCATCTGAGTACTAAGCTCACAGTGCAGGGTTGTAGATATTGATTTGTAAATTCCTCTGAATATTCTGGAGATCCAGTGAAGTACCCAATCTGACCAATAAATACAGAACACTTTATGGTGGACTTTTCAAAGCCAGAATGGGTTATTGTTCCACTTTGACCCCAACAATTGTGATTTGTTTCAAGAGAGCATAGCTTTATATTGGTTAACATAATTCCTTATATATTCTTTATTGCCATGTAGGTTGAGCTACACCCATACCTGGCTCAGCAGGAGATGGTCAAATACTGCCAGTCCAATGGTGTAGTTGTGACAGCCCACACACCTCTTGGATCACCTCAACCGTAAGTCTTCCACCACTCAATTCCTTTAAGAATCTAATACTGCCCGTTCTTTCATCAACTCAATTGAGCACTGACACACTCACACTACTGTGACATATCCAATCGGAGTAATATTGACATTTGTAATTTAGATTTGTATTCGCGTAACTTGTTCATAGAATGAATGGTGATGGAAGAAGTAGTGTAATTCCTCATTCTCATTGGACTGTTCCAGTGCTCCAACAGCACTGTTCCAGTGCCTTATCCAGCATAAGTAGTGTTCCACAATGAAACATCCTGTTTCAACTAGCACTAGGCCAGAAAAGGGTCTCTTTCCCAAAAGACGCTTTCTAATCTCATTGCATTATGTAGAAGAGTTAATTACCCTGCGAACACGAAACAAAAAGTGGGGTCAAGCAACTGGTTCACCTTGTCTGTCTGTCTGTCTACAAATGGCAGTTTATAATCGAGGAACAACCCTTTCGATTGAATGTCATTTGAAGCTGAACCGACCGTTAGTTTAGCAGTACTTTGGCTCTGAATTTGGAAAATTTAATGGAATCTCGTCCCCAGGGCGCATGCGCATAGAGGATGGAGCAAGGTAATTAATTGTTTTAGTCTGTCTTGAACTGTTGTCTGTCTTAAAGAACATTTTAAATTTTTAAGTGATTCTTCATCATTGAGTGATCGGGTCAAAAACTATATTTAGCATGGTATTTCAAAAAGTTGTGGATGGATTATGACAAACTAGGTGGATTTGAGTTGGCTAGGTGACAATAACAAGACAATTTGATTTTGGTTCAGGTCTGGATCCAGATCTGGCCTATCAGTGGATAAAACCACCTTTAGAGGCCATTTTTCCCCGCAAAGCGGGGGTTGGCCTTTTTCGGGCACCGTGGTTGTTGTTGTTTTTCGGTCCCCTTTTTGAAGCAATGTTTTACGGCCGGATGCCCTTCCTGACGCCAACCCTTTTTGCCGCCTTTAACGACAAACAGGGAATTACCAGTGAACTGGTACTCAATTAGCCGACCTCGGAAGGATGACAGGCTGAGTCAACCCCCCTGGCGTTAATTCAGCGATTGACCGGGATTCGAACCCAGGATCCTAGGATCCTAAGCCGGCACCCTAGCCACTAGCCCAACATCAACTATCAGTGGATACAAAGTGTAAACTCTTCGGCCTGGTGGAGGCTCTCTACCAACTGCCATTCTAGTTTATGTTGTTTGTTCCTGCCGAGTACTTTTATATATTTTACATATTGCTTGAAGTATTACGATATATCATTTTGTGTGCTCCTTCCGTGTCCTTCTAAAGGGTTCCGGCTGTCGTATAATCTATAGGCCTATAAATAATACATCATTATCCTGTGTTTGTCTGTCTTTTTGACTATTTTCTCTTGAACTACTCAACCAGGATCATGAAACCCTTATCCGAATAACGGTCCTTGTCCAAGGAGTTCTGGTTGTATATTATTATTTCCACCATGAATAACCTTGTATGTTTTTATTATAATTTAGCTTACTGATCCCTTATTTTTACTGAAGAATTGCGAGATCACACAATCTCACGAGATTGTAAGTTCATGAGATTTTTCAGCTTCATTCGCTTTTAAATTATTTTTCTCCACAACCGCTTGAATGGTAGACACAAAACTTACAGCATAGAAGTGCATACCTCCTACAACATAGCAGTTGCATGATGATTGGATGGAAAATGTGTCTGTTTTCTGTAGGCATGGGTTGCAGGGTGTTTCTTGTATCAGGAATAAACAGCCTCGACCTTGTGGAATTAAACCTTTTGTTACAGATCCGTCACTTCTGCCTTTGTTGTTAAAATATACTTGTAGGCTTTTTTTTAGTTTCAGGTAGTATTGTTGTTAAGATTTTTGTGTGAAATGGAGATGACTTTAGTAAAAAGGTAAAAAGAAATGTTTGTGGAGGAAAAGGAAAAACGCGGCAAAGAACCGGAAGGAGGATGAGGAGGAGGAGAACGGCCAGGAGAGAGATACAGGCGTGAATCGCGTCGAGGCTGCGAGCAGACTTTTTTGATATTGGTCGTGAAGGAGTTGAGGCTTTCCGTGAAAGAGATTGTCCACTACATCGTCATATATTGCGAGTGCAATTAAACCTGCGTCTCAGGTTTTATCACCAGGTGTGAGTCATCATTGGAGAAATAAAGCGCCTCCATTATGGGCCTATACACCATTTTGTCCTCGAAGAAGAAGAGGCTGTCTGCTTGGTGCATCTTGTTTTGCCGTTGGGATTTCCGTATCGACCTCATCGTGTTAATTGCCGTTGGTTTACCTATCGGCTCAATTCACATATCGACCTCTCACCTCGTAACTCCTCATTCACAGTCACGCCAATACCTGCCTATTGATTTGCCGTTCTGCACGACCTCGATCTCCAACCAGTGTGGAGATCCGTGCACGGAATTTGGGGAATGTTACATCCCACTCACATTTGGCGTATCGTGAGTTCCTTGCTTTGAGAGCATTGGGGGAATGATGGTACCATCATATGTATTGTTCATTTGATGCAAGTGATATTTTCATGGTACTTTCTTTAATAGCGTTATTATTGTGTATGTGAGAGTTCTTAATACAATTACGTGTTTTGTTCTACAATTGCATTGGTGTGGTTTTACCATGGTTTATTAGAAAACGCAAAATAACAAATCTTTCTGCCGTATTCCTGTTCGAGACTCTGAGGTGCACCATAACCGGGGTTTGGGGAGGTAATATGCAACACTTTTTTATTAAGCCTTCCCCTCTGGCATAGGGGAAGGCTTATGCTGTTTTGCCCACTTCCAGAAATGATGCAACTAGCAACCACAGGCTGTTTACAAAACAACACGATTGCTGTTGTATGGTGTTTCACAATTAGCGGCCACATTTTAGCTCAACTGGAGCGAAGTTCAGGGGAGCGTATGCGATGGCAAGTCGTCCGTCCGTCAGTCCGTAAACACTTGCAACTTCTTCTCCAAAACCACAGATGGGATTGTGACCAAATTTGGCACAAATTTTATTTGTTGTATTGTGTATAAAGTTGTTCACGGCATTAAAAAAATTCGGGGTTTAAGGGGGTCTAGGTGGATGACCCACCCCTCCCCCCCCCCCCCCCCCAAAAAAATAGGAATTTGCTTTTTTTCTCAGAACCTACACACGCGATTTTGATAAAACTTCACCACAACCTCCATCGTCCTTGATGTACCAATGTTTTTTTTCAAGGCATTGGAAAAATTGGGGTCTGAGGAGGTACACGGGGTGGGAGGGTTGCCCCCCAAAATATGTATTTTTTTTTGTTTACAGTCTTGTGATTATGTTAGTATGATTCTACATGCTGCCCTGTCTTCTAGCAACCATTGAAATTGGTTTAAAATACCTTTAGTCGGTGCAGTATACTGTTTATTCTACCAGGTGAGCGCCAGGGGTATTGCCCCTAGATGTTTTTTTTATGGTACCACAGAGTTTATTACACCGATAAGAGTACTAAACCACAATTTAGAAAATTATTTTTCTTTCTTTTTTTCTCTCTTCCCACACTCAACACTCCAAATTGAAACTATCGGGGACGTCTGAGACTATCAAGGTCATATGGTGGTCCGAAAAACAAAATGGCCATCATTGGATAAGTCGCAGGTACAGTGGCCTACAAAAGTATTCACCCCTTACTAATAATGCCACATTTAGATGAATTACGAATTATGTAGAGACAATTTTTCCAAATGAACTTTTTTATTCTTAACTGAAAAGATCAAACGAAACACTGTTATAGTTGAAGGAGGTTACATGTCAGGAATATCTGCAAAAAGCATGGACAAATCAAGATTCACTGGTTGCAAAAATATTCAGTCCCTCAGGCGAGTACTTGGTGAAAGCACCTTTTGCAGCAATGACTGCGATGAATCTCTTTTTTGGTAGGTCTCTACCAGCTTTGCACAGTGAGATGGTGAAATATTTACCCATTCTTCACATGAAAATTTGCTCTAATTCTGCCATGTTTAATGGGGATCGTCGATGGACTGCAATCTTCAAGTCTCACCATAAATGTTCAATTGGGTTCAAATCAGGACTTTGACTGGGCCACTCAAAAACATTTATTTTCTTCTTCATCAGTCACTCCAGTGTGGCTTTTGCTTTGTGCTTCGGATTATTGTTCTGCTGAAATATGAATCTCCTAAATCTCTCACCCAGTTTCAGATTCATGGCTAACTCAAGTAGGTTTTCATTAAGTATTCTTCTGTACATTGCACCATCCATTATTCTTTCTATCCTGACAAGCTTGCCAATCCCTGCTGATGAAAAGCAGCCCCATAACATGATGCTGCCACCACCATGTTCGACAATAGGGATGGTGTTGACTGGGTGATGTGCAATGTTTGACTTGCGCCATACATAATGCTTTAAATTCAGACAAAAAGTTAAATTTTTGTCTTGTTTGACCACAAAAGGTTTCTCACTATGCTTACAGGATCATCAATATATATTTTTTTCCCACAAACCCCATACAAGCTTTTAGATGTGTCTTTTTCAGTAATGGCTTCTTTCTTTCCATCTGTCCATAAGGGGCCAGCTTTGTGAAGGGAACAGTATGTTGGTGAATGATGAACACTGACCCCCATCTCAGACATAGACCCTCGCAGATCTTTAAAATGAAACAGAAAACCAAATACTACATTGGAGTCATCAGGAGGAACCTGCATAGGATTCGGGTTTCAACCGCTACTCCTCCACCCTCAAACCCATCCAAGCGCAGCCACGTGAACCTTCCAGAAAAAGAAAATTCTGCAATAATTCTTGCGAAGAGTTTGATTTGAAAGCATCATGAAATAAGCTCAGGTGGCATCAAAATGTGAAAACTTTTGAGGGGGGCAGGAGGTGAATACTTGTGCAGGCCATGCAAGTCGCAGGCGATCTCCAAGAGTAAGCTTCCCCTGGTTGGGAGAGGCTTACCCTTGCCGTTTTCTTTGTGATCGCAGATATCTAGCTTACTTTTAAAATTGTTCTTCATGAACACAGCAATGTTGTTAAAAACGTGAAGAAAGAGGGAAGGGATTGTGAATTTTATGTTGCATCATTATTTACTTTTGACGTTCTTCTGAACAAACGGGAACAGGAACAACGCAGGCATGTTTCAATTGATCAGGCATTTGCCTTCGTGCTCCACTTACCTTGTGCTGTCGTTTTAGATTATAATTTGTGTCTAATGCAATTTTCACGTTTCAATGCTAATGTGAAAAGGACGTGATACACCCTCCTTAAATTGAATGGGCACTTGATTTAAAAAATCCCATGTTTCACGGGCACCATAAAAAAGAATGAAACTAGAACGGCACTCATTAGAGAGCATACCTCCGCCAGGTGAACAGTTTACATTTTGTATCCCAGAGTAGACCAGAAAATCACAATACAGAATCACATTTAATCAAAATCATCCGTCCACCACTTTTTGAGATATCCTGCTGTATGTTGGTTTTAGCTCTATCACTCAATGGTGAAGAATCACTTAAAAAATTAAATAACTCTCATATCCAAATCCACATTCAGATCTTCACCAAAATCGAACCGATTCTTCCTGGTCATACCCGCAACATCTCCACCAAGTTTCGTTCAAATCCGTCTATAACTTTTTGAGATATCCTGCTATGTATCGTTTTTATCCCCATCTCCCAATGGTGAAGAATCACTTCAAAAATTCTAGTAGCCGGATCCGAATCAGGATCTTCACCAAAATCTAATCATTTCGTCCTTGTCACATGCGCTACCTCTCTGCCAAATTTCGTCCGAATCCGTCCACAACTTTTTGAGATATCTTGTTCACAAACAAACGGACAGACAGACAGACAGGGGTGAAAACGTAACCTCCATCTACCTTTGGTGGCGGAGGTAATTAAATGATGGCCCGAATGGGCAACTCCTATGCTGCTGTACATCATAATTATCAACAAATGTATCATTATTCATACAACTTATGTGACTCAGTATGCAGCCTCGATTGATGTGATCTTGTAGTGATTTTCATTTAATTTTAATGACGCTTTTCTGAAATCCCACATTTTCAACAGCAATGTTAAAGAAGAGATTCTGCGAGAACCGGTCATTATCTCCATTGCCGAGAAGAATGGGAAGACGGCTGCACAGGTGAAAGCAAATAGAGGATTGAGTGAGTATATATATTAAACATATTGTTGTGTTACAACCTCCACCTGAAAAGCACAAGCAATTAAAGGTGGGAAATGCATACACCAGGAATTGTAATCCCATGCAAAGCTGACTTGAGGCTAAATGTGGACGAGGCGCAGGTTACGTCACCTTATACCCCAAATTCAGTCGAAAACTGCGTCGATTATACTTGAGCAGTTGCACAATTTATGCCTCTAAGGGTTACTAATCAATAATGAACTCGCACACCTAGCCTTTGATAAATAAATAATGAGAATATATTGGCACAGGATGGATGGCACAAAATCCCAGAGGAAGGACAAACACAAATCACAACAAGAAAGAGCAATCAGCGATTGCAGACCCTCGCCAGGACGTGTTTTCAGTGTTGTTTTAAGGCTTTTGTGTTAAAACAAATATGGCGGCCGAACCACGTGACCAATAACGCTATCGTTTTTTGTTTTTTTTCTCCACCAATTTATCCCTAGATGATGCTCAAGAAATTTCATCTTTATCAGATGAAGTTTTGTACTTGTCGAATTATGACGTCATAATGGAGGCACCTATGACATCATTAATATATGTTATTGCACATGGAGAGTTCTTTCCAATGAGCCATGTCTCAATTTTTTCTATTCAGTGCTTTCAGAGATATGGAGGTGCAATTTTTTTTGTTTTTTTTCCCCCCAAGATGGTGCCCGTACCACGTGACCTATGACGTCATAATTATGAAGAAAATTCTTCAGGTGGAGTTTTACCTATAGTGAAAATTTCCTGTCAATCGGACCAACGCTTGCAGAGAAAATTATATTTATTCTGTGCGGAAAAACAAACAAACAGATAAACAGACTCAAATGCAATACCCTTTCTTCTGGTGAGGGTAATAACGTAATATATACAAGCAAACTCAATCCCTTGCCACCAAACAGTCACATGGAACCAGGCTAAAGCAGAGTGTGCTTCAGGACAATGCAAAAATGAAGGATCGCGGGATGTAGGTGAGGGTGGTAGGAGAGCGGGTGTAAACGTGGTAAAGAGGTATGCTCTTGAGGACACAACAGGGAGGCGAGCTCGATCCAGCCAGAAAGTCCAAACGAGAGAGTGGTGCCCTGCGGCCTAGGGGTTTTTTTTTTGGTTTTTTTTGGATACACGTTCGAGGCTCATGTAAGAGCTAACATTGATCACAAAAAGACAAACTGACACATAAAACATATGATAAAGGGAGCGGGAGAACAAGATGGAGAGCAGGGACATCAGGAGATCTGTGGGAGGGAGAGGGCTTGGGGGAAGAGGCATGGGAAGGTGGGAGAGGTAAAAAAAAAAACATGGACACCAAGGACTTCCAGGAAAGAAGTTGGTATTTCAAAAAAGTGGATCTGGGGTGAATTAACGGGGGTAGAAAAGATCAAGGTTTTGGATGGGGGAAGATAAGAGATGGTGGTGAACAGCTGTTTTAAAGACCTGGAGGGAGGAGTGGGATTGAAGAGAGTGAGGGAGTTTGTTCCAGAGGCGGGAGAAAAGAGGAATGAAGGAGTGAAGGCGAGCAGAGAGTGTTGATTTTGGCAGTTTAACCATAAGAGGGTTGCTGGCAGATCTTGTGCGACTTGTAGAAATATTTGGGGGCTGGGGGAGCAAGGCCGGAGAGGAGTCGGTAGAAGACGTGAGATTTTGAAAAATGCCCTTGTGCCGTCACAAGATGCCAACCTTGGGGTGTTCCAAGCAATGTTGCGATGTCCATCAGCCAAAGACAGGGGATGCCTTGGGCAGCACAGCCCAAATTTCCGGCTGTGGAGGGGGAGTAATCTCCTGGTGATGTCTGCTATACAAGCTGTTCTGCCAGTCTGAGATTAGCTCAAGGCTAAAAGGCAAACGTTGAAGGTGTACAGAAGGTTGCAAGGTGGACAATAAAGATCAGAGTTTCTTTTCCGAAGGGTAAGCAAGTCCTCGCCAATACCCAGAACAATTTCCAAATTTCTGCCAGTCGAACTTAAGGCCGAGCTCGCCGATTCATGAAAGCTACGGACCAGAACCATTCAACCCCCTCCCCAACCCCACCCTTCCTGCCGACCCTAAACAAGGATGCTGAGACAAGGATGTCTGACAAGGACAAATAGATGCGATTTTGGTGAAGATCTGAATATGGATTGGGATATGAGAATTATTTAATTTTTGTAGCGATTCTTCACCATTGAGTGATATGGCCAACCAGGTGGAGGTATGGTCTCCACTGAGTGCCGTTCTAGTTTTCAAATGTAATTCTGTCCGATGTCGTGTTGTTATGTGATGCTTGTCTGCACTACAAAAACAGACAGATTGTATACAAGTGGCCTTTCCAGTTTTTGAAACCTGCAAGCATGATCCTAACACTAAATTTGAAACAAACATTTTGTGGACACGCACATTCGTAACTAGAACGGGCACTCGGTAGAGCGCATACCTTCGCCGCAGCTATGGTAAAAATACGATTTTGACCTTTTCGTGACCTTGACCTTGACCTTTGACCCGATTGCTCCCAAAATCTAATCAAATGTGTCCCGTATAATAACCAATCATCCCACCAAATTTCATGCAATTCGGTTGAATACTTTTTGAGTTATGCGAATAACATACACACACACACACAGACATACAAATAAATACACAGCGATCAAAACATAACCTTCCGCTTTTGCGAAGGTAAACATGCACCTGATCAAATATGGACTATTTCCACATTCACAACATGCTAAATATACCGTAACATGGCCGAAACGGATAGATAGACAGATAGATGAGTAAATAACAAAAAAAACACACCAATGTGCAAGTCCGTGTTCAATGGTTCTATGTAACTATATGAATGTAGTGAAGGTTCAAAGGTCAATTTGTTAAGGTTGCCTTCATATTTTGCAATGCATCCACTTTCTAAAACCTGATTGTTTCAGTTGTGCATATCTTGTAATATGAAAATACGCATTGCGTAGAGTGAGAGCTTCGTCGACAATGGTCAGTCGATCGGGCACGCAGCCCTCGCAAACATCTGTAGGCCTAGGCCTAGCTAGGCTAGGTTGTTTGATCTTGGGCTTAGAATTATAAATGAAGTCGGTGTAGATGGCGGAAAACTGAAATCAGTGTACCTGGCTTAAATGAAGTCGGTGTAGCTGGCGGAAAACTGAAGCCGGTGTAGCTGGCTTAAATGAAGTCGGTGTAGCTGGCGGAAAAAAGAAGTCGGTGTAGCTGGCGTAAATGATGAGCGGTTTCGAATTCAAAATCCGGTCTGTACAGTACTGTATTGTAATTTTTTGATTTTAATCACCAGGTGAAAATAATTTATCAGTCGCGCCAGACGAAAGCAAGATCACGTGAGCAAGATGGCGGATCATGGAAGGGACAAGATGGCGGATCATGGAAGGGACATTTGAAATGACAACATGAAATTTTGTTCCCAAGGGAATGGGGAATGACAGTGAAATTTTGAATGGATTTACATATACATGCAATTGCCATAGAGATTCGCTTACGAAGCTCTCTAACATAGAATGTTTGTCTGCTATATTTTAAGATTTCACATTTGTACCAGTTTCAAATATTATTGCTCGATCTGCCCCTCCAGATAATTTTGCGTTATCAAGTCCAGAGGAACATCGTTGTGATACCAAAGAGCATGAATGCATCGAGGATTGTCCAAAACTCACAGGTAAGAGGAAATTACTGATTAACTGCAAACCCGCTTACCAGGACTAAACGATTTGGCTTTTTGCAGACAAGTTATCTATCTAGCCAAACATGGGTGAGAATTAGTCACGTGACCGGGCATGTCATAAAAGACCCCGAGTCCCGCTGGCAGTTTTACCTCTGGACACGCAGTGTAATTTAAGGACACGTGTGCACAAGCACAATGGGCTGCAGGAAAATCAAGTGTCGGGAATGTCCCAATTCACTCCATTTTGTGATCTCTAACGAGATGACGGTCTCATTGACAAAGAAAGGTTTATTAAGCCAGTCTACTTAATTACACGTCTTAACACAAACGCAGGTAGAGGAAGAAGGTCAAGCAGAATAAAAGGTAAAATAAGTCCATTTGTGGATGCAATAGAAGAGTGAGGAAAGAGAGCAGTGGGGAAGGAGATAAAATAGGTTACAGATGGTGCCAAACACACTTGTCAACAAACAAAATTAAACTAGAACGACGCTCAGTAGAGAGCATACCTCTGCCAGGTGAATAGTTTACGTTTTGTATCCTTGAGTGGACCAGAAAATCACAATACAGAATCGCATTTAATCAAAATCATCCGTCCACAACTTTTTGAGATATCCTGCTTTATATCGTTTTTGGCACGATCTCCCAGTGGTGAAGAATCACTTAAAGATTAAATAATTCTCATATCCGAATCCATATTCAGATCTTCACCAAAATCTAATCTATTCTTCCTTGTCACACACACAACTGGTCCACCAAGTTTCGTCCAAATCCATCCACAACATTTTGAGATATCCTGCTTTATATCGTTTTTGGCACGATCTCCCAGTGGTGAAGAATCACTTAAAAATTAAATAATTCTCATATCCGAATCCATATTCAGATCTTCACCAAAATCTAATCTATTCTTCCTTGTCACACACCCAACTGGTCCACCAAGTTTCGTCCAAATCCATCCACAACATTTTGAGATATCCTGCTTTATATCGTTTTTGGCCCTATATCCCAATGGTGAAGAATCACTTAAAGTAATTCTACAAGCCAGATCCCGGATCTTCACCAAAATTGAATCGATTTTTCCTTGTCACACACACAACCTGTCCACCAAGTTTCGTCCAAATCCATCCATAACTTTGAGATATACTGCTATATGTTGGTTTTAGCCCCATCACTCAATGGTGAAGAATCACTTTAAAAATTCTCATATCCCAATCCATATTCAGATCTTCACCAAAATCGCATCTATTTGTCCTTGTCAGACATCCATCTGGACCACCATGTTTTGTCCAAAACCGTCCACAACTTTTAGAGATATCGTGCTATATATCATTTTTGGCCAGATCTCCCAATAATGAAGAATCACTTTAAAAAATTCTAGTAGCCGGATCGTCACCAAATTCTAAGCATTTCGTCCTCGT
The DNA here is from genome assembly GCF_964187855.1 of Myxine glutinosa. NCBI lineage: Eukaryota > Metazoa > Chordata > Myxini > Myxiniformes > Myxinidae > Myxine > Myxine glutinosa. The sequence continues at coordinate 33,935,886 of NC_136271.1, forward strand.
CACATACGCTACATCTCTGCCAAATTTCGTCCGAATCCGTCAACAACTTTTTGAGCTATTTTGTTCACAAACGGACAAACAGAGACAGGGGTGAAAACATATAAACCTCCATCTCAAAAATCTCAAAATATCATCTATCATATAATCATATTATATTATATCATATATAATATAAGATAATATATCATCGCAGGCTATCTCAAAAAGTTATGGACGGATTTGGACGAAACTTTGTTGGAGAGGTTGGGTGTGTGACAAGGACGAATCGATTCGATTTTGGTGAAGATCAGAATATGGATTCAGATACGAGAATTATTTAATTTTAAGTGATTCTTCACCACTAATAGATAGGGCGAAAAGCGATATGTAACATGATATTTCAAAAAGTTATGGCTAAACTTGGTGGAGGAGTTGGTTTGGTGACAAGAAGAAGCCGATTAGATTTTGGTTCAGGTCCAAATCCAGATCCGGCCTATCAGTGGGACACAAAACGTAAACTGTTCAGCATGGCGGAGGTATGTGCGCTACTGAGTGCCTGTTACGGATTTGTCATTTCCGGTGTTGTGGTTTTCATCCACTTGAAATATTTCTGATTCTATGTACTATTATTGGCTTCAAAAGGTTTATTGTTCCTGAACTGTTTGCAAAGGATAAAAGCGTTAATGTTAAAAAGAGACAAGAAGCCGGATCGGGAGCCGGAAGACGAGGAAGAGGAGAGAGAAAAGAAGGCGGAGCGAATGAGTCGGACAAGAAGCGAGTAGCTTCCAGCTCCGTAGCGAGCATTGTTGAACGAAAGTCGCGAGTGAACTTTGAGTTTCCTTGAAAGGAGTTCCTGCGATAGGTGTTATCGCTGGGGGATTGAAAAACCTGCGTGGTCAGGTTTGGGCGTTGCGATTCTGAAGAATCATCGCTGGGTCGTGTCGACTCAAGTAAGAGCCGTCGGCCATTTTGACACTCGCGCTTTGTTCAATAAAAGGTCTTGGCTACGCGTCAGCTTTTTCACCATCCTGTCGTCTGTCGGGGATGTGTGTGCGCAACGCTGAGTTTGAAGTTTAAGTGGCGGTTCGCCGACTGAACCGGGAACGTTCCTATCTGGAGGGGGCCTTTGGGATTTCCCCTTCCGCCACGAGTTTGCTTTTGGTTTTGGACCACGTGACTTTTTGCGTCGCTTCGTCCACCTACGCCTGAGAGCTGCTTCGGCGGTGCGACTGCCCTTGTCATCCGCACGAGATTCTGGTCTTGATTGGACATTGTTCTAGCGATCGCTGGAGTGAGTCAACCTCGTCTTGAGGACGGGAATATAGAGACATTGGGGAAGGTTTTTCCACTCACTTGGAACACTGTGAGTTATCCTATGCTAGTTGATGGTACCATCATAAGATGTATTGAGTGTACTTTTGATTGCTATTTGTTGTACCGTTATTCTTGTGTGATTTTTAATACAACATTTGTTTGTTGATAATCATTGGTGTGGTTTCACTATTGATTTCTGACACAGAATAACATATTTTTCTGCCGTGGCTCCTCTCGGTACTCGGAGGTACATCGTTACCAGTGGGTCGGGGAGGAGCACGTAACAGTGCCGTTCTAGTTTGTTATCGTTATTATTGACTGACAATTTGTCTTAACAGAATAAATAACGAGTGAATACATTTGAGAATGAATGAATGATCGTTTTCGCTGGGTCGTGTTTAACTTAAACATGGTTCCCTGTTTTGAGGCAATGCTTTTTTTTGTTTCTTTTTATGGCGGATGCCATTCCTGACGCCAACCCTTAGTCGCGTCTTACAATGCACAGGGATACGGTGTACCTATTCTAAATCGGAGTACACTCCATTCATCCCAGCAAGCTGGTACTCAATTTGCCAACCTCGGAAGGATGACAGGCCGAGTCAACCCCCCTGACGTTCAGCGATGGCCGGGATTCGAACTCAGGATCCTTGGATCCCAAGCCGACACCCTAACCGCTATGCCAACACCAGGCTTGAGAGAAAGATGAAATTTTTGGGAGTAGTGTGACTATGCTCTGGTATGCATTACAACACTGTTGGCAAAAGATGGACTCAAACCTAATCCATAAACTATTAAAGCAATCCCAAATGGAGTTAAGCCTGGTGTTGGCTTAGCGGTTAGGGTGCCGGTTTGGGATCCAAGGATCCTGAGTTTGAATCCTGGTCATCGCTGAATTAACGCCAGGGGTGTTGACTCAGCCTGTTATCCTTCCAACACAACAACAACATGCATTTTAAAGGCCATTTTCCCTGCTAGAGCGGGGGTTAGCCTGCTAGAGCGGGCCGGCTGTTATCCTTCCGAGGTCGGCAAATTGAGTACCAGCTTGCTGGGATGAATGAGGCATTCGGGTATCCTGCGTCGGAGTGGCGACCCATCCACGATTGTGCCCAATATCCAAGGAAACGGCTTCTGCAGCCATATGCATCATCACGGTGCAAAAAGGAATGGTCGTCATCATCAAATGGAGTTGAGAAAGTTCTCAAGACAAAAAGGGGGTCGCACCGATTATAATGATTATGCTGGAAAGACAGATTTGATTTTTCCTATTATAATAAGTGCTCTTATATCCTTGAGTTCATGGAAATCCCTTAAATTGGTTTCGTATTACAATGATTTATTTTGTTATCCTGTCTCAATGAATACATTTCCTCCTGGACTCATACTTTTGCATCCCACTGAATATGGAAGAAGGAAAGAACGACCGATGAAAGGACACAATGGTTAGGCCAAATCAACCGAAACAGAGCATGCTAGATTACAATAACCCAACATGCACACAATAATATGCTGCAATGAGCACGAAATATGAACGACGCTTGACAACAGGTGTCAATTTTTCTCTGTTTCCTGGTTACATGTCAAGTCCCTCTCTCTTTCAGATATTCGATTTTAAATTGGATGAAGAGGAGATGCAAAGAATCGCCGCACTTGACAGAAACTGGCGACGCTACAGCTTTAATATTTTTCAGTACGTATTTCAGTACGAGATCAAAATCAAAACATACAATGTTCAAGGGTCGGTACAAAAGTCTTGCCTCTTATTAGTCTCCTGCCGGTTTTCCCGGAGAAGACGTACTTTAGGTTTGCTCTGCGTCTGTCCAGCCCACCTATGGTTTTCCAGACTTTTTCCCCATACCCTTTAACATATCCAACTGAAACTTGGTACATGGCTTTATTATGATAAGTTACAGAAACTGCAACGTATTCTGTAGCAATTGCTGAGTGCTTGGGACAAGAACATTCATTGGGACTCGTAGGGGACAAGTATTGCAAAGCAATTCTCCCTCTTGTTTTACTTCTCACCAAATATAATTACAATCACAATGAAAATTACAGATACATATGTGGCAAATATGAAGTTATATTCAATGGTATTGTTGCCGTACACATTCTTTAAATGCCTCAATGAATATCCAACAGAGGAACCTCTTCTGCAGTAATTAATTCAACTGGTGAGGTACCCGTGCTACACACGGGTGGGAGGCCAGAAGCAAACAGACAATACAGAAACGGCAAATGCTAAAGCATGAAACCAATTAATTCCACATTCCTGTAGCACATTCAGGCGCACGTCAGACATGGACAGCAAGTTCGTGAAGGACTTCCATGAAAAACATACCCGTTCGCAAACAAACAGGTACATGTGTTCCATACCCAGTGAATGGCGAATCTGCATATGGCGATCCACGAATTCACGTTTAGAAAATAGAAACCATCACGGCAATCCGTCATTCACTTGAACTCGATATCTCTTTTTTCATTCCAAACAGCGTAACTCCAATCACAAATTAAATAACATTAATATAAAAAATAAACTTTTAACAACATTCGTGACAAACAAATATTTAAATCCTGATGTGAAGTTCCGTACAGTTGGGTGAATGCAATTACGAATTTAAAATCGTAATTGTATTCACTCAATTCCAATCATCAATTGATACTTTAACAAAAGGATTAACACGATTAACGTTTAACGATTTAACATTACGATTGAATGACGGTTGTATTGGGATATTATCAAACCCACGCATTGCCATCATCTGTCCACTTCCGCATTCGCGGCAGGTTCATAATTCTCATCAAAATCTAAACAGTATTTGTAGAATTTCAATAAAAGCCACATCAATGTTCATATCGGTAAATATTATTCCATCGTGTTTGGAAAAACTGGAATATTGGGAAAAACTTGGAAAAACAATATAGCCTATTTTACTCCAAGGGGTCCCAGGAATACCAACCCAAAATATCGCTGCGATCGGTTGAGCCGTTTTTGCGGTACCTTAAAACGGACAGACGGACATTTGGTGAATTATAGTAAGATAACTGTACTCTGCTTCGTACACACATCTAGCATAGTCATTTTGCAAGCGTGGTTTGATGTTGTCATGTGACCGATCATAGTGCTGCTCACCGTAAAAGGGGCGAGAGATACAAACCTTTCATTGTGATCTCACATAGCTTTCCCAAGACGTTTTCTTTATGAACTGAAAAATAAGAGGTATTACCTTTGTATCAACCCTCATACATGCATTAATATTAAACTTTCATAATCAACAAGCTTGAATCTTCAACAGAACAGGGCAGTTATACACAAAGGTGCATATCAGATGTTGAACATAGCAAGTTTCTAACAGCAAATTAAATTATAAGAACTTACTGAGAACATTCTTTGGGATGCAACGAGGGGACATTTCCCCCCAAGCATGAAGTGAATCTTGGCACAGATGTTCGTCATTTTCAATGTAGCTTCCAGACAGTGATAATGTTTCCCCAGAAGTTAGCAATTTTCCTGATCTCATTGGAAAGTCATGTGTTTGGCTTGGAAAAACATTTGGCAGTAGAAACACTTTTCTATTCTCCCTTATGAGCAATATATTACAAACACCATTATGTGAAATTCTCTGCAAACCATGGTGTGTGACAAAAACGAAATCACAATATTCTCTCATATCCTCCATAGACCAACAAAATTAAAGCAGAACACCAAGTTACCAAATCTGTTTTAATACAGGAGATGAGATGCTGCAAGAGCAGAACAACAGAGGGAAAAAAATTAACAAAAATCAAGTGAAGATGAAACAACTGGAAGAGAATGCATGGATATACCACAACATGTTGGGAGATGCATGTGAAAGGGGAAAAGTATATGAGTGGATTGCGATAGGTTCACAAGTACCAAGGGGAGAGAGGGAAGAGCAGAAGAGGCAACAAAATTGGGAAGTCAATTCCACATGAGAGAAGATTATAGAAGTGACAATTCGCTTATAATTGGGAAGGGTAACAAGTTTATGATTTCTGGCAAAACATACAAGATGGGAGGGCAACAGTAGCACCACCCCACAGGGGCAAGCCATGTTAATTGCCTTTTGGATGAAGGCCTTGTAAACTGTTGCAGGCTGAGAACAACGGATGAATGACTTTGCCTTGCAGATAATCCTGATGGCTTTGGAGGCCAAGTTGGAGACATGATCAGCCAACGACAGTTTATATATAGCAGCTCGTGAGGCCAATGTGCTCTGGAGATTAATCAGAAAATAAATTGCAGTATTTTCAGGGAGCTAGTAGGGTAGTTTCAAGGTATGTGGTTCAAATCTCGACCCCAGCTATAAAATGCTGGTGTTTCACAGATGGAGATTCATCAATGTATGTGTCATCCCTCAAATGGAGGTTAAACTGTGCGTCCCAATTTGCCAGCATTAGTTGGTTCACATTAAAGATCCCACGGTGTCCTTCACAAAGAGTTGAGCTACCGCAGGCACCCTGAAACACATTACAAATTGCTGCCCTAACCAGCAGAGGGTATTGCATAAATGACACAGCCACACCCTCAGCCAATGAATCTGTCCTGCAACCTTGGGTTGAAGAGGTCTGTAATTTAACCTCCACGATGATACAGATTTGTTTAAAGAAAAAAAAAAATAGAACGGCACTCTTCGACATCGTGACATCAACCGATATGCATCCATCCACATTATTACATCATTATACATATTTATACAAAGTTTGATTGAAATACCTTCAGCTGTTCTCGAGTACAACATTTTTACATGACATGACCTCTGCCCTTTGCAGAAATCTCCTCAGTTCATCTTTTCATCATAATATATACTTGTACCAAGTTTGGTGAAAATCCCATGACTGGTTCACAAGTTACCTCAGTAACACAATTTCTTACACAACAAGATGTCTGACATTTGACCTTTTGACCCCAAAATCTAAACCGTTCATCTTTACCTCATTATACATACCTGTACCAAGTTTGACTTAAATCCCTTCAGCCGTTCTCAAGTTATCACAGCAACAAAAACCCATCACTGGTTCACAAATTAGCCCAGTAACAGAATTTTTTTTACGTAACAGGACCTCTGACCTTTAACCTGATAATGTAATCCATTTATCTTTACATCATGATACATACTTGTACCTATTTGATTTGAATCCCTTCAGCTGTTCTAAAGTTATCACATTTTTATCTGGCATGACCTTTGACCTCTTGATGCCATAATCCAATCAGTTCATTTTTGCATTATACTCGTATATACTTATACCAAGTTTGTTAAAAAAAATCCCATCACTGGTTCATAAGTTGGCCCAATAACATAATTTTTTTTACTTCATATGACCTCTGACCTTTGACCTGTTGACCCCAAAATCGAATCAGTTCATATTTACATCATTATACATACCTGTACAAAGTTTGACTTGGATCCCTTCAGCCGGTCTTAAGTTGTTGCAGTAACAAAATAATTGAAACTTAACATGACCTGTGACCTTTGACATCTTGGCCCCAAAATCTAGTCGGTTCATCTTTGCATCATCTATCTATAATTCCAGTAATCTCTGTTTGTACGTCTGTACGTTTGTACGTCTGTACGTTTGTCTGTGACCGCTGTTTCTCGACAACCACGGGTCCGATATACTTTTAACTTGCCAGGTATATTGCTGGGGACCCGAGGATGTGCCTTTTCAAGGTTTCATATTAATCGGACAATTACTTACCGAGCTATGTCCAAAAAACGATTCAACCAATCAGAGAGCAGCGAACGATCGCGTGTGCCGAACGTGGAGGACACACTCTGCCTCGGATGGCACATTTGAGAGCGTATTCATTTATTTCACGTTTGCAAACTATGTTGGCGTTAAACTATGTTTTAAAACTAATAAAACCGAATTTGCGATTCATTCGCTTTCCTGCGCGTTTGTGCACGCGATGGCGATTTCTTTACCAAACTCCGGAAGCCGTTCGCTTTGGACCAAACCATTGCATGTAAATAGAGGGGGGGGATTGTCACCGTACTCACAAGCCGTTCGCTTTGGACCAAACCATTTCATGTAAATAGAGGGGGGGGATATAATTTTAGATATAGATATAGTACGGGCAATGCCCTAGTAATATATAATAATACCAAGTTTGGTGAAAATCCCATGACTGGTTCACAAGTTACCTAAGTAACAGAATTTCTTACACAACAAGACGTCTGACATTTGACCTTTTGACCCCAACATCTAAACAGTTCATTTTTACATCATTATACATATCTGCACCAAGTTTGACTTAGATCCCTTCAGCCGTTCTCAAGTTATCTCAGCAACGAAAACCTATCACGGATGGACGGACGGACGCACAGATGGACAACCCGAAAACATAATGCCTCCAGTTACTTCGTCGACGGAGGCATAAAAAACTTGCAGTAACTTTGTGCAATTCTGGCAAACGATAGTTATGAAATCTGTATTAAAGGTGTTTCTGTACCTTTTGTGTAGAAAAAGCCCAAAAAGAGCTTGATAATGTCATCTTGCTTTATTCCTGTGTACGCTGGGCTATTGAACAAAGGTTCTCCTGATGCTGAGATTGTTAAATTCAAGGCATTCTGTCAATGACCAATTATGCATTCATATTTCTGTTGCAGATGCAACACCCATCCCTACTTTCCATTTTCCGAATAACTTTTCCAATAAACAGACACAGGTAACAAAAAATGGTTCATTTTAGTTTGCATTTTTGTTGTACAAACATTTAACCTTCGCTACATAAACCTGATCAATGACAATACAATTTATTTCACTAAAGTCTTCATGATTTTACAATGATTAAGATTTTTTTTTCTTCTCTTTGCAGATATGAAAATCCACAGTTGCAAAAAAAAAAAAAAAACAGAGAGAAAATGTTGTGTTTGACTTTTACAATTATCCTTTCATTAAATTCAAGACATTTTAACTCCATATTTCTGTTTTATAGCCTTGGTTATTCCTACAACTTCAAAATCTAGAATGGCATTCTTCGACGCCGACTGATGTGCCTCCGCCAACATAATTACATCATGATACATTACATACTTGTACCAAGTTTGACTTGGATCCCTTCAGCCATTCTTAAGTTATCGCAGTAACAAAACAATGTTTACTTAACATGATCTCTGACCTCTTGACCCCAAAATCTCAGTTCATCTTTACATCATGATATATACTTGTGCTAAGTTTGATTTAAATCCCTTCAGCAGTTCTAAAGTTATCACATTTTTACCTGGCATGACCTCTGACCTTTGACTTTTTTTTTTTTTTTTCTTTTTTTTTTGTATACTGAATCGAGGCTCGTGAAAGAGCTAACATTTACTTCACAAACAAATCAACCAGACAAACAAAATATATAAAAAGCGGGAGTGGAAAACAAGATGGGGAGAGAAGGTGAAGCACACAAACACTTGAGACATTTGAGAGCAGGGAGATGTGTGGAAGGGAGAGGGCTTGGGGGGAGGAGGCATGGGAAGGGGGGGGGGGGGGTGGAGGGAGAAGTATAAAACACAAGGACGCCAATGACTTCCAGGACAGAAGTTGGTATTTCAAAAAAGTGGAATTGGGGTGAAATTAGCGGGGGTAGAAAAGATCAAGGTTTTGGATGGGGGAAGATAAGAGATGGTGGTGAACAGCTGTTTTAAAGACCTGGAGGGTGGAGTGGGATTGAAGAGAGTGAGGGAGTTTGTTCCAGAGGCGGGAGAAAAGAGGAATGAAGGAGTGAAGGTGAGCAGAGAGTCTTGATTTTGGCAGTTTGACCATAAGAGGGTTGCAGGCAGATCTTGTGCGACCTGTAGGAATATTTGCGGGACAGAGCCCAGAGAGAGCTGGGGGGGCAAGGCCAGAGAGGAGTCGGTAGAAGATGGAAAGACCACCAACCTGCCTGCGGTGAGTGAGTGAGAGGCCCTTGGAGTTAGCTTCATCGCGGGAGATTCCAATGATTCTGAATGCTTTGGTTTCAACAGCGTGAAGACGAGCTAGGTGTGAGGCAGGAGCACCAGCCCAGAGGGGAGAGCAGTATTCCATTGAGCTGCGTATGAAAGCCTTGTATGTGGTGAGGAGCTCAGGTTTGCCAAGGAAGGACTTCGCACGACGGAGGATGCCCAGTCGGCGACTGGCTTTGGAGGCCAGCTTGGAAATGTGGTTTTCCCAGGAAAGATCATGGCAGATAGTGAGACCCAAAAGCTTGAGTGACAGAACTTCTTGGAGAGGATTATTCAGAAAGTGGATGGGAGGGTTGTCCAGTCGGTCTTTTCGGAGAGACATCGTAAGAGTGTGAGATTTGTCAGGATTGAAAGACAAGTTCCACTTGTTTGCCCAGTCTGTGATTTTGTCCAGGTCTGCAGAGAGTGAGGAGGCAGCAGACTGCCGATCTGAGGGATGAAGAATGGAGCGACAGAGAGTAGAGTCATCAGCAAAGAGATACAGAGGATTTTCAAAAGAGTCAGAGAGATCATTGATGAAGACCAGAAAAAGGACAGGGCCTAGAACACTGCCTTGTGGAACTCCAGCCTGAACAGGAAGAGGAGATGAGAGAAACCCATTTAGGGCCACACGTTGACTACGACTAGAGAGGAAGTCCGCCAGCCATGCGTGGAGATTTCCATGGATACCAAAAGAGGAGAGTTTGGTGAGCAGAGCGGGGTGCCAGACCGTATCGAAGGCACGTGATATGTCAAGGGAGACTGCTCTAATTTCCTGTTTGGCATTGAGGACCTCCATCCATTGTTGAGAAAGCAGAAGCAGCATGTCCAGAGTAGAGTGTCCAGGTCTGAAACCAAATTGATGATCAGAGATCAAGCCATTGGAGAAGAGGAAAGATTTCATATCTGAAGCAATGATGGATTCCATGACTTTGCTGATAATTGGGAGAAGGCTGATTGGTCTGTAGTTGCTGGGATCTGTTTTTGCACCTTGTTTGTGCAAAGCGGTGATGTTGGCAGATTTCCAAGCAGATGGAAGATGACCTTGAGCAAAAGAGAGGGTGAAGAGAACAGAGAGAGGGAGTGAAAGAGCGGAAGAACAGGATTTTAGGACCCGTGGGCTGATGCCGTCAGGTCCAGTTGCAGAATCCGAGTCGAGGGTTGACAGAAACTTTTCCACCTTGTCAGGAGGAAAGGACACAGAGTCCAGGAGCAGCTGGGTACGACTGGGTACGGTGGGTACAGAGAGGGATGGGTTTGGGACACAAGATTTAGAGGCAAACACAGAGTTGAGGCATTCAGCTTTTTCACGTGCGGAGTCAGCCGTGTGGCCATTTGAGGTGAGGGAGGGGATGGAGGGGGAACAAACACCAGAAACAGATTTGACCAGACGCCACCAGGATTTGGAAGAGGGAGACAGATAAGAGAGTTCGGTCCTGAGAACGGAGAGATATTGTTTCCTGGCTCTCCTGAGGGTGGACACACACTTGTTTCGGGCTTTGTGAAAGGAAATGAGATTTCCTTCCGTTGGATTTGCTTTCCAGGAGACGAAAGCAAGTTGTTTCTGGGCAATAGCCTCACCACAAGATTCCGTGTACCATGGACGGGAGGAAGGGTATGACAACAGAAGACGAGATGGGATAAATCTGTGCATGAGAGAGAGCAGTTTGCTTTGGAAGAATTCCCAGGAAGAATTTATGTCAGAGGCAGTAGAGATGGGAGACCAGTCCAGATGATTGATGGCTGCTTGAAGACCGTGCCAGTTGGCCTTAGTGAAATGCCAGACTCGTCGACGCTGAGGAGGCTCTCTGAGAATGGTCAGAGAGATGTCCACTTTAACAAGCACATGATCAGAAGAGCCGATTGGAGCAGAAGAAGAGCAGCAGACATTTTCAGGGAAGTTAGTCATAACCAAGTCCAGAAGAGAAGATGCTCCGTTGACTGAAATCCGGGTCGGGAAATTGACAGTTTGTGTCAGTCCCAGTGAGTCACAGAAGTCCTTTGCTGAAGAGCCATGGCTGGTGAGAGAGGTACCCACACCCAGCCAACTGGCATGGTGACAGTTGAAATCACCACATATGAGGAAGAGAGAGTTGGGATGGGTAGATAGAAGTTGGTCCATATTCTCAGACAGCGAGATGTAGATGGAGTCATCACTGTTTGGTGGACGGTACAACACACATATGAACAAAAGGTGGGAGCGAAGGGGAAGCCGTAGCCAAAGGTATTCCTGGGGGTGAGGTGGAGAGAGGGCAGTGCAGGGCGAGTGAGGAAGAGAGTTTTTTATAAAGATAGCAACCCCACCTCCAGGACGAGGCTCAGGTCTATCATACCGGAGTAGGGAGTAACCTGGGAGAGATACCAAGGAATCAGAGACATCATGAAGGAGGAAAGTTTCTGTTAAGCAGATCACGTCTGGTTTGTCAGAAGCAACCTGTACGGAGAGATCAGACATGTTTGAGCGAAGGCCCCGGATGTTTGAGGTCCATACTGTTAAGGAAGAGGAAGTGGGAGCATCGGATACAGAACAGGGGGGGGGAGCGGTAGGGTAAGATGTGGAAGAGGAGGAAGAAGTAGGGAGAGCTGTTGAAGGTGTGTCAGAGATTACAGAATAGCTCGGAGAAAGGGAAGGATGGGGCAGACAAAAGGTTTGATGGTGATTGGGAGAGGCGTAGTGAGGTGTTATTTGACGAGGGGGAAGAGCGAGGCAGAAGGTTGAGGGAGATGAAGGTGAAAGTTGGAAGGGGGAAGAAGCGGGGAGGACGCTTTGAGGGGGAGGGGTGAGAGGGGAGTCTAGGAGGGGAGGAGCGAGGGAGAGTCTCGGAGGGGAGGGGTGTGGGGGGAGATTTGAAAGGAATGGGTGATTGGGAAGATTTGGAGGGGAGGGGCAAGGGGGAAGCTTTGAAAGAGATGGGTGATGGGGATGGTTTGGAGGGGATGGGCAAGGGGGTAGATTTAGAGGGGAGGGGTGATGGGAAATGGGATTTTGGGGTGATGGGATTTTGAAAAATGTACGATTAATGGAAAACGAACATTTATTGCAAAATGAGTTTCTTGAGACATTCGAGTCAAAAATACGTTTGAGGACGCTGGAGGGAGGATGGAGTGCTGGAGAGTTTAGGGAATGGATGAAAGATGCACTATAAGAGATGGAATTTTTTTTTGGAATGAATGGATTTGGTGAGCAAGTCGAAAGCATCCTTTTATAGAAGAAGAAGAAAAAGGTGTTATAGAAAATGACAGAATACAGGTCTTCAGGGTTCAGATGAGACATTTTTTAACAACGTGATCACAAACAGCGTGGTCGAAGAATGAACGAACGAACAACTAAGAACGAATAAACGAATAAAAACGGAAGGAAATGTTTTTGGGTTTTTTTTTTTTTTTTTTTGAGATTTTAAAACAAGGAAGTATGGGATGAAAAGACCGTGAAAACAGAGACCGGAAAAAAATTTCAGCGTGATCGGAGAACCGCTGAGACAAAAACAAAGCCTAAAGCCAAGGTTGGACACAGTAGCCTAGTACTACACTTAGGCCTCAGAATACACGATGAGAAAGACCGCCGATTCTGTACACAGGTACAAAAAACCAACGCCAAGAATACTATTAAAGACACCCCAATAGGTACATACAAGACCAGTTTCGACAAAAACACAATTGTGAAAAGTTACTTAACTTCGAAAGCGAGCGTGCATGGACAGCTTTGAAGAGACGAGACCTCCAATCTTGCGCATGCGCAGTCTTGATGCCATAATCCAATAGTTCACCTTTGCATCATTATTCATACCTGTACCAATTTTGACTTGGATCCCTTCAGCCATTCTCAAGTTATAAAACTATTACAGACTCTGACCTTTGACCTCTTGACTCTGAAATGAAATCGGTTCATCTTTACATCATAATGCATACTTGTACCAACGTTGGTCAAAATCCCATTACTGATTCACAGGTTATCGTGCAAACAGGATTTTCACCAAACATGACCTCTGACCTTTGACCTCATGGCCCCAAAATATAATCAGTTCATCTTTACCTTATATATACATACCTGCACCAAGTTTGACTTAGATCCCTTTAGCTGTTCTCAAGTTATTGCAGCAACAAAAACTTATCACGGATGCATGGACACACGGACAGACAACCTGGAAACATAACGTCTCCGGCAACTTCGTCGTGGAAAAATAAAAAGTAAAAATGGCTGGGTAGTTTTTATACAGGGTCCATCTATTTACCCATTCCAACACATTTATTCAATGATCACTTTTTCCCCCCAAAAATTTTGTAATTCTCTAAAATAAAGCCAACAAGTCAGGAGACGACGATGGTTCACGAGCGAGCGGTATTCAATGACAAAGGACGGACTATAACCGAAACAGGTCCGGACAGGCCAGGCCCGGAAATGTCAAAACGAAGGTTACTGACCTTGAAATGAGATAGAAAATAATGTATAATCAGTTATGAGGTTAGTTAGATACACAATACCGAAAATTCGGTTCGATTCCGACAACTTTGAAACTTTGACCTTTGTGACCTTCAAAGGTCAAAGGTCGAAGATTCTGAAATTTATTGGAAAACTTGTATTTCATGATGTATGTGATCATATAAGATCATATACGACATTTCACCCTATCAGGAAGCGAACAATGTAATAAAACAATCAAAAATCGACTTTTCTAAATTTTGTGACCTTGACCTTGGGGCGAAAATGAAAAATCGAGCTCTGTGGGGCTAGACACATGACATTGGCCTAACCAAATACCGAAACCCCTGTCAGATTCCACCAAACCCCTCGGAGAAGATGTAGCTTGAACTCGATTACCCCCTAAAAAGACATCTTTTTTGGGCGTGGCTCCGCCCACAATGGGTGCAATACGCCCACTCTAGGCAGGACACAACCAGATCATGATATCAACCACCCACCCAAGTTTCATCAAGATCGGATGATATCATCGGGTAGTTATGCTGCGGACACACAGACACACACACATGACGAATATAGTGGTCACTTGATAACTCGTGAACCAATAAAGAACATCAAAGACACGATTCCTGGGTCCCATCTGTTAATACAATTCCTGGATCCCATATGTTACTGGACATTACTTCCAAAGGGATATACTATACTATGTCCATAATCCCATAACATTGCAAAAGAGATGTATGTAATGCTTTCCGTTTACCAGTTTTGTTTGCCATTACACACTTGTTGTTGTTCAACAGTAAAGCTGGAAGTTCTGTGCATCAATCAAAATCCCCTTATGTATAATTTCAGGGTCCTAAATCCAAGCAAGCCTTTGAAATTCCAAAGTTAAAGTGGTATTCCCAAGAACAAAAATACATTTCCGACAGAATTTTAATCATAACAAGTATCATAATCATTCGCATCTAATCCGCCCGCTATCATGTATAACACGGTGCGCACTTTTCAGTTAAATTCTCATAACCTGCACTCTAAAAATAAACTCGATATGACATCTATCAGATTAGTACAGTAAGAGTTCGTTAGTAACTCTCAAGTCTTTAGCAAGTCATTCGCTTGCGGTAATTCTCAAGTAGTCTATTGTGCTGCAGCACAGTGTTAATCCCCCAAACTTATTTTGCTCCTATGGTGGTGTATATATATTTTTAATTAGATAAAGGGTTTTAAAAGCAAACTAATGTATAATAACCAAACAATTTGAATTCTTCTATCAAAATAATTCTTATTCAGAACAAAAAATACACATTCAATGTTACACAAGATATCCCACAATGCACTGCATTTTAAAGATGGCAGCTCCCAGTAACGACTATTGGTCTTGTGTCAGTGCGAAACATCTGGAGAAATAGATCTTTCACTTTAGTTCTTGTGGATAATATGCACCCCAGATTTGGACGAGATATTTCTGAGGAAAAAGATGTGGCTTATAAACGAATGATAGTATTTCTGTTAAGTTTGGCTTTCGTTAGCTTCAGATGAATTCTGATGTACTTAGTTATGCAACAGTTAAAGGAGACTGCTCTTGTTTTGTGAAGTTTTAAGACCCTAATCCTAACCCTAATCCCAAAGGATGATGTCGAGCCTTTGAATAGCATTCAATAAAATGGAGAATTACAAGGGAAACTAGAACGGCACTCGGTAGAGCACATACTCCCACCAGGCAGAACAATTTACGTTTTGTATCTCACCGATAGGCCAGATCTGAACCAAAATCGAATTTGCTTGTTCTTGTCATCTAACCAAAATAGTTTTGTCATAACCTATCCAAAACTTTTTGAGATGTCATGTTATATATTGTTACGTTTGTGGGAATGTCGGTCATTTGGGAGGTGTGTTGTTTGGGGTGTGTTGCATGGGGGTGTCAGTTCGGTTGTGGTTCCCCAAATAGGACCTTTTCGTATTTATTTTTCCTTTTTCCTAAAGTTTACCCCATACCGACTCCCTTTACGCCACGTGATTTTGACTGTTGGTGGTGTTGCACAAAACAGCTTTGGGAAGGATTCAACCCTTTTTCTGACGAGCAAAAAAAAAGGGCTGGAAAAGGGAGAGGAAGAAGAAACGCGGCCGGCGTGGAGGCCTTGCTGATTTACCGTTTCCTGGACTTTGTGAAGCAGATTTACAAGGATCTAGCAAAAGTAGTGTGCCTGAAGAAGTCGAAGATCCTCGGAAACCAAAAGCAGTTCCAGAAGCAAGAAAGTGGGTGAGAAGAATAGAGGGAAAAAGAATAGCGGCTCTTGGCAGGGTGGTGAAAACGCGATCCTTGCTCATGGAGGTTGATGAAAGGAGAGGGGGATTGCGGAACGTTGATGAACCTTGGTTCCTGCCAAGCCCGCTCTGAGGAACGTTGAGTAAGCTGCTCTTCAAACAGGCCTGAACCCCATTCCATCCCCATATCACATTTTATTTAAATTCCCTGCGATTATTATTTTATTACTTTGCTTACCTTCCCTTCCCTTCCCTGGGTTAGATAGAGTGTTGTGTGTGGATGTTGTGTCAGCCTTTCATATCAGTTGTATGTGGCCTGTGTTAATTGTTTCAGTCTGTCATTATTAATTAATTAAGTCTGTCATACTTGGACTTATATAATTTGATTATTGTATCGTTTTGCATTATTTGAAGTAAACTGATTGTATTTCATTTTGTTTGTTTGACCTTTTTCGGATCGGGTTCCAAGCTCCCCTGAGCTGACAGTGTGGCAGTTTAAACTCTTTGCACTAAACCAAAAGTTTGAGCTTCCAAAAACCGCTCGGCCAGCTTGCGGGCCTCGGCCCGGCGGGTTAGGGATAGGACTTGGGGTCGCTGACATTAGTCACCCTATAAAACACTTAGTCGGGAGTGACGTTTGGAACTCAGGTCCTCATCCTCGACGCCCATAACAATATCGTTTTTGGCCCCAGCTCTCAATGGTGAAGAATTACTTAAATAATTAAGGTATCCAGATTCAGATCTTCACCAAAAACGAATCAATTCGTCCTTGTGACACACCCAACATGTCCACCAACGTTTGTCCGAATCCATTCATAACTATTAGATCTGCTCACAAACGAAGACAGACAAACAGACAGGGGTAAAAAATGCCAATGTGTTACCAAAGTGTTTCATGAACTGTGTCCTTATCAAATTTCTGGCTCGTACACAAGAGAATGAACATTGGAAGCTGTCATATTGCTCCGTTAACAAACACTCCCTTAATCCTAAAGAATTACCTCTTTAAAAAAAAAATAAAAAAATTGCACCTCATTGCTATTTGATGACAGAATTATAAGGCATTAAAACAACTAGGGAGATACCCGTACTACGCACAGGTGGGAGGCCAGAAGCAAATAGGCAATGCAGATACGGCGAATGTTAAAGCATGAAACCAATAAATTCCACATTCCTGTAGCACCTTCAGTCGCACGTCAGTAATGGACAGCAAGTTCGTGAAGGACTTCCATGAAAAACGTACCCGTTCGCAATCAAACGGGTACGTTCACGTATAGAAACATCGATCGTGGGTCCGTGGCGAATCTGCATATGGTGATCCACCAAGTTCACGTTCAGAAAGTAGAAACCATCACGGCATGTCGTCATTCACTTGAACTCGACATCTCTTTTTTAATTCCAAACAACATAACACCAATTAATCACAAAACAAACTTTTAACAACATTGTTGATGTTTCCTTCATTGTAAAATCTACCAAATCAACAGTTAAAAGGATTTTGAGCCGATAGCTGTTACGGCCTTGGCAAGATCGATGGAGACAGCGATCTGTTAGCGTATTCACCACCCAAATAGCTATGTGGAATTCTCTCATGTAGAGATTAAATGTCGTTTGAACTTTGGCCGAGGTCATTATTTACTTTTAATGATGTTTATATACAAATGATGTTTAATGATGTTTATATTGGTTTTGGGTCGTCCTTTCCACATATCTCGTGGGATTGTGAGTTGGAGAGATGGCCGTGATGGCGGCGAGGGGGTTGGAATTCTCTCAAGCAGGGATTCAACCCGTGTCCTTATAAAAGGTCTTTGTCCGAGGTCACCGAGTCTTGTCCGAGGTTACCGAGACGATGCAGCCGTTTGTGTGGCACCCGGGAAAACAACATCGTCACAATGAGAACATCGTCACAATGAACGTTATGCGAACGCGAATGTTATGCGGGAGTCCAAACCTGAGAATGCTGGAGGCCAAAGCTGAAATTGGGAAAACTAAATAGCCTATTTTACTCCTGGAGATCCCAGGATTATCCACCCAAAATATCGTTGCGATCGGTTCAGCAGTTTTTACGGTACCTTCGAACGGACAGACAGACGGACGGACATTTGGTGAATTATAGTAAGATATTCCAGAAATATAACATGGTTTATTAACAAATGGAATAACATTTTTTGTGTTTAGGAACAATTGTGTGAGGACCAAGTTGTGTACTAAATAAAAAATAAATAATAAATAATAATAATAATAAATAAATTAACTATAAAATAATAACTAATAATAAACTAATAACTAATAAAAAAATAAAAAAGATATATGAAATTTCAGCGATGTTCTGCAAAAATAATAATGATAATAAAAACAACCAATGATAAGGAATATATCTTTCTTTTTTTAATTTCACAAGTGTTTCACTTGAAAGGTCTCCAAAGTGGAATGGAATGGATAGTGAACAATAAATGGGAAATGAGACCTTACGCTTACAAGTAGGAAGGGAGTCAGAGAGAGGGTTGGATGTCAAAGGGAATGGTTTTATGGACAGCTGCTGTTAATTTTCATTAAAATGCCATGATATTTTAGAAGATCATGGAGAGTTTATTCATTTGCTGGAAATTGTATAAGAAATGTAAGCTGATGCATAAAGTGACATTTATTTGTTATTTTTTCAAGAATAAACAGCCTATTACAATGTTTGTTCTTCAGTCTGATACTCACTGGATTTTTCACATACATCTTTGTTCTCCGCTAACTTTGTATTCCACTTGGTCTACCCGAATGAGCCAAAACCACATTCACAACCTCAAGAATGCCTTCCTCATTGAGAGGGACCACCATATTAGGTCTTTCCACAGGGGCCACAAGAAGAGAAGAGTCTTCTACCATCGCTGTATCTGTGCTGGGTTGTGCGCACTGAGGCTGCATGGACGAGAGGGTGAGGTTCAAAAGCAGATCATGAGACATTAACTAAAATAGCAAAAATACACTCTTACCATAGCTTGTGACACTTCTTTGCTGGCTAGTACTTTAGCTTATGTTAATGGTCAGGTAGTAATAATAATACCTCATGGGAAGAACACCAAACTGGCATCCCAGAGGTTATAGGTTCAAATCCCAGCTGAAAGTTATTAGGACTTGGACTCTAAGCTTCTGGAACCGAATATAGTGACATGAGAATTGCCAATTCATGATTACTTTTGGTTATAAACACAGCTGGCTCATTAATAACTTTTAGGAAAGGTGTAATCTGCTTAACCTCGATGTAATCTATTAGTTGTGCCAGTCCACAGTCAGACTCAATGCCCTCAGGGCAAGATGTTATTAGCCCCCATTGGACTTAGTGCTTAGTCCGAAACGTGAGCTTATGGATTGGGTTTCGTCTGTCTATGCATATACAACCTGATCTTGTTTGCTCCAATATGGGGCAAACACAACCCATAATGGTATACATATGTACGTCATTTTGTTTCACAATGTAATCAAAGATGGCCGACTGGTGGCCATTTTAGTTGTAAAGAACTATGTTGAACACATCCTCAACCATTTCTCAGACATGCATTTACCAATCTTATTCAAACGTAGCACACAGATAATAAATGATGGCTTACATATGCAGGTCATTATTTTTCGAGATCCGATCCAATATGGCTGGCGGGCGGCCATTTTGGTACTTAAACGTATCCCCAACCATTTATTGAACATGCATGGTCTGATTTTGTTCAAACATGGCACAAACACAGTACATGATGGCATACATTTGTACCTCACTTTATTTTGCAATGCAATCAAAGATGGCCGACTAGTAGCCTGCCAGCCATTTTGTTTGTAAAAAAAAAAAAACCGATACTGAACACGTCGTCAACCATTTCTTAGACATGCATTTACCAATCTTATTCAAACTTGGCACACCGAAAATGAATGATAACTTACATATGCATGCCATTTTTTTCGAGATTAGATGCAATATGTCCAACTGGCGGCCATTTTGTTATTTAAACGTGTCCTCAACCATTTCTCTGACATACATAGACCGATTTTGTTCAAACTTGGCACAAAGAGAATATATGAGAATATATACATGTAGAAGATTTTGTTTTGTAATCCAACCAAAAATGGCAGACTAGTGGCCTTTTAACTCCATTGAGCAAAATAACTAAAACCATGGGGGCTATGACATTTGTCTTTTTCTCCTTGTTGTATTTAATATTCCTTACCCGAACCCTCATAACCTCTCCTGGGTTCAACTCCAGGTTTATAATTTGTTTTTATTTAACTGGACTCAGCTTATTCCTATATGTGCCAATTTCTCTCCAGTCTTTTTATTTTTATATACATCATATATATATTTTAATACACAGTCCTCAATGCTGTCACAAGGCAAAGCATTGCAATTTTTTTTTTTTTTTTACATGGTCTAATGCTGATGAAAGAACTGCAACACAAATCATATACTTGCATGCAGACAATTACACAAGACAACACCATTCTTGACTTAAGACAAAGAGCAGCTTAGGGTTAGCGACAATCTCCCAGGGGTATCGGCGACGCCATCTTTGATGGCGCTTTTCTCTTCACACTCAGTGGGGCAATAAAGGAGAAATTTCCTCCTCCACATGGATTCTCCTCCAGTCAAAATCAAACTGCCTACCTTTCAGACTCAAACACTACAACCATCATGCCACCGAGTCTGGTTTATAGTCCTTGCCATAACCCTCTCATAACCTCTTTTGACTTACAAGTTAGTTTTTCTTTAACTAGACTCAGCTTAAAACAATTACTGCCAATTTGCCTTCAGTGTTTTTTCTATTGCATAATAAGTACCTTCTGCTTCTCCAAAATTATATTTCTCACTTCCTTGCTCATCACTCTCGACTCTTCCTGCCTCTAGATTTGCACCTGACTGAAATATAGTTACTTTCCATTCTCCCAATTTATTTTCTGCACCGATCAGAATGGTTGACCATTTCTCTGATGCAGATTACCCTTCTGTGATCTTGGCACAAACTGAAGCATCTAACTTGCTTTTCCTGCCTTATAAAATCCAATTGTTTTGGTCTACAATTTCAAGCTCCCCTTCCAAATCGAATCCTTGCTGGTAACATGTTGTGGTCACTCGTCTCTATATGCTAATCTCCTTCCACCTTCTTCAGATGATTACCATAAATTTCGGACCATTGAGCGCATCGTTATATAAGCCGCATCCCCTAAATTTTAAAAAAAATCTGGAATTTAAACACACACAAGCCGCACTGGTTTATAAGCCGCAAATGTTGCACAAAAAACCAAGCACAAAAACGTCCGAAAATTAACCACAAAAAGTGAGAAACTCGACAGCCACAGAAACTTGTCAGACGCACGCAAAGCACAAATTCAATTACAAATTCAGTGACAAAGCAACACAAAAATAAAAATAGAGCTACACCAAAGATACAGAATAATACACACAATCAAAAAATACCGGTAGTCACATTTATTCGTCGTCGTCATAATTTCCACTGAAGCCACTGAAAGCTTCGTCTTCAGTGTCAGAGTTGAACAACAGAAGCACAGCTTCTTCTGCTATGGCTGCATCGCTGACCCCGGCCTCTTTTTCACTGTCGGATGAATCCCAGTCTTGCTGGCTGGAGCTGGTGGCTTCTCTGTCGTCTGCTACATACAAGATTTCAGCTTTGCGAAAGCTGTTGACGATCGTAGATTGTTTTACTTTTCCCCACGCTGCTTTGAGTCTAATCTGAACAGTAGAAACACCCCGACCATCCACTCTCTGTGTGTTAACCCAGTCTTCAAGTTCGTCTTCCAGTTCGGGCCATCGGCATTTCCTACCTCTGAAAGCCTTTGTTGTCTGTGCAAGGGCGATTACCGGTAACTGAATGTTTCGTGTATGTAAAGGCCGTGTGTAAATTTGGAGGAAAAAACCGTAAACAGTTATCACGAGCACACTTTTACAGTGAGTTTTGAATTCACGAAGAGTCAAAACCAGTTTTGAAACCTAATGCGATTCTATACATAGACTGGAGACTGACGACAACAACTTGATTTGGCCTGAACGCGTCATCAGGAAAACCCGCAACATCGGAAAATTCCATAAACAAGCCGCATCGTTATTTTAGCCGCAGAGGTCGAAGTTGAGGGAAAAAGTTGCGGCTAATCGTCCGAATTTTACGGTACCTAAAAAGAGGTCCAACAGTGCCCTCCTTTTGTATGCTGATCACCAAATGGTCTTAAACAGTAATACTGGACAAAATCTAGAAATTCTTCTTCCACCTTGCCTTTTCTCTGTACCTGAACTAAATGTGCAGCAACTAACATTGTTTTTAGTCGTGGGTGGTTCTGTAACTTTCACAGACTGCAACTAAAGCTGGAAATTACATTTTAATTAACATATAGGAGTGAAGAACCCATCCTCAGACGAGACAGTTCCCAAATAATTTTGGATGGGACAATTCCCACAGAATTACTAATGGGACAACGCAGAACTGTGGATTATTTCTATATTGTCATTCTGCATATGGAACATAAATATTTAAATGCAAATGATTTGATTCCCGACAAAGCATAGACCTTCGAACACAGTGGGACAAGTCAAGCTCCGCCCCCTCCCCATCAAGAGGGGCATCCAAAATAAGACTCACGATCATCCAAAGTGCTGTTATTTCATGTTTTGTTTTTACATCATTTTGATTAGTAATTTAAAGTTTTATTGTGACATTGACATTCTGCCTGTGAAAATAATGCAGTACAGCAAGTTTTGAAGAAATTGGTACAGGGATTTGGAAACAAAATAAGGAACAAACAAACTCATAACTATGCTATATGAGAGGTATGTGTGTGTTTTTGGGTCACCATTTTTCTCAGAGATGGCTGAACAGATATTAATCAACTTTCAGAGGTTCATAAACTAGGGAGTGTTTTAGGAAAACAATTTTTTTTGAAAACTGAAAATAAAGTTGGATTTTTATTTTATTTTTTAAATCGCTCTATAGCCTTTGTAGCTATTTGAAAGGTAATATTAAATGATCCCCACCCACATTCCTTAGTGGGTGTCGCGAAGTGTTTTAGACTCCCACAAAAAAAAATTGTATCCATCAAAATGCCAAAAAGGATTTTGCACAAAATGCCAACAGTGCACCCCTGCTAATCTATACTATATTCCTTTTACTGTACTCAACAACATTAATATATAGTTTAAAAGGTCGAGTACAATCGTTAGACTTTTACTGTGAGAGCAGATATCCATTGAAATTATTTGTCAAAAACAATTACGAATAATAATAACCATTCCTTTTAGACATATCGGGCTGCCGAGGCAGTTTCATTGGCTAAGGAGAGGAGTACAATCCTGGATGGCTCACCACTCCGACGCAGGATACTGAAATGAGTTATTACCCCAGTAGACTGGTACTCATTTTGCCGACCTCGGAAGGATGACAGGCTGAGTCAACCCACCTGGTGTTATTTCAACGGCACGACAAGGGCTCAAAGTCAAGACCCTAAGATCTGACCAGGCTTAAAAACAACTTTTAAGCCTGGTGTCTTATAAGATACGACACCAGGCTTAAAAACAATTGGTGGCAAAATAATTATTGCAAACATCAGAGGGCTTCAATATTTGTAAGTGATTGTGCTTTTACCATGTGGTTGTAATTTAAAATTGAATTAACTTTTTTGTTGTTCTCTCAAAAATTTCATTGTCTGAAGATAGTTGCAATTCATGACAGTTTTATAAACGGTGCTTTGCTGCATCTCAGTTAATTATTCGAGTTGCAATACCTCTGTCCATTGTAATGACATGGTAACTGTTCCCCCTTGTCCTTCCTCGAGATGCAAGTCGTGTTTCACCTGGTTGGGAGAGAAAAATGTATTCGACATTTCAGGAAGTCAATGCATTACTTTTATGCCCTTCCACTTTACAGTGATGAATGAGTTCAAATGCTATTGCACACCCCCCTCACTCCCCTCCCCCAGATGAAAATGCAAACATCACTTTTAGAAGAATCAAATGATAAAATATCATATAGTTTAAAAATGCATAATTTACAGTGATTTTGAAATGAATACAACAACAAACAACAACAACAGGCATTTTAAGGCCATTTTGCCTGCAAGAGCGGGGGTTCGCCTTGCAGTCCCCATGACAATCTTCTCCAATTTGCCCTATTTTCTGCATCTCTCCTTGTTAACCCCCTTGCCCGCATTTCTTCTTCGACCATCTTTAGCCAAGTCTTTCTCGGTCTTCCCCGTCCTCTATTTCCTTCTGCATTCATTTCCATCACTCTTCTCAACCAGTCACTTTCATCCTTCCTCAACACATGACCAAACCATCTCAAACTGTTTCTCTTCACAGCATCCATCACAGGCTCTATTCCCATCATCTTTCGCAATTCATCATTTGTCTTCCTCTCTCTCAACGATACTCCACACATCCACCGAACCATTCGCATTTCCACCCTTTCCAGCCTTCGTTGCTGCTCTACGTTCATTTTGAAATGAATAGCATCCAATATAATATTGTTGTACATAGGGAGTTCAAAACGTTCTTGGAATAAGATATGAATATTAGACCAAGCCACAAAATATTTTGTGCAAGGGTGGCTTCAAGTTTGATGACTTTATATTGTAGATGTCAAAATATGAGTTAATTGCTCAAATTTTGTGCAATAATGATGTCTACCCTGAGCAGGTCGAGCAGGAAGTGACATCACTGTTGGTCAAAGCTTTCTGGATGTGATGAAGATGGTAGGCCGTATCACGTTTGCTGTGTCACAGAGGTCCATCTGTTCATTGCGAAGGAAAACGTCACAAGCAGCTGAAATTCGCAACAAGCCGCTTGCACAATTTGGTGACGCAACCTTTTCACGTAGTGTTTAAAGCCGTGGTTCCCAACCTGGGGGTTATGGCCCCCGGGGGGGCCATGGTGTATTTCTCGGAGGGGGCATGGGGTAATTTGAACCATACCAACAATTAAAAAAAAAAAATTATTTATTGTTTTGACTTTGATATTGTTTTGTTTTTCCCCTATTACAGATTTGACGTTATGGCTTCTGGGAGTAAAAAAAGAAAGTATCTTGACGAATACATAAAGCTTGGATTCACGTCCATTACCATGTCTGGCCAAGAGAAACCACAATGTGTGCTGTGTCACAAGGTTTTGAGTACTGAATCCATGAGGCCATCCAAGTTGAAGTTGCACCTCGAGACGAATCGTGCACAACATGCAAAGCAGGATCCCAAATTTTTCAAGTGGCATGAAAGAAATTTAAAGCGACAGAAGTTGGATGAGGGAGGAGCTTTTCAACAACAAAATGTAGCAACTGTCCAGGCTTCTTATGAAGTTTCTCTTGAAATTGCAAAGAAGAAAGAACCCCACTCGATTGGGGAGACTCTCATCAAGCCTTGTACCCTCCTCAATGTCGAACGGGTTCTCGGCAAGGCAGAGGCTCGCAAAGTTGAACAGGTGTCTTTATCGAATAACACAGTGCAGCATCGTATCCGTGACATGTCGGAAGATGTGAAACAACAGATCGTCAATGAGATTAAGGCGGTGCCTTTCGGCTTGTTTTCTTTTTAACTTGATGAATCGACCGATGTTAGTTCCTGCTCCCAGTTACTGGCATTCGTTCGCTATGTCAAGGGAGATGATATCAAGGAAGAATTATTGTTCTGCATTGCCCTGGAAACAACGACAAAAGCTAACGACGTCATGGAAAAAATGAAGTTGTGCTTCGATGCGGGAGGAATTCAGTGGGAGAATGTATGCGGTGTCTGTACTGACGGTGCTCCTGCCATGCTTGGTTCCAAATCCGGATTCCAAGCAAAAGTGAAGATGATGGCACCACAAGAGAAAGGAACCCACTGTACGATTCATCGCTACGCCCTGGCTTGTAAGACTCTCCCTCTCTCATTGAAGAAAGTTCTTGAAGTTGTAATCAAGATTGTTAACTACATCAAGGCAGGGGCTCTCAACACCCGAATGTTCAAGGAGCTGTGTAAAGACATGAATGCGGAACATGAAACGTTGCTGTACTATACTGCTGTACGCTGGCTTTCGAAAGGGAATGTTCTGAACCACGTCTTTGAACTTCGTGCAGAAGTCAAACATTTCTTGAATCTTCAGGGCAAACATGACCTGCAGCATTACGACGAAGAATTGTGGAACAAACGACTTGCTTATCTTGCTGACATTTTCGAGCAGCAGAACCAGCTGAACTTCAAGCTCCAAGGAAGAGTGACTAATATTATTCTTTTCCACGATCACCTCAGAGGATTTGTTGCCAAGCTCCAAAACTGGCGCAGGAAAGTGAACACAGGAAACATTGCTATGTTCAAAAGAATGTCTGAATTGCAAGACAGCATGGGAAAAGAGCTTGATCCCGACCTGAAAAATGACATTCTTGAACATCTGCAGTCACTGGAGCTAGAATTTCATAAGTATTTTCCTGATTTAGACGACAATGAGGCAAAAAGTGTGAGGAATCCTTTTTCCGTCAACCTTTGAGTACCAGGTTGCTGGGATGAATGATCACGGTGTGTACCCCGGTTTAGAATAGGTACACCGTATCCCTGCGCATCATAAGAGGCGACCAAGGGTTGGTGTCAGGAAGGGCATCCAGCCATAAAAACATTGCCTTAAACAGGGAACCATGATTGTCATGGGGCCCGCAAGGCTAACCCCTGCTCCAGCGGGGAAAATGGCCTTAAAACGATCATTCATTCATTCATTCTTTGCGTAGAGAGCATGCCGGAGGCAATGCAAGATGAATTCTTGGATCTCCGAAACGATTCATTTGCCAAAGACACATTCGAAGAGAAGAGCTTGACGGAGTTTTGGGTGGGAATGGATCGCTACCCTAATATCAGCCAGATAGCTATCCGGGTGTTTCTGCCATTCTCGTCTACCTATCTCTGCGAAGCGGGGTTTTCCATGCTGTTGAATATCAAATCGAAACAGCGTAATCGGCTCCCCGTGGAAGATGACCTCCGCTGTGCCCTGACTGTGACTCACCCACGGATACCCCAATTGGTAGCTAAAATGCAATTTCAGCCATCCCACCGAGTTTTTAATTCACTTTTACGGCGCATGCACCGTGTCCCTCGTTTTGATTACCTGAGTTGTTGTCAAATTGAGTTTCTTTTTGTGACATTATAACACACTGCGTTAAATACAGACACAACAGAGGTTTTTAGTTTTCACATATTCTTGACTTGGAACCTTTTCATACTGTTTTCTTGTGTGACAGTTCTATTTTATGCTGTACATAGTGTTGCTACTGATAATATTAAAATCTCATATCAAACATGCATCATTCGAGCGACGTTGCTTTGTTTGCTTCTTCCAAGAACGATGTAGTTGGGAGCCAGTAAGGAACAGAAAAAAACTATGGAACTAAATGTTCATGTTGGCTACTTGGAATTCCTCCTTTTTGTGTGTAATAATTTACCAATTCTCATACAAACAAAATAACCAATTAAAGGAAAAAACATCTCTCAGAATGCACCACAGAGCATCTAAAAATCAAAAAATTTCTGGGGGGCATGCCCCCACACCCCCCTAGCCTACTTATACGTGCTCCGCCGCTCGATCCTCACGAAAGGGAGGGGGATGCTGGGGATGTGCTCTGGGAGCCAAGGGGGCCATAACACAAAAAGGTTGGGAACCCCTGGTTTAAATGGTGCCTCGAGTTCAAGAATGGGCACAAATTGGCGAGCGATCTTGAGAATGTTCACATGCAACACCAACTACTGCCACTCAAGCAAATACAAAATGTATTAAACAGTAAATTTATTAATCTCAAAAAGTTGTGGATGGATTCGGACGAAATTTGGCAGAGAGGTTGGGGATGTGACAAGGACGAAATGATTAGATCTTGGTGAAGATCCGGATCCGGGTCCAGCTAGTAGAATTTTTAAAGTGATTCTTCACCATAAGACCAAAAACGATACAAAGCAGGATGTCTCAAAAAGTTATGGACGGATTTAGACGAAACTTTGTGGACAGGTTGTGTGTGTGACAAGGACTAATTGATTCAATTTTGGTGAAGATCTGAATATGGATTCGGATATGAGAATTATTTAACTTTTAAGTGATTTTTCACCATTGAGTGATAAGGATAAAACCGACATATAGCAGAATATCTCAAAAAGTTAGAGACTGATCTGGATGAAACTTGGTGGATCGATTGGGTGTGCGCCAAGGACGAAACGATTTCATTTTGGTGAAGATCTGAATATGGATTCGGATAAGATAATTATTTATTGTTTAAGTGATTCTTCACCATTGAGAGATTTAAAAAAAATTTTTTTGGTATACTGAATCGAGGCTCGTGAAAGAGCTAACATTTACTTCACAAACAAATCAACCAGACAAACAAAATATATCAAAAGAGGGAGCGGAAGACAAGATGGGGAGAGAAGGGGAAGCACACAAACAATTAAAGCTAAAATTATTACCTGGCTGACCTCCTCTCCAGACACACTCCCACCCGCAACCTCCGCTCTGCTGGTACCAACCTCCTGACGCCCCCCCCCCCCCCATCCGGACCAAATTCAGATCCTGGGGGGGCAGGGCCTTCTCCATCGCTGCTCCCACCCTCTGGAACTCACTACCTCACACCATCAGAGACTCCTCCTCACTCACCACATTCAAAACATCACTCAAGACCCACCTGTTCAATACTGCATTCAACATTTAACCCACAGCATTTAACCCCTGACTATCTCTTCTCCTGCTCCTTCCTTTTGCTTTGATTATTTACCTATTGATTTTTGTCTTTTTGCACTTGTTTTTTGTACTCTGTCAAAGCGTCTTTGGGCTTCATGAAAAGCGCTATATAAAATAAATGTATTATTATTATTATTATTACACACAACATTTGAGAGCAGGGAGATGTGTGGGAGGGAGAGGGCTTGGGGGAGGAGGCATGGGAAGGGGGGGGGGGGAGGTGGGAGAAGTATAAAACACAAGGACACAAGTTGGTATTTCGAAAAAGTGGAATTGGGGTGAAATTAGCGGGGGTAGAAAAGATCAAGGTTTTGGATGGGGGAAGATAAGAGATGGTGGTGAACAGCTGTTTTAAAGACCTGGAGGGTGGAGTGGAATTGGAGAGTGAAGGAGTTTGTTTTAGAGGTGGGAGAAAAGAGGAATGAAGGAGTGAAGGTCAGCAGAGAGTCTTGATTTTGGCAGTTTAACCATAAGAGGGTTGCAGGCAGATCTTGTGCGACCTGTAGCAATATTTGCGGGACAGAGCCCAGAGAGAGCTGGGGGGGGGGGGGGGCAAGGCCAGAGAGGAGTCGGTAGAAGACGGAAAGACCACCAACCTGCCTGCGGTGAGTGAGTGAGAGGCCCTTGGAGTTAGCTTCATCGCGGGAGATTCCAATGATTCTGAATGCTTTGGTTTCAACAGCGTGAAGACGAGCTAGAGAGGCTGCAGGAGAGACATCGTAAGAGTGTGAGATTCGTCAGGATTGAAAGACATGTTCCACTTGTTTGCCCAGTCTGTGATTTTGTCCTGGTTTGCAGAGAGTGAGGAGGCTGCAGACTGCCGATCTGAGGGATGAAGAATGGAGCGACAGAGAGTAGAGTCATCAGCAAAGAGATAGAGGGGATTTTCAAGAGAGTCAGAGAGATCATTGATGAAGACCAGAAAAAGCACAGGGCCCAGAACACTGCCTTGGGGAACTCCAGCCTGAACAGGAAGAGGAGATGAGAGAAACCCATTCAGGGCCACACGTTGACTACGACTAGAGAGGAAGTCCGCCAGCCATGCGTGGAGATTTCCATATATACAAAAAGAGGAGAGTTTGGTGAGCAGAGCGGGGTGCCAGACCGTATCGAAGGCACGTGATATGTCAAGGGAGACAGCTCTAATTTCCTGTTTGGTATTGAGGACCTCCATCCATTGTTGAGAAAGCAGAAGCAGCATGTCCAGAGTAGAGTGATTAGGTCTGAAACCAAATTGATGATCAGAGATCAAGCCATTGGAGTAGAGGAAAGATTTCATATCTGAAGCAATGATGGATTCCATGACTTTGCTGATAATTGGGAGAAGGCTGATTGGTCTGTAGTTGCTGGGATCTGTTTTTGCACCTTTTTGTGCAAATCGGTGATGATGGCAGATTTCCAAGCAGATGGCAGATTACCTTTAGCAAAAGAGAGGGTGAAGAGAACAGAGAGAGGGAGTGAAAGAGCGGAAGAACAGGATTTTAGGACCCGTGGGCTGATGCCGTCAGGTCCAGTTGCAGAATCAGAGTCGAGGGTTGACAGAAACTTTTCCACCTTGTCAGGAGGAAAGGACACAGAGTCCAGGAGCAGCTGGGTATGACTGGGTACGGTGGGTACAGAGAGGGATGGGTTTGGGACACAAGATTTAGAGGCAAACACAGAGTTGAGGCATTCAGCTTTTTCACGTGCGGAGTCAGCCGTGTGGCCGTTTGAGGTGAGGGAGGGGATGAAGGGGGAACAAACACCAGAAACAGATTTGACCAGACGCCACCAGGATTTGGAAGAGGGAGACAGATAAGAGAGTTCGGTCCTGAGAACGGAGGGATATTGTTTCCTGGCTCTCCTGAGGGTGGACACACACTTGTTTCGGGCTTTGTGAAAGGAAATGAGATTTCCTTCCGTTGGATTTGCTTTCCAGGAGACAAAAGCAAGTTGTTTCTGGGCAATAGCCTCACCACAAGATTCCGTGTACCATGGACGGGAGGAAGGGTATGACAACTGAAGATGAGATGGGATAAATCTGTGCATGAGAGAGAGCAATTTATTTGGAAGAATTCCCAGGATGAGTTGATGTCAGAGGCGGTAGAGATGGGAGACCAGTCCAGATGATTGATGCCTGCTTGAAGACCGTGCCAGTTGGCCTGAGTGAAATGCTAGACTTGTCGATGCTGAGGAGGCTCCCTGAGAATGGTCAGAGAGATGTCCACTTTAACAAGCACATGATCATATGAGCCGATTGGAGCAGAAGAAGAGCAGCAGACATTTTCAGGGAAGTTAGTCATAACCAAGTCCAGAAGAGAAGATGCTCCGTTGACTGAGATCCGGGTCGGGAAATTGACAGATTGTGTCAGTCCCAGTGTCACAGAAGTCCTTTGCTGAAGAGCCATGGCTGGTGAGAGAGGTGAAAGGAGATTGGGCTAAAAGCGATATATATATATATAACATGATATTTAAAAAAGTAATGGACGAGTTATGACTAAACTTGGTGAATTAGTTGATTAAGTGACAAGAACAAACCGATTAGATTTGGGTTCAGGTCTGAATCCAGATCCGGCCTATCATTGGGAAACAAAACAAACGGTTCAGCCTGGTGGAGGTATGCGCTCTACCGAGTGCCGTTCTAGTTTTGCACGTGATTCTTCAGCGATTTCACATATAGTAATCCAGCTATACCCCAAGTTGAAATTGGAGAAACAATCACTCATTCCAATGTGAAGTTCAATATCGTGGAATGTGGGTACCAATGAACCTCACCTCACGTTTGATCAAAAGGCAACTTGTGTGGCCATTGCAATAGAGCTGTAATGCTGGCAAAGGGTGAGAAAACGTTTCTTGAAAATTGATGTGAAGAGAACCCAGCATATCATTTCATGCCAGATTAAAGCCAAACCAGCATGGAGTGGAGACATCCTTGGTCTCCGCCACCAAACAAAAGAAGACGAATTTCAAGGTTTAATCATCAACTAAAAGGCATTGGCAGTGTTTTGAGACGAAGCTTAATTCATGTGGAACTTCTTCATTGAGGGACACAAGCAATCCACAGAT
The DNA here is from genome assembly GCF_964187855.1 of Myxine glutinosa. Classification (NCBI taxonomy): domain Eukaryota; kingdom Metazoa; phylum Chordata; class Myxini; order Myxiniformes; family Myxinidae; genus Myxine; species Myxine glutinosa. The sequence continues at coordinate 33,967,552 of NC_136271.1, forward strand.
AAAGGCCATGTATCCATTCTCAAGGTGCAACCTTCTTGCACATTAATGCTCAATCCACAGCAAATATTAACCATACATGGCACAATTAACCACTACTAGTGGAGATGGGTTGTTACGTTCAAAGTAATCACGCTCATACTGTGTAGATTTGTACCTTGTAATTCTCATCTTTTTGGACCATTGAAAGGACATCTGGGTGGAATTAAGTTTATGATTGACGAATTCAGAGCACTAGTTCTAAAGCAGCTGTGTATAAATTCCAAAGATTTATTATGCAGATAGTATCCAGATTGATGGGACACATTTAATATCAAGTGTTTTCAACCTCGTTCTATGTTTTACAGTACAGTCCAAATAAAGGTTTATGTCAGAAGAACGTGTTGCATGCTTGGAACAATGCCAATAGGGCAGGTCCTCTGCAAGACCTTACTATAATTCACGGGTGTGTGTGTGTGTGTGTGTGTGTGTGTGTGTGGCGAGCTACTCCTACAGTTCTGGGCCAATTACATCGAGGCTCGCATCAGCATGACCCAAATTAGTGTACCTGGGTGTTTTTAAAAAAAATCTTTGCAGGTGATCTTGGGATGGAGAGAGTGAGACAAAAATTTTATATGTAAATGTGAATCGTATAGCACCTATAGGTGGGAAAGGGTATTACAAGTCCACATCCTTTACAATACAGTATTGCTGTCCCCACGTTTTCCAGTGCAGTGAGGTGTTTTGAATTACGCAATGAGTGGCATTTTGGAGATGCATTTTGAATTACCCATTAGAAGGAGGATAATAACATAATCCCACTGGCTGTTCCCGACAGGAGCAGGTGCTTCTAGTTTATATAATTTACAACATCCTTTCAATGTTAATACAATATATTAGGAATAGTTATGATCGTGAGGAACAACCTTATAGTTAAACTAGAGGTTCCAGGGAACCTGAACTCAACTGGTCTATATCAATATGGTTAGAATATGCATAATAGAACCACAAATTATATAGTTTATATGTGCTAAAAATATATGACAAAAATTGATTTTTCAATATGGCCACCCTGCCACGCCCATTTTTGGGCATGCAACGCCCAAATGCAATCCCAAACTAGTTTATGTCTTAAAGATGGTGCAAAAAAACAAGTTTCATCAAATTTTATCAATATTTGTAACTTTTAGAGCGTAGACATCGAATTGTTTACAGACGATAGACAGACGACAGATGGACGACGGACGACGGACACTGGGTGTCGACAAAAACTCAGCTGGACATAGTCCAGTTGAGTTAAAAAACAAAATTATGCGTCTTATACGGTATATCGTCCATACCTTTTAAATTCAATACTGCAAAATGTTAAAACGAAAACGAACTGCACGTAAAAAAATTTATTGTTCTTTTAAATAAAACAAACCATGATGTTCATGTGTGCCATGTTCATTGAGGTTCTTAACAAAAATGTTTTAATCTCTTGCCTGTGTGCCGGTGTGTGGGAAAGGCAGGGAATCATTTTGCAGGTGCACGGAGGCCGGTGTTTGACCGTGAGCACGTGCCAGATGTGTACGCAGTGTTCTTGCATCCAGATGCGAGTGGTCACACATTGGGCATATGTATGGGCGTTCACCAGTATGCATACGCACATGGCGTTTGAGAGAGCGTGAGTCTGCCCATGTAAGCCCACAAGTGATGCACGAGAATGGCTTCATTCCTGTGTGCACAAATATGAACAAGAAAAATAAAACAAAGGAGATCATATCTTGTAGCAAGTGCACCTATAATTAGCTAAAACTGATCTACTTCATGGTTAATTTCCCTTTAGTAGAGGTAAAGGCCTGTAGGGTAGCCAAGCAGTGATTATTACCTCTGCCACCAAAGGTGGGCATAGGTTATGTATTCACCTCTGTTTATTTGTCTGTCTGTCAGCAGGACATCTCAAACAGTTATGGATGCGTTATGACAAAACAAGGTGAATGAGCTAGGCAGGTGACAAGAACAAGCTGATTAGATTTTGGTTAAGGTCCAAATACAGATCCGGCCTATCAGTCGGATACAAAACGTAAACTTTTCAGCCTGGCGGAGGTTTGCGCTCTACCGAGTACCGTTCTAGTTGTAATTTGTTTTCCTCTTCATTTTATATCATTCAGCAAGTTAATGTAATTTAAGAGTGGAAGAAACAATCAACGTGGGTTTGCTTATGGGTTCTCCGAATAAAACAAGTGAGGGTGTAGTACGGTTTTAAAGAATCCACTGAGGTTCATCAATTGGGAAACCAATCACTCAAAAGTAATGGCTACAATCGAAAACAGTCAGAAAGAACAGTTGGGGCGAAACGTGCAGATAAACTCAAGAAACATATCAAGAAAATGACAATGCATTTAGAGTTATTGGCAAGGTCCAAAAATAATTGCTCATTTGGTAAGTACAGTATTTTAAAAAGACTATTTGATGAAGTACACAATAAGAGGAGTCGACAGAAAGACCACAAAAGCTACAGTCAGGACGTCACAAAGATTTTGACTGGAGTAAAACCTGTGTGGTTGTTGAAGTGCCGGGTGAACTCGCGAACGTAAGAGAAACTTTTCTGGCAGATGTCGCAGTACAAGGTCCGTGGGTTTGGTGGTCTGCCACGCTTTTTGTGTTTGGCATTCCGCAAATGGTGGTGAAACAGTGCCTTTTGAAAGAACTCGTGGCCACATTCAAGACACCTGTAGGTGAAAGCACACCTTGGGCATTTGAATCACAAAAAATAAATAAATCACAATTCTCTATAATTCTTTCATTGTTTTTTCTTCATCTTGTCATAACCTTTAAACGTGCACGCGCAAACACACACACACACACACACACACACACACACACACACACACACACACACACACACACACACACACACACACACACACACACACACACACACACACACACACACACACACACCTTTTTCATGATATGACCTCTACCTTCACCTGTTTCGTTCATGAACATCTACTTTTTCTGTCAGACGAACATTGCCTTCAATACCTCCAACTCCAAGAATATTGTTCCTTTCTCACAGCAGAAAAAAAAATCCATTACCATTACCGATGGCGGTGGAATCTCCATTACCGATGGCGGTGGAATCTCCATTTCTGATGGTGGTGGAATCTCCATTACCAATGGCGGTGGAATCTCCATTTCCGATGGTGGTGGAATCTCCATTAACGATGGCGGTGGAATCTCCATTACCGATGGCGGTGGAATCTCCATTAACGATGGTGGTGGAATCTCCATTACCGATGGCGGTAGAATCTCCATTACCGATGGCGGTAGAATCTCCATTTCCGATGGTGGTGGAATCTCCATTTCCGATGGTGGTGGAATCTCCATTTCCGGTGGCGGTGGAATCTCCATTTCCGATGGTGGTGGAATCTCCATTTCCGATGGTGGTGGAATCTCCATTTCCGATGGTGGTGGAATCTCCATTTCCGATGGTGGTGGAATCTCCATTTCCGGTGGCGGTGGAATCTCTATTCCCATTTCATGAAACTCAAACCAAAAGTTTTTTTAATTTTAATAACGATTTAACCTCATTACTTAAGCTTATACTACTTACTACTTGTATTCAATACTACACTGTGCACCATAAAAAAGCCAAACACATGATTTTTGTTGATATGATTTATTTATGTGAAATCAAGGGACACAGATGAGGTGCAAACATCTGACAGAGGAGATATGTGCTGAATAATTACATATCCATTTCATTGTGATCTCATCACGTAATGCTGCGTTGTGGCGAAGGTTTTCACATCGAGATCCAATGTGGAAATAATCACAACACCGGTTATGTCCACCTGCGGCAGCAATCACTGCAATGCACCATGGTCGCATTGACCATATGAGCACTCAAACCCGAGCCTGGGCAATGGCATTCAATGCCCGAACCTGCCCCTGTTTCAGCGCATCGCAGGTCTATACGGTTGCAGAGGTTCAAAGCCGTCTTGGCAAGGTTGAAACACGATGAGCAATTATATCCAGAGATGTTCAATTGGACTTAAATCTGGTGAGATGGCAGGTTAGTGTCATGACATGAACGTTGGCATTGACAAGAATGTTCATTGTTCGAATGGCCAGGTGAGCAGGAGCATTATCGTGCATAAGGATGATTCCTGGATCATGTTGATAAAGGGTAAGCAACACACGTTGCTGCACAATCTCATTAATGTATTGATCTGCCGTCAGATTGCCATGAATAGGGATCAAGTTAGTGGAAAACGTTTCACCAATACCACCTCACGGCACGACCACGTCCAAAACTTGCAGTTTCCTGGACACAGACTGGGGCATATTCCTCATTTAGTCTTCTGTTGACCTATGCACGGCCATTATACATGCCTCTCAAGAACAAAACTGGATTGGTCACTGAACAAACATAACACTTGCCCATTAGACATGCCCATTTGACCACTGCAAGCGTGCATGTATGTGTCATGATGCAAGTCTTAGACGCTGAACAGAACACGCATTGATCCCTGCAACACGGAGACGCCTCAATACAGTGTTGACATATCCTGCGAGGTCCATGGAGTGTGTTTGCAGTACTGTACTCTGGGAAGTTTGAAACAGATTTCATAGATGGGTCATGTTAATGTATCATTCCTGAGTGGGACTCATCATCTTGGGATGAACAATTCTTGGCATATCTCGTGTTGATCGGTGGCTTGGAAACGTCTTCCTAGGTCATAAACCACTTCTCTCCTCATATTAAAGAACCTGACAACATGGCTAATGATAGACCCTGCTTGAAGGTGTCCAATGATTTCATTCCTCTCATTTTCTGACAGACATGGTATTGTAGTTGTTAAAAATTGTTAAAGAATGCAATTGGTGTGTTTTTTGGATGACCACACACCATCGTCTCGGAACGACCGTTTTGAATTTGCTCCGTATGCCTCACGTCACCTCTAGAAAACCTAAGGGTGCATGCGTTGCACATGCTGAACGATTATTGCATGGGTCAACCTTGCAATCAAGTATTCTGCACATCACTCATGCCAAAAAGGCATTTGGAATAAACGCTGGAACAATTCTTCAGCAATTACATCATCAATTCTACATATTCATTATTTTGTGGTGGCGAGTGTATATAGATAGCTGCTTCAATGCAGGAAGTCCTGTACAGTGACTATGCCACGTGGAGGAGAAATGGTGAGTGAACAAAATTCTTAGAATGTAATGAGCTTTTTTTCTGTTTAAATTCATTAACTTGCTCATTGAATGGAATATTCAACCTTCTATTTTAGTGATTAATAAATTAATTATGCTAATGATATGCAATATCTGAAGAATGCATTGATCTTCAATGGCCCCTTTTTCCCTCTCTTGGGTTGCTTATTATTTAAAGATGAAACTGCACAATGAAGATTATTAAAGTAAGGCTAACATATGTTAAGTTATCCATAAACGATTGGTAATGCCGATTATACGTAACTTACCATACTAAATTCCTTGTATTATCACTGATTGTACCTATCCTATCTTCGCCATTACAATGCATATTTCCTTGCCCTCCTGTCCTCCACCTGTAAATGAAGCAATGGGCCATTTTACATCAACTTCATACGAATAAACTTTCACCTTTCTGATGAGGAAATAAAGTCTGAAAGAAGCAGTTCGTGGCTCAAGGTACTTTAGAGATGCCTTCGTTTAAACAATTGTGACTCATCCTTGACTGTTGGGTTGTTGAGTCTAAAGTACTCTCTAATATTTATGATAATCTCTAAAGATACAACAGGCATCGTTTGTCTCTTCTTTTGTATGGAGCACATGGCTGCAAGTTTGCCTCAATTTTTTTGCTAAGGTGTGGCAGGATGGCAATTTATAGCTAGGCTGAGATTTAAACCCAGGCTAGACAGCTCAGAGGGGAGTACGATTGCCTCCAAGCCATCCGACCAGTCATGCTCATCTCAAGAGTGATAGATTACTGACTCCGTATTACAAACTGTATAATCCTTACAAAACGCACAAATAAGAATCATCAATCATTGGATCAGTCACCTTCATCCTTTCATTCCTCTTTTCTCCCACCTCTGGAACAAACACCCACAGTCTCTTCAATCCCACTCCTCCCTCCAGGTCTTTAAAACAGCTGTTCACCACCATCTCATATCTTCCCCCATCCAAAACCTTGATCTTTTCTACCCCTGTTAATCCACCCCAAACCCACCTCCTTCAGATAGATTCCCTGTTTTCTTTCCTGAAAGTCCTCGTAGTGTCCATCTTGCTTATCCCGTGTACCTCGCCCCCAGCCCCCTCTCTTCCACATATCTCCAGATATCCCTATTCTCTACTGTTGTTGTACTTTCCTCTCTCACTCCCTCTTGTCTCCTGATCCCTTTGTTATATGTTCTGCGTGTTAGCTCTTTACAAAAAAAACAAAAACAAAAACAGGAGAGATTGAAAAATATGAAAAATGCACACCTGAAGGGCTGTGTGTTGGAGTGGGATGCCATATGTGCATACAAATCCTTTTTCCAGCTGTAGCCTTTGCCACAGACCTTGCAAACAAAAGGTTTTGCTCCACCAGGATTCTGCATTTGACACCTTTGATCAGCCATTGAATCAATGACAGCATCACGTCTGCAAGATTGGCATTAAGTAAATCAAGGTTGACAATAACTCAAAGTTGACTTCAAAGCAAACAAGATTTGATAAAGTACCATATCCACTTATTGTTAATTGGCCTAAAAGCCAGTGTATCGCTCTACAAGGATACAAAAAGGCAACGTAAAAGCTGGAAGATTTCAATTAAACAAATGAATGAACGATGAAACTAGATGGTATTCATAGAATACTTACCCTGAGCAGTCAACTTAATGCGACCCAACTCTTCTGTTTTTGAACATTTTTTTTATTTGATCTAATATGGCTGCCAGTCCACGTGAGCTATGACATCATAAATGTAGATTGTCTAATATAATTGTTGCATAGATCATGCTCAATACATTTCAAACTGATCAGACTAAGGGTTGCCCCTGTCAAATTATGACATCATAATTATGGCACCAATGACATCATCATTAACAACACCTATTCCCCATATGGAGTTCTTTACAAAGAGCCATGTGTCAATTTTTTCCATGCAGCGGTTTTGGAGATAGAGGTGCAACATTTTTCGGTTTTTCCAAGATGGCACCTGTACCACATGACCTATGACGTCAAGATTATCATTAAAATATTCTAAAGGAGGAGAGGCTCCTACGGTGAAAATTTCATGTCCATCAGACCAAAAGTTGCTGAATTTTTTTTAAATAATGATCAGATGGATAAGTGTTGTATTTGTCGAATTATGATGTCATAACGAAGGCATCATCATTAACATATCTTATTATCTTATCTTATTATCTTATTCCGGCTGTGGCTCCATCGGCAATGCCCCGAACTGGCTTCCAGTGAGTTTCGTTGTGGGGGAGGGGGGGGGGGGGGGGGGGGAATTTAATTAGTGTGTGTGCTAATGGGGATGGATTCCTAACTCGTGTCTAATACCCTAATCTAGTTAACAAGCCCCGCCCCCTTGCGACGGGGACGAATATACACTTAATCCGAACAAACCGCCTAAACATACTTATTACATGCGGGGTTCCCTATCACGACAACCGGAGCATGATACCTACACAGATCTACATATCACTACCCCAAAATTCATAACAATATATATTACTAGCAGAAGTACCTGGCATTGCCGGGCGGGGGAGGGAAGGGAAGGGGGAAGGGAACAGGGGGGAGGGGAGGAGAGGGGGGGGAGGGGAGAGGCAGGGGGAGGGGCAGGGGAGGAGGAGGGGAAGGGGAGGGGAGGGGAGGGGGAGGGGGAGGGGAGGGGAGGGGGGAGGGGAGGGGAAGGGGGAGGGGGAGGAGAGGGGGGAGGGGGAGGGATGGGAGGGGGAGAGGAGTGGGAGGGTGGGGGGAGGGAGGAGTGGGAGGGTGGGGGGAGCGAGGAGTGGGAGGATGGGGGGAGCGAGGAGTGGGAGGGTGGGGGGAGGGGGAGGTGGAGGGGGAGGGCAAGGGGGGTGGGGGAGGTGGAGGGGGTGGGGGAGGTGGAGGGGGAGGTGGAGGGTGAGGGGCGGGGGAGGGGGAGGGGGAGGGGGGAGGGGGAGAGGAGTGGGGAAGGGGCAGGACAGAAAGGAAGGGGTAGGGGGGGAAAGGGAGGAGCATGAGGGAAAGGGAGGGGGATGGGGAAGGGGTAGGGCAGAAAGGAAGGGGTAAGGGGGGAAAGGGAGGGGCATGGGGGAAAGGGAGGGGGAGGGGAGGGGAAAGGGGAGGGGGGAAGGGGTGAGGGGAGGGTGGAGGGGTAGGGGGGAAAGGAAGGGGTAGGGGGGAAAGGGAGGGGAGGGGGAGGGGGGAGGGGGATGGGGAAGGGGTAGGGCAGAAAGGAAGGGGTAGGGGGGAAAGGGAGGGGCATGGGGGAAAGGGAGGGGGAGGGGAGGGGAAAGGGGAGGGGGGAAGGGGTGAGGGGAGGGTGGAGGGGGAGGGGGGAAAGGGAGGGGGAGGAGGGAAGGGGAGGGGAGGGATATAGATGGTTACTGGCAATTGATCACATCCAGAAATGATGTAATCCACACAATTTATGTACTTTACATAACGTTAATAGGAATACATGGCCGTGTAGATGGAAAATAGTTTGTTTGAAATAAATCACAAATATCAGATGAAAGTGAAAAAAAACCTATGTGGTGTGAATGGCAATGTTCCTCGCTGAAATGTGAAAAAACTGAATTACGTGCGAACGCATAACTGTGAGATAATGGCGGCAAAGTTGGAACATCACGTGATCCTAGCAGAAGTACCCGGCATTGCCGGGTGGGGGAGGGGAGACCCGTACATTCCCAACCCGTACATTCGCCCTCTCGACTCAAGCTCGTATTCGATTCGTATTCGAAATCGAAAGGGGAAAGGGGAAATCCTTCGTATTCGAATTCGTAAACACGAAATATGAATTAAAATTTAATTCATATCGCACAAAATCGACACAAAACACGGTCGCATAAAGGTGAAAAACGCAATGGCTTTTCGCCCTGAATCACGTGCAAACGTGTGACGTGTGACGGGATGGAACATCATGTGATCGCTCTGAGCGAATCAGCGAGCTGCTCACACTGGCTGAGATTAGCGGGTACTTCGCTGAAATGCGCTGAGATAAATATGAATAAAAAATATGGATCTCGTCAAATATGGTCTCAGCCATGTTCGTCCCAGGCTCAATGGCCATGTCTATGCCAAATATCAAGCACGTGAGCCTCTCCATTTCGGAGTCTATCGGTAACATCACACACACACACACACACACACACACACACACACACACACACACACACACACACACACACACACACACACACACACACACACACACACACACACACACACACACACACACAAACTGCGTTATATATATATATATATATAATATATATATATATGCGGGGCTTGAGACCCCTGCCCCCCTTGTGTCCTTATATTGTTTGACCAATTACCAAATATAAACCAACCATGTTTGCTTTGCTTAAAAATATCATATCCTTTAGATCCTTTGAAACCCTGCTTTTCCCTTTAAAAGACTTACTTTGCCTGTCATATATCTCAAGGATGATATACTTTGTGTGACTTTTTATAGCATGTCTCTTACTGTCGAAATATCCTTATGGAACTTACTATATCCTTATAAAGAATTATATGTCTTGTAAAAGCCAGGCCCTGATGGTATTATCCTTCACTCTGTGAAGACCAAACCGTATCTTCCCAGTCCCCCTTAACTGTGCTAGATCACTTTTCATGTTTGACATTTTAACGACTTGCTGAACTTTCCCTCAATTAACTGGTTTCTAGAGAATCGTCAACATGGTTGACCCATGAGTGACACCGAAGACCACTCCGTCCTTCTCTTTGTCTTGAGCTAAAAACCACACCCCAATATTCCCTTTATAAAGTGAAACTCGACCGAATTATTTCAGAGCATCATGTTGGAATCCTGGTCCTTGTGGGCCTCAGTTTAAGCATTTTGCTTTCCACAAGCTTGTGTGTTTGATGAATCAAATAAATATCTCAGTTGTTCCTTCTCTCAATCATGAGTCTTGAGTCCTAAGTCACAGATCCATCAAATGGCGAGCCAGGCAGGAGATCAGCTCCGGCAGTCTCGAGACGCGGCTCCAGGCGCGAGTGAGTGGGAAAAAACACCAGCTGGTTTGATCGGTCTGGGTGAGGTGAGCCTTGGGTTTATTTTGTTATAGACTGGGATGTTAGGCTAAATTGGAACTCACTCTGTCGCTCGGTGTCGTTTGCCTGTTTCCTGCTTCGAGCCTGATCCTCGAACAAAATTTAAGAACGAGCCGTTTTTGGGCTCCAGAACAACTGAGCTGTTTATAGGATTCGTCAGGGTAACGTTACGGGACGGGAGAGTAAGGTGCCCCAAGAGGGCGCCGAGGATAAGGAATAGATTGGTTTCGTAAAGTAAGGTTAGAAGCGTCATAAGGACGCCGGCAAAAGTAAGGTACAGTTAGCATATATGCGGGAGAGATCTCTGATTAGGCGGCTATATGTAGGAGAGATCTCTCGGGAATAAGGAGTAAGGTTGCCTGATTACCTGGCGGTTAGCTGGACAGGTAAGATACGGTTAGCACACAGAAAGTTGAGATGAGGTGGTCGAACCTCTTCAGGAGTTATGTTAGAGAGCTGAGATGAGGTGGGCGAACCTCTAGGAGTTACACTAGAAAGCTAGGAGTTAGGGTAGAAAGTTGTGGGGTGGGCGAGCCTCTAGGAGTTAGGGTAGACAGCTGTGCAGGCGGATGAGCCTCTCGGAAAGTGCAGGCGGTCGAGCCTCTCGATGGCCTGAGGAAGCAGGCAAACTAATTGCATGTGCAGGATGAGGCAATTAAGGAAATAAGATAGGTAAGCGAGCCAGGGAGCGACCAATGTCGCTCGTTGAAGATCAAGACCCGTGGAGGGGTTAGGTAGATCAAACCCCTACCCCCCAAGCCCTAAGCTCTGTCCCGGGGCTTCAGGCAACACCCCCTGCGCAGCGAGTCCCCCCTGCCCCCCTTCCCCTGCTTCACCCTTCTCACCCCTTTCCTCCCATTGTCCCAAAAATCCCCTTTTCCTCTGAATGAAATGAGACATATACGAATGAATGGGAATTGCTGCACAAGATGCTCTGAGATTGATGGGTGTGCATGAATCCACGTGTGCTGTAATGTACGCGGTTAGTGTCAAGTTGGTGGGATAGAAGGAAACGCATGAAATGCGAGCCGGTTTGACAGTCACGTGGTATGAGGAACATGAACGAATGTGGATTTTGATGACCACTTGATGTGCAACACCACTGTGTGGGCTTCGAATCATTGTGATTGGCCGCTTGCGGTGCGGGAATCCAGACCTGGATTGCCGATTCTGGCATCCATCCGAGGGTCCTGGTGATGTTCGGTAATTGGTCAAACAATATAAGGACACAAGGGGGGCAGGGGTCTCAAGCCCCGCATATATATATGTAATAACTGTATATATTACATACACAACTCACAATACGTTAGGGATATTGTGGGGGTGAGTTTTTGTTTTTTTATAGGGGTTAGGGTTACGGTATTGAAATCAAGAATGCTGTCTTTTTTCACACTCTTTAATAACCATAGAATTAGGACCAACAACTTTTTTCAACATAATTAATACACAAAATCAACCACACCGAAGAACCTGCCAATATCCCTAACTTATTGTGAGTAGTGTATCAAGGAAATTGATTCTTGTACATCCACAATGAGTATGCTAATGATTATGACCAGCTTACTGCAGGCATGCTTGTGGAACAGTGGTGGCCTGATGGTGACTCAGTTTGTGCTTGCTCAGACTCGATGAACAGTAGAACAGATGGCCGCATTCAGAGCATAAGAACCTTGACTTGTCTGTTCAGAATGAAACACACACACACTCCAAAATTCCATTTTGGTTCATTTATCCTTAATTTATTTTTCAGTTTAGGGTTTACTAAGCATTTCTGAGGTGGCCTGGACAAGCACACACTTAAAGTTGTTCCTTGAGATCATCAACATAATCTTCAGCATCAACATAATAAGTTAATCTCCACCTTGCATTTGTAGAGAACCAGGGTGTCTTTTAGAGGAGAATTGTTTTAGGAATGACAGTGTGGTGCCTCTGGCATTGCTTTAAGGTGAAGATGAAGGGAAAAAGCCAGAAGTCAAAGGCTGCATGAGCCAAGTTTGGCACTTCTGTAGACAAGGCAGGATTGCACGCTTGAAAACAATGTCTGGAGAATAGGACATGGTCAATAACCTTGTGGGTCATCCCATCAATCATTGCTGTACCAGGTGTACTGATGGATGAGCTTCCTCGGGATCTAGGAGCTTCCAATTCGGTCATGAAGTGCACATACAGAGGAGACGAGTGGAGTTAAAATTTGCTGAACCGGAAACGGCGGCTGTAACCCGTCTTGTCCTCATGTTTTCATAACGATGACCGACATTCATTGACCCAGAGCATTGTGGGCAGTTTAGATGGGAGGGCGCCAACACTCGTACATGAGATCATGCAATTACATGTGTGCATCATGCACAAGATTTTCACATGCAATTTCTGCACTCATGGAGATTGGAGAGTTTAACCCAATAAAGGTGTATCCCTAGGTATACCCATCCATACAGAATGGGTACCCCCAGTGGTACATCTATCTCGGGTTAAATAGTAGGACGTGCTATATTCACCATGCAAATCAAATGGAAGACATTTGATGCAGCAGAGGAGCAGATGTGACCAAATGTTTGAAAGATGTGCGAATAGTGAATGAAACTATAAATGCATGCACACAATGCTGTTTTATTGCAGACACTTCCCACATTTAGAGTCGTCCAGAATAACCAATACATTTAATTTCGAAATTGGTTGCTAAACCTGTGTGGAGGTTCAGCTGAAGCTATGAGATCATAGTAGTTTTGTGTCATCATCTATGTGGAAGAACCGTTATACCTGTATGTATGAAGTTGCATGATGAAAGGCTGCTATAGGATGCGAGCTCCTTCTTGGAAACGGGACACGAATATCTGTGGCTTTGTTGGTGTCGCATCAAATGCAACCGCAACTTGGCAGCTGTTGGAAAAGGTTTTCTACACTCCTGCAGGTAGAGAACACTCTTACACAAAGAAAAACAAGAGGGAGCATTCCTCTGCAATATATTTCCCTTACCGTTCCCAATATTTTGCATCATAAAGCCATGACAAATTAAAAAAATTGATGAAACCCCCTGAAACTCGAACTTGTTCAATAACTTATCATAGTAAAGCCATGCACCAAGTTTGAGTTCAATATGTTAAAGGGTAAGAGGAAAGGTCTGGAAAACTGACACTTGTGATATTTTCTAAGGCCAAAAAGGGAACAACTCCGTGGAAAATTTACGAAACGCCCTGACACTTAAACTTGTTCTGTAACTGATCACAATAAAGCTAAAGCCGTGTACAAAGTTTGAGTTCAATATGTTAAAGGGTAAGGGAAAAAAAAGTCTGGAAAACTGCCCCTTGTATAACATGTGATGTTTTCTAAGTCCAAAAAGAGAATAACTGTGGAAAATTAGTGAAACGCCACGACATTCAAACTTGTTCTGTCACCTGTCATAATATATATATATATATATATATATATATATATATATATATATATATATATATATATATATATATATAAACTACCAGTCAAAAGTTTTAGAACACCTCAATTTTCCCAGTTTTCATTGAAATTTAAGTGGTACAAAGGTATATATACCAAATATACCATTATAACCCTTAAAAGTGTAGGTCTTTCCTTCAGAGAAATTGCAAAGAAAACCAAGGTGTCAGTGAGTTCAGTTTCCTACACCATCGAAAGGCACTTGGAAAATGAAGGAAACTGACAGGAAGAGGTTTGGCAGACCCAAAGCCACAACAGAATCAGAAGACAAGTTTCTGAGAGTCAACAGCTTGCGTGATAGGCGGCTCACAGGACAACAGCTTCAAGCACAGCTTAACACTGATCGAAGTAAGTAAGTCTCAGTTTCAACTGTGAAGGGAAGACTTCGAGCTGCAGGTTTGACAGGTCGAGTGGCAGTAAGAAAGCCATTGCTAAGATGGCAAAATAAGAAAAAGAGGCTTGCCTGGGCCATGAAGCACCGCCAGTGGACTACTGAAGACTGGAAGAAGGTCTTATGGACCGATGAATCAAAATTTGAAATCTTTAGTTCATCACGCAGGGTTTTTGTACGTCGTCGAGTAGGTGAAAGGATGGTTCCTCAGTGTGTGACACCAACTGTCAAACATGGAGGAGGAAGCGTGATGGTCTGGGGCTCTTTTGCTGGATCCAGAGTCGGCGACTTGCACAGAGTGACAGGCACCTAGAACCAAAAGGGCTACCACAGCATTTTACAGCGCCATGCAATACCTTCTGGTATACGCCGAGTTGGTCAGGGGTACATCCTACAGCAAGATAATGACCCTAAACACACCTCCAGGCTATGTCAAAACTACCTTCGAGGAAAAGAACAAGACGGTAGGCTTCAAATCATGGAATGGCCAGCACAGTCTCCAGACTTAAACCCCATCGAGCTGGTTTGGGATGAACTGGACAGAAGGCTGAAAGCAAAGCAACCTACAAGTGCAACACATTTGTGGGAACTTCTGTTACAGTGTTGGGAAGAACTTCCCGAACAATATTTGATTTCCATTGTAGAAAGAATGCCACGACTGTGTTCGGTGGTTATATCTGCAAAAGGTGGCTATCTTGCTGGGTCAAAAATTAAAATTAAATTTTGTTAAACAAAATGATTCTATGATTTCTTTTTTTTATCTCCAATTGTTTTTTTGTTCTGTGCTTAATTTCAGAGTACATTGAGACATTAAACTGCGTACATTTCAATAAAAACTGGAAAAATTGAGGTGTTCTAAAACTTTTGACTGGTAGAGTATATATATTTTTTACAATCTATGTTAAATGTCTATGATATGCTCATGACCCCTTACCACATTTGGACTTCGACCAAAATGGTACCATATGTTGTTACATCACCACCACTTTCTTAAACTCGTGTCTGATTTCTACTGCACTCTTCACTGTCCACCTCACAAAATTCCACCTTAGCCTTTCCCTTTTCTCCTATAACCCCCCTCAACATTTTCTCGACATACACTCACTGGGCAATTGTATGGCAGCACGCCTGTGTGCTGGAGTAAATGTTTTCGCAAAAGGTATGCCTTTCTGAACTCTCGTCCACAAACTGTGCAGGGAAAGAGTGACGGCCTTGCAGGTTGGGTTTCGGTTGTGCTGTGCCGTGCTAAGTGTGCGTGTAATGAAACTGTGTAACGGAAAGACTTCTTGCACAGCTAAGGGAAGGAAGAATGGAGAAGCAAAAGGGTGTCAATTTGAAAACGATCATCATTCCAAAGTGAACAATAAAAAGTTAGATTCAAGTACAATTAACCTTCATACAAAAGAAGACAAAAAAAATTATTGACTACTCAAGCCTTTCTCCATTTAGGCCCAAGTTTCAAGGAGTAAAATGCCCCCCTACCCCTACCCCCCCCCCCCCCCCCAAAAGGTTTGAATGTAATGATTGCCTTGAAAATCAGTTCGATATTGAAAATAAATTGTTCAGGAAACAGGATAATGATAAATAAAGGGTTAAAAAAGATACTCACCGGACATAACAGATCACCAGGATGGTTTGGAGGACTTTTCACTGTGGCCAAATCAAAGGCGCCACCCGACTCTGCCATTCTGGCAGGGTTACATTCTCCTCTCCTCTTCCCACGCTCAACTAACCGACGTGCAGCCTGTTAACAGAGGATATTTGGAAGTAATTGACACAGCACAAATAAAAATAAAACATTATGAAATAGGTACAATATATGCTGATCTCAAGTGCTATTTTATCAGACTGCAACCAGACACAAAACTGAACACTTTTAACGTCCTTGGTCCTGACATTCAGTACCATGACACCCTGAGAGGTCTCAGCCCTGGCTGATGGCACAACGGACAACTTCAAATGCAAAATGCTTGTCATGGTGAACAAGAGGAGTGAGGTTATGACAAATGGGCAAATGAAATGCAATATAACCCAATCCTTTTGTTGAATGAAAAAGAATGACCACACTGTGGTCACAACCTGCGACACAAAATATATATTTTTCGCCTCCTCCGTCCACTTGTGGGTGGGGTCCGGCAGCTATCTGACCAATGGGTGCACATTTCAAAAATCGATCAACACCAACAACAACCACGTGGAGCTTTTGTAGACCTGTGACACGTCACAGCTGAAAATTCAAAAATGCAGAATTACTACATCTCATCATTTTTTTTGCCTCCCTCCTTTGTATCTTTGATGTATTACCTCCCCAGACCACAGTTACGGTGCACCTCGGAGTCTCGAGAGGGAATGCGGCAGAAAGATTTGTATTTTTGAGTATTCCAATAAACCATGGTAAAATCACACCAATGCAGAGCAAAACAGGAGGTCCTCAACGCCAAACAGGAAATTAGAGCTGTCTCCCTTGACATTTCACGTGCCTTCGATACGGTCTGGCACCCCGCACAAACGTCTGGCACAAACCAGACGTGATCTGCTTAACAGAAACTTTCCTCCTTCATGATGTCTCTGATTCCTTAGTATCTCTCCCGGGTTACTCCCTCCTCCGGTATGATAGACCTGAGCCTCGTCCTGGAGGTGGGGTTGCTATCTTTATCAAAAACTCTTCCTCACTCGCCCTGCACTGCACTCTCTCCACCTCACCCCCAGGAATACCTCTGGCTACGGCTTCCCCTTCGCTCCCACCTCTTGTTCATATGTGTGTTGTACCGTCCACCAAACAGTGATGACTCCATCTACATCTCGCTGTCTGATAATATGGACCAACTTCTATCTACTCATCCCAACTCTCTCTTCCTCATATGTGGTGATTTCAACTGTCATCATGCCAGTTGGCTGGGTGTGGGTACCTCTCTCACCAGCCAAGGCTCCTCAGCAAAGGACTTCTGCGACTCACTGGGACTGACACAATCTGTCAATTTCCCGACCCGGATCTCAGTCAACGGAGCATCTTCTCTTCTGGACTTGGTTATGACTAACTTCCCTGAAAATGTCTGCTGCTCTTCTTCTGCTCCAATCGGATCATCTGATCATGTCCTTGTTAAAGTGGACATCTCTCTGACCATCCTCAGGGAGCCTGCTCAGCGTCGACGAGTCTGGCATTTCACTCAGGCCAACTGGCACGGTCTTCAAGCAGCCATCAATCATCTGGACTGGTCTCCCATCTCTACCACCTCCGACATCAACTCATCCTGGGAATTCTTCCAAAGTAAATTGCTCTCTCTCTTGCACAGATTTATCCCATCTCGTCTTCAGTTGTCATACCCTTCCTCCCGTCCTTGGTACACGGAATCTTGTGGTGAGGCTGTTGCCCAGAAACAACTTGCCTTCGTCTCCTGGAAAGCAAATCCAACGGAAGGAAATCTCATTTCCTTTCACAAAGCCCGAAACAAGTGTGTGTCCACCGTCAGGAGAGCCAGGAAACAATATCTCTCCGTTCTCAAGACCGAACTCTCTTATCTGTGTCCCTCTTCCAAATCCTGGTGGCGTCTGGTCAAATCCATTTCTGGTGTTTGTTCCCCCTCCATCCCTTCCCTTACCTCAAACGGCTACACAGCTGACTCCACACGTGAAAAAGCTGAATGCCTCAACTCTGTGTTTGCCTCTAAATCTTGTGTCCCAAACCCATCCCTCTCTGTACCCACCATACCCAGTCGTACCCAGCTGCTCCTGGACTCCGTGTCCTTTCCTGCTGACAAGGTGGAAAAGTTTCTGTCAACCCTCGACTCTGATTCTGCAACTGGACCCGACGGCATCAGCCCACGGGTCCTAGAATCCTGCTTTGCCGCTCTATCTCACCTTCTCTCTGTTCTCTTCACCCTCTCTTTTGCTCAAGGTCAACTGCCATCTGCTTGGAAATCAGCCAACATCACCGCTTTGCACAAAAAACGTGCAAAAACAGATCCTACCAACTACAGACCAATCAGCCTTCTCCCAATTATCAGCAAAGTCATGGAATCCATCATTGCTTCGGATATGAAATCTTTCCTCTTCTCCAATGGCTTGATCTCTGATCATCAATTTGGTTTCAGACCAGGTCACTCTACTCTGGACATGCTGCTTCTGCTGTCTCAACAATGGATGGAGGTCCTCAATGCCAAACAGGCCTTCGATACGGTCTGGCACCCCGCTCTGCTCACCAAACTCTCCTCCTTTGGTATCCATGGAAATCTCCACGCATGGCTGGCGGACTTCCTCTCTAGTCGTCGTCAACGTGTGGCCCTGAATGGGTTTCTCTCATCTCCTCTTCCTGTTCAGGCTGGAGTTCCCCAAGGCAGTGTTCTGGGCCCTGTGCTTTTTCTGGTCTTTATCAATGATCTCTCTGACTCTCTTGAAAATCCTCTCTATCTCTTTGCTGATGACTCCACTCTCTGCCGCTCCATTCCTCTTCCCTCAGATCGGCAGTCTGCAGCCTCCTCACTCTCTGAAGACTTGGACAAAATCACAGACTGGTCAAACAAGTGGAACATGTCTTTCAATCCTGACAAATCTCACACTCTTACTATGTCTCTCCGAAAAGATCGACTGGACAACCCTCCCATCTACTTTCTCAACAATCCTCTCCAAGAAGTTCTGTCGCTCAAGCTTTTGGGTCTCACTATCTGCCATGATCTTTCTTGGGAAAACCACATTTCCAAGCTGGCCTCCAAAGCCAGTCGCCGACTGGGCATCCTCCGTCGTGCGAAGTCCTTCCTCGGCACACCTGAGCTCCTCACCACATACAAGGTTTTCATCCGCAGCTCAATGGAATACTGTTCTCCCCTATGGGCCGGTGCTCCTGCCTCACACCTAGCTCGGCTTCACGCTGTTGAAACCAAAGCTTTCAGAATTATTGGAATCTCCCGCGATGAAGCTATCTCTGAGGGCCTTTCACTCACTCACCGCAGGCAGGTAGGTGGTCTTTCTGTCTTCTACCGACTCCTCTCCGGCCTTGCACCCCCAGCTCTCTCTGTGCTCTGTCCCCCAAATATTCCTACAGGTCGCACAAGATCTGCCAGCAACCTTCTGATGGTTAAACTGCCGAAATCTCGGCTCTCTGCTCACCTTCACTCTTTCATTCCTCTTTTCTCCCGCCTCTGGAACAAACTCCCTCACTCCCTTCAATCCCACTCCTCCCTCCAGGTCTTTAAAACAGCTGTTCACCACCATCTCTTATCTTCCATCCAAAACCTTGATCTTTTCTACCCCCGCTAATTCACCCCAGATCCACCTTGTTTGAAATTCCAACTTCCTTCCTGGAAGTCCTGGCAGTGTCCATATGTTTTATACCTCTCCCACCTCCCCCCCCCTACCCATGCCCCCCCCCCCAAAGCCCTCGCCCTCTCTCAGATCTCTCGATGTCTCCATGTCTCTCGGTCCCTGCTCTCAAATGTTGTGTTTGTGTCCTTCCCCCTCTCTCCCCATCTTGTCTACCGCTCCCGATGTTATATGTTTTATGTGTCGGTTTGTCTTTCTGTGTGATTAATGTTCGCTCTTTCACGAGCCTCGATCTTGTATACAAAAAAAAAAAAAAGAAAAAAAAAAAAGCTTGCTCACTCTCTTCAATCCCACTCCACCCTCCAGGTCTTTAAAACAGCTGTTCACCACCATCTCTTATCTTCCCCCATCCAAAACCTTGATCTTTTCTACCCCTGCTAATTTCACCCCAAATCCACTTTTTTGAAATACCAACTTCTGTCCTGGAAGTCCTTGGTCTCCTTGTGTTTTATACCTCCTCCCCCACCCCGCCCCCCCCCTTCCCACGCCTCCTCCCCCCAAGCCCTCTCCCTCCCACACTTCTCCCTGCTCTCAAATGTTGTGTTTGTGTGCTTCCCCTTCTCTCCCCATCTTGTCTTCCGCTCCCTCTTTTTATATATTTTGTGTGTCTGGTTGATTTGTTTGTGAAATAAATGTTAGCTCTTTCACGAGCCTCGATTCAGTATACAAAAAAAAACAAGAAAAAAAAAAAAGTAATTGTATTAATAACTCTCACATACACAATACCAACACTATTGAAGAAAGTACAATGAGAATGTCACTTGCATCAAATGAACAATACATATGATGGTACCATCATTCCCCCAATGCTCTCAAAGCAATACACTCACTATACGACAAACGTGAGTGGAATGTAACAATCCCCAAAGTCCGTGCACTGATATCCCCGCTGGTTGAAGTAAGGCATAAAAATTGTACAATTGTACTATAAGGCATAAAAACCCTTCCTTATTGCAATTATTACAAGTAATACCCCTCTCCCCACATCCATTGTCCAACAAGTGGGTCCAAACCCTCACTCTATTGGGCAATTAGGCTAATAGTCAGGTTCACTGTCAATAAATTATATTTCGTTCAAAATCATGGTAGATTAGCAAACCTATACATTTTTGGAAAGGTTATAGCATAAGGAAACTAAAAATCAATGTTTACATTTGGAGAGATACCTGTATGGCGGCCATTTTGGATTTTCAAAATGGCCACTGTAAAATACATATTTTGTTCTATTTCTGCCTCTAATTACCCTAAAAACTTTTAAAAATATACTAAACCTATATTTTCAGGGACAAGGAATCCAATGAAAGTATCAAATTAGTGCTATGGGGAATGGTAAGACACGAATCAAAGGTTTTGAATTGCAAAATACTGTCTTTATATTCGCGATAAGTTGCATAATCAAATACATGTTATCATTTTGTACAGGCAGTTAATAACATCAAAATGTGTCACAATAATTCATATCACCAAACATACACAGGCAGTCAGCAAAATCATATATACACATGCAGTCAGTATAACTTCACATCTACACAGGCAGTCAATGACAAAATATACACAGGCAGTCAATGGCATCAAACATACACGATTACAGAATATGCCATTTAGAGTTCGTCATCACCGTCCTGTGTGTCGTATCCGACAATATAGTCCGCATCGTTTTCACAGTCCGTTCCACACAAGCAAAGGTCGGTCAAATTGATTGGCAAATCGAATTGGTCGAATGGTCGATCGAATCGAATCCAATCGATCGAAACGATTGGTCGAATGGAATTGGTCGAATTGGTCGAATTGAATTGGTCGGAATTGGCAAATGTAAACATTGATTTTCAGATTTTCCATGTAATAACGTTTCCAAAAATGTATAGGTTTGCTAATCTACCATGATTTTGAACGAAAAAACATAGTGAACCTGACTATAAAGGCTTTCTTTCCTGCAATCCGTTCACGTTAAACAATACCCCTCCCACCCACTGTCCCTGAGGATATAGCCCCATTTAAACTAAATACAAACACAAACATGGCTTCTGCAAAGAGGAATGGGGTGAGAGGAGGTTTAATACAAAATAAAACAAGCGTTACGCCTAGGTCCCCCGTCGGTGAAGTGATGTGAGTTGACAAAGTGGAAGACGCAAGGCGGCCATCTTGGATTTTGACATGGCGACCCAATTTGCAATAACGTTCTTCCTTATGCGTAGATACACCCACACACCAGATTAGAAGTTAGTAGTTCGTTTATTTTTCAACATATTTCGCTCACAAGGTTCAGACATATATATGGTGGCGGCCATCTTGGATTTTGACGTGGTGACCCAATTTTCAACAGCGTTCTTCCTTATGCCTAGATACACCCACACACCAAATTAGAAGTTGGTACCTCGCTTATTTTTCAAGATATTCCGCTCACATGGTTCAGACATTCATGTCGTCAGACATACATGGTGGCGGCCATCTTGGATTTTGACGTGGGTTGGACCCACACACTAAATTAGAATTCGGTCCTTCGCTTACGCACGCACGCATGCACGCACGGACACACGGACAGAGGGGAAAACCATAGTCCCCCTTTTGCTCCATGGTGCGACGGGGGACAAAAAAAAGGAGTCATACAAAGTACAAGCTCTAGGTACAGTATTGTTACAGATACGACTTTGATGGTATGGTGGGCCGAGCGGGATGGCCGCCGTATCCGTACAAGTTACCCCGATTGCACCCGGGGTTGACTAATCGCGCTATGCTGGCTCAATAAGAAAAAGAAGACACCCGGCTGGATTATAATGACACAATACGACACCAGGGGTTCAGTTCTCAAGTATATTCGTACGGAAAAAGGTTAGATTACAACTACAAGAGGGACAGCATAGGAAGACAGGCACTTAGACACACTCTTATATTAACCCTAGACAGACCACAGATAAACGGGACAACGCTGACTCACACGGGATTTGATGGCAAGGAAAGCGGCAGTCGATGGCTCAGGTGCACCTGGCTCAGGGACAGAATCACGTACGGTGGTGTCCAGCAGATGCGGGGAGGTCGCTCAGCGCTCGTGGGTCGCGACTTTGGTGGAGATGCCGGGGAGGTCGCTCAGCGCTCGGGAGGGTGGCGTCTTGTCCTTCCAAGCTCGGGGCGCATCTGACGTCACGTCCGGCGCGGGGCCGCGTATATCCGGCGGGGAGTGACACGCCCTCGGCTCGTTAGCGCCGCCCCAGATGGCATCGGCCCATGGCTTCTCATTGGGTGCGGGGGTTACCGGCTCCGCCCTTGACGAGGGGCCGACAGGGAGCCCCTTCGTGGTAACCCCGTGGAGCGCGTGGTCAATGGCGGCTAACCGAGCCGGAAGGAGGACGCCCACTCCCCATGCCGTCACCGCGCCGCCCCCCTCTTTTGTTGTTGTTGTTGTAGTTGGCGCTTCTTCATGGGGAAGAGATGCGGAGAGGTATGGGGAGGTCCTAAACTTCCTAACAGGTGCCATATAATCACATTCTGGTGCAACGAAGAGTCATAATTAATGGAAACAAGTCCTTAACTGACATAGATTAAGAATAACTAGCAAGATGTCCTATAATTGTCTACGTGTGGTGCGGGGGACCTGGGCACGACATTTAATGGGGGGATGAAGGGGAAGATCGGCTCTAATGGGTGTTGTTTACAGACAATGGGACTAGGGAATGGGGTAAGGGAGAGTTGGGGAGTATCGGAGAAAATAGGGGAATATTTACAAGCGGATATGGAGGCCAAATTCCATATTCGCAACATTGCACCCTTCTCTACCCTCGGGGCGTCCCGACCCGATAAATTTTTACCTACTTTAGTGTGGCACGCAATGTAGTTCCCTCTACTATTAACTCTACCCTGAGTGCGACAGTTTTACAGATATTCACAAATGAGTAAATATGTCCCCCTGCGACGTTGCACCCTTCTCCTCACAGAAACACACCCACAGGATAACCGAATCCGGAAAGAATTCGCAAACTACACATACAGCCGGTAGGGAGCATTATTTACACGACTACGCTGCTATTTACACTACGATCCAGGACCTGTTTTTGGAGGAACACATGCAGATGTTATGCATAGAGAGAGCGCGCTTGCCAACATCGATACACCAACCCACGAGTGCTCTGTGGCCGACGGCCTTTAATAACGTGCAGAGCACCCTTCCCGAGCATCAAAAGCACCACCCCACCACCAATCGGTGCAGTCACCATTGTTCATTGGAATAAAAATAACTTCAACAACCCCTAACCCTGCAGGTGTCTCTTGCTCTTCTTGTGGTGCACTTGGTGTTACTTAAAAGTGGTTCACCTGTATGGCATAGGTGCCACGTTGACCCATAGGTCCATCCCCGGGTGGTGCTTGGCCGCAAACGAACTGCGGTCCATTGTGGGTGGCCACAAACATTGCGGTCCATATGGTGTACCGATCCAGGCAGCGAACAGCGAAAGTGCAGGCCCACAACTGCGCAGCCAGCACCTCTCTCTCCTCTCTCTCTACCCCAAAGCCAGATCCTCGGAGGTGGGAGACAAAAGAAGCAGACAAGTGAGTAAGGTGGTAAGGGCGCAAAAGTGCACGCAATGTAAGGTAATGCACACTGGGGGCACATGGGAACCAGGTGAGACAGGTACGTTCCTATCGTACGCCCCCCCCCCCCACCAGGTAACCTACATGGCCCCTCCCTTACCCCTTACTGCATCCACACAACACAACACTACCCATAAACATCTACTTTACAAATCAACAAACATCCCTACTGTCTTCCCCGTTCCTCCCATATACCAAATTCGTCTTCTCTCCCTCCTAACCAATCAAATTTGCCATTTTCAACTCTCATCAAAATTTGCCATTTTCAACTCAACATCAAAATTTGCCATTACCAATTCATCATCAGTCCCTCCTAGGGAGGGAGAGATGGAATCACCCCAATGTCTCATCCACGTCGTGATGCGTCTCACAAATCCTCACAGCAATTCTCATTTCTGCAACACTACCAAAGAAAACACAGGTGTGGAGTCATCATCATCACCACAGGCAAGTGGCTGCGTATGGTGCGACAGGTTCATCAATCCTAACTATCTCCTAAATGACTTTAACAACTTTACACTACCCGGGGTCTTCCTCCGGCCAAACCATTGGCCCTCTTACACTATGGGTTCTAAAAACCAATTCCCATTGGCCAAACTGTGGTGCTCTTCAATTTGGGGTCTCACTCCCCCGATTCATCTCCCGGTGCCCTCGTACAATTTCTGGGCTGCGACGTGTACCTCTCCCAGTGGGTCTACCCACCTGCACACCTCCACCACTGCAGTTGCCTCCGAGCTTACCTGCTCCTTACCCTAACCTAACTACCAGGGGAAGGCCCTCTGGCTCTCTCCCCACTCCGTGCCCTCTCTGGCACTGGGCTGCCCGATCCACACCCGGGATCCTCAGGCACCCACTCACAACTACCGGCTCCCAGAGCCCACCTGCGGCCTCACCTGGCCGACATCCTCACAGTGGTGGAGTGCCCAACCAACTACACACACTAACAGGCTACACGCCCAGCCATTTCCACAACACTAATGCACCCATTCACAACACCATTCTGCAACCGCACCACAAATGCCAATATCCAACCACAATTTACCTGCACCCTCTACCTAACACTTACACTACCCGCCCCGGGTATCCGTGATGGGGGTCCACTCTTCCCCCATTCACACCTTCGCACCATGCACACCACTCCGTACCACTTACTCCAACTCTCTCCACACACCTGTACCTGCACACCTGTGCTCTCACACCTGGTGCCACCTGCACCCTTCTCTCCCCAAGCGCATTCGCGCTGATCCACAACACTCACTACTCATACACTGCTCCACACACCTGTCCAGTTGCACACCTGTGCAATCACACCTGTTCAATTCTCACAAACACGGCATCATCTCGGCTAACTACTCCCTTCTGAAACTTGCGCTTCCCAGTCGTCCCTTTAAACTATTGCGCTCCCTCGTCATTATCATCCATACTAATCTACCTGCGTCCCCACTACAGGTATCAGTCACTAACTAACCTTAACGTTACCTAAGGTCATCTTCTCTAGATCCCTACACACAATATCCTAACCCACCCGGGCTAGTTTTCACTGCCATACACCCCATAAGCTATTGCTCCTTTGCCCCCCACATGGGAAGGATGGTGGATTTGCCATCCCACCACATCGGGGGTCTCTCACTATCAATTTTGCACGTCAAATTTCAACAAATTAAAAATTTGCCAATCACTGCCCATCATCTGCCAATCACTACTGCCAATCCCTTGCCAATCATCAAATTTTGTTTTTCTCTAATTTTGGGGCCAAAACACTATCCTCATCACCCAGTCTACTCACTACTGCCTCTCGGTGCGCCAATTCCTGTCCAAAGCCCGGCTTCGTAAAGCCAAGCAATGGATGCTGGTTGTTTTGTGCCAGCGGCTGGATGCGTCCGGCACTCGGTGCAGGGACGGGGGCTTACCCGTGCCGAGATCCCACGCACCACCTCGGCGCGGAGCCATCCAATGCCCCGATCTCGACCTGCCGGCACGTCTCACCAAAAAGTGGTCGCCATGACGACCCTTTCTATCGGGCTGCCAGCTCCGCCTAGTGGAGCCTGGACGCGGCCGTTCAAAGCGAGGCCCGGCACGCACCGAGGGCCCGCTTCGGCTAAAAGTCGCTCTAACCTCTAACCCGTGTAACGTCGATGCTTCACCTGCATGCTTACACCCCGCAGCCCGTTCCTTGCTCACACATCCAGCCGTGCCCATGCTCCTCGTACCTTTCCTTACACACCCAGGTACACCCATTCCACTCACAGCCTTGGTCACACACCTGACCACCGAACACCTTGGCACACATTCGTTGCTCGCACACCTCACCAAAACACCTCTTCGCGCCCCCTCCTCTGTCACCTCCTCTGTGACAATCACAGGTGTGCCCTCATTCGCACACCCAACCACGTGCCTCACCACCAACTCCAGCGTGCATTCCCACTCACGCTCTACCATTCCAGGTGTGCATCCTTCCATCCCAGGTGTACATCCTCGCTCACCTGTCACAACTAACTCACGCTCCATGTCACTCTCACTACTTTCACCTCCATTCCTGACAGCGCACTCACCCTTACTCTTGACAGCGCACTCTTTCCTCATGCACCTGTCCGTCACACACCTTTCTCGCGCACACTCTCCCGTTACACCCTCTGTAACACTCACCACAGGTGGACACTCTTCCTTACTTCTGACAGCGCACTCTTTCCCCATGCACCTGTCCATCACACACCTTTCTCGCGCACACTCCTGCGCACACTCTCCCGTCACACCCTCTGTAACACTCCCCACAGGTGGACACTCTTCCTTACTTCTGACAGCGCACTCTTTCCTCATGCACCTGTCCGTCACACACCTTTCTCGCGCACACTCCTGCGCACACTCTCCCGTCACACCCTCTGTAACACTCACCACACCACGCTTCCATGTGCTCCCTCGCACACGCGCTACGACCGACTCACTCTCGCCAGCACCCTCACTCCTTGGCACGCACTTTTTCCTCACACACCCCAGAGTCGGACTTTCTCGCACACCTCCTTTTTCGCACACCAGCCCTGTCGCACACTTCACCAACGGCCTTTCACGAACACCCGGGTCTATCTCGACCCCCAAGCTTCTTAAATCCCCTGGCGCATCATACGCACGACCATATTGGTCACCACTTACACCGGGTCCTCTTCCTCTTCGCTTCTCCTCCATCACCTGCGAATCCCTCATCCGGTTAATGAGCACATCATCACGATCCAAACACAGACTTTGGACCAATTCTTTTATCTCCTCTTTTATCTCTTTCTTATCCCCTCTCCGTCGCTTCTTAATTTCACTCATCCCTTCTTCCACTTCTTCTAATTTGTGCTTCACCTCTTTTATTCCCCGGTACGTCTCCTCAAGCTCGTCCTCCAAGGCTACCTTGACCGTTTCCAGGTGCGTCCTCACCTGCCGGTCCTTCGTCTCCATTACCTCTACCACCTCGTCCAACCTCGTTGTCAGTCCCTCACGTACCATCTGACATTCCCTCTTCGTCGCTATCAAGTCGTCTTTTAGTTCTTTCTGTGTCGCCTTTAAACCTCCTAATACCGCAGTGTTCCTTTGAACCTGCTCCACTAACTCCGTCTGTCCCACCGTCAGCTGCTCCACCTCTTGCGTCAGGTCCTCTATGCCCCCTTGTAACTTTACAGTCGCCTTTCTCACCTCCTTTTCCATGTGCTCCTCACAGTGCCTCACCTCCTCGCGCACTCCTCCGACCTCCTCACTCACTCCTCTTCTGATCTCCTCTCCCATCACTTGCATCTCCTGCCCAGATGCCACCCTCATCTGCTCCATTTCCTCCCTGTGAGCATCCAGTTTGGTTTCTACCCCCATTCTGACCCCCTCTATCTGCTGCTCCATTTGTTTAACTTCCCTTTCCGCTTGGTCCCTCATGTCCCTCAATTTGCCTTCCATACTGTTTTCTAACCCCTCTAACCCATTTTTCACTCCCTCTATCTGATTCTCCTGGGCAGCCATTCTATTTTCTACCCCCATTAACCCATTTTTCACTTCTTTTATCCCGTTGTCTAACCCCTCAAAATTATTGTCTAACTTCCCAATTTTCTTGTCTAACTCCTCAAAATTATTGTCTAACTTCCCAATTTTCTTGTCTAACTCCTCAAAATTATTGTCTAACTTCTCAATTTTCTTGTCTAACTCCTCAAAATTATTGTCTAACTTCTCACCGGTACCCCTCGCTTCGTCCCTCATTACCCCCATTTGGTTTCCCATTACCCCCATTTGGCCCTCCAATCGCTCACCCTGAGCATCCATCCGGTTCCCCAATTGGTTACTCTGCAGTTTGAGGGACGCCTGCATTTGCGCCATAAATTGCTCCATGAGGACCTGCATCTGGGCCATCCCTCCCACTTGTGCAGCGGGTGCGGCCGCCGTAGCTATGTGCGAGGCGCCATTTCGCGCGTCTGCTACCCCCGCTGTTTCGCTCTCCTCACGTGTCTCAATTTGGTCCTGGACCGACCCTGCTTCACTCTCCCCTACCGGACCCCAGCCGTCTTGATCCGCCATAGCGCGACTTGCAAAATTCGAGTTTCGTAAAACAAAACAAATTTCGGCCGCTCCAAATTTTGACCAAATTTTTTTTTTTTTTTCCTCTATTCGTTTTTGTTTCAAAATTTGGTCGGGCCTCGAATCTCACTCCCGACACCAATTGTTACAGATACGACTTTGATGGTATGGTGGGCCGAGCGGGATGGCCGCCGTATCCGTACAAGTTACCCCGATTGCACCCGGGGTTGACTAATCGCGCTATGCTGGCTCAATAAGAAAAAGAAGACCCCCGGCTGGATTATAATGACACAATACGACACCAGGGGTTCAGTTCTCAAGTATATTCGTACGGAAAAAGGTTAGATTACAACTACAAGAGGGACAGCATAGGAAGACAGGCACTTAGACACACTCTTATATTAACCCTAGACAGACCACAGATAAACGGGACAACGCTGACTCACACGGGATTTGATGGCAAGGAAAGCGGCAGTCGATGGCTCAGGTGCACCTGGCTCAGGGACAGAATCACGTACGGTGGTGTCCAGCAGATGCGGGGAGGTCGCTCAGCGCTCGTGGGTCGCGACTTTGGTGGAGATGCCGGGGAGGTCGCTCAGCGCTCGGGAGGGTGGCGTCTTGTCCTTCCAAGCTCGGGGCGCATCTGACGTCACGTCCGGCGCGGGGCCGCGTATATCCGGCGGGGAGTGACACGCCCTCGGCTCGTTAGCGCCGCCCCAGATGGCATCGGCCCATGGCTTCTCATTGGGTGCGGGGGTTACCGGCTCCGCCCTTGACGAGGGGCCGACAGGGAGCCCCTTCGTGGTAACCCCGTGGAGCGCGTGGTCAATGGCGGCTAACCGAGCCGGAAGGAGGACGCCCACTCCCCATGCCGTCACCGCGCCGCCCCCCTCTTTTGTTGTTGTTGTTGTAGTTGGCGCTTCTTCATGGGGAAGAGATGCGGAGAGGTATGGGGAGGTCCTAAACTTCCTAACAGGTGCCATATAATCACATTCTGGTGCAACGAAGAGTCATAATTAATGGAAACAAGTCCTTAACTGACATAGATTAAGAATAACTAGCAAGATGTCCTATAATTGTCTACGTGTGGTGCGGGGGACCTGGGCACGACATTTAATGGGGGGATGAAGGGGAAGATCGGCTCTAATGGGTGTTGTTTACAGACAATGGGACTAGGGAATGGGGTAAGGGAGAGTTGGGGAGTATCGGAGAAAATAGGGGAATATTTACAAGCGGATATGGAGGCCAAATTCCATATTCGCAACAGTATTTAATTTATGGCATTGACAACATCCTCCCATGATTACAATGGCCTTTCAGAACTCATCCTTTATCATCCAATGTGCATCCATCAGAACGGACAACGAAACCAGCCCAGGCCATAACCGTGGTAGGGGACTACAGTCGTGTAGTTTATTATCCCATTCTGCTATTGTCTCACAATGAAGTACGGCACAAAAATCCACGATTAGTAGTAATGAAATCTGATGCACTGCGGCATTATCTCCTTATTTTTGTATGCAGCACCAGGCTGCGGAGTTGCATCATTGGCTGAGGGCGTGGCTGTGCCGCTGATGCAGTGCCTTCTGTAGGTTAGGGCAGGAATTAGTAATTTGCCCATGGTGCCGCCAATAGCTCGCCTACTCAATGCGAAAGACACCATTGGATCTTTAACATCCACCAACTAATGCTGGCAGATGGGACGCCCGTTCAACAGCCTGTTTAATCCGAGGACGGCACAGACCGATGAAACTTCACAATTTCCTATGAACGTGTACAAAAATGCCACCAACTGTAACATTTTATAAAAATTGATCTTGTGCTTGCTGGATGCAAGAGTCAATGCACTTCATAGTGAAAGACGTGACTGAAAAGTTAAATTTTTCTGTTGGTGTACTCTCAATGGTAAAACACAAAACTCACGAAACAAACCTGTTGTGCTGCTGACATTTGGCGCTGGATAGATTTGATGTTCACACCTTCGTTTTCTTCTCTTTGTCCACTCTTCTCCGTTCCATGTCCATCTGCATCTGCATCTGCTTTGTGCTTTCTAGATTGTCGCACTGTCTCTTCGCTCCTCTTCAAAACATTGCAGATTTCTGTTTCTTGGTCCAAATCCTCGCCTTCCAGCACCCTTTGCTTTCTGTCATTTTTGTCATCCACCACGACCAAGCAACCATTTCCTCTCGATTCTTCACTTCCTTTTGTGGTCATTTTTACATTTTCAATCTCCTCAAGTAAGTTTAATTTATCACTGCTGTCTATTGCATCGTTTCTAGTTAATTCCTTCCCGTTTTCTGACATTTCTTCTGCAACATGCAAACAACTCTTGCCTCCTTCTCTCAAGATATTGTACTGCTTGTCTGCCATTCCTTCTGCATAAAGTGCTGGCATTGGAGCACAACAGCAGGGCCGATTCAAGCTCAAATATACAGGTGTTGGGGACAATGAATCAACGTTCGTACTGTTTGGTGGCATGCCACCTTTTTGCGACGATGTCATCATTTTTTCATCGTTTTCCCTTGTCAAAATGGCACCAATACCATCGTCTCTCCTGTCTGCAGCTATCTCATCCTTGGCTGAAATCACCCCTGTCTCATCATATGAAGCTTCCATCACTTCATCATCCCTTGCAGAAACTGCAACGACCTGATCGTAATCTCTTTCCTTAACTTCCACAACCTCACTATCTCCTGTTGAAGCTGCCACGTTCCCATCACAGTCCTTGGGGGGAAACAACACAACCTGATTGTTATCTCTTTCTGGAGCTCCTTCAACTCCAGCAATGTCAGTTGCTGGAATTTCCATGGGTACATCATTTCTTTCCAAAAGTGAATTATTCAGAGTGCCACTTCTATCGCACCCAAGTACAACCTCCTCATTTCTGTCGTCACCTGTTAAATTCTGCGCACTCCCGTTCATTTCTTCAACCTTCTCATCCTGTTCATTTATTGATGCAACCACCACCATCTGATCATCCACCATTTTTGCATTATCCATAGCTGGTATTACCAATACAATATCACTACTGACAGCAGGTACACCATCACAGGCCTGGTTTCCTCCATACTCGTCTTCGTCTTTCGCTTGTCTTTCTTCCATCAGACCATATTCATGTTCCACCATATGACTGACTGAAATCACAGTGCAGCAGTTCAGGTTAGTAATTTGAAGTTTATTAATCTAAGGGATACAAAAACATTTGCTTCAAAGCAAAAATCTCATTGTTTGCTATTTTGAAGCCATCTATCTTTTTTTTTCTCATCTCAACGATATCCACAATTACAATCAGTCAATTGAGTCAATCTGTCAATGCTCATCATACCTGAAATACCCTCTAGTTCCCGGTGGATGTTTTCACTGGCTGTGGCTATTCCAGACATTCCCAGATGTTTGCCCAGCTCTGCTGCATCTGGCAGCAATGCTAGTGGCACTGACAGATGACCAGAGTAGGCAAAGTCCAGTAAAGGAGAAAATGTTTCCAATTGAAATCCTGAAAATAAATATCAGTCAAGTAAAGACAAGAATGCAGAAGAAATATAAGATCAATCTTTTTTTAAATGGTTATGTATTAACAACAAAGAACCAAGCAAGAAATACTCTGTGCATATGTTTTGATTGGTGAACCAATTCAGCGACCAAATATGCCAATTCTGTTCAATCTTGCAGAATACCCAGTCTTCGGGTGGGTGGAGATTGTGCATTACTTGCTGAAAAAAATATATAGTCTATGTATTGCAAGAAGACTCATAGATGTTTGTGTGGTTTGAGTCTAAAGGGGTCTAATGGGTCTACAGGTCTCAAGGATCTAAGGTGTCCAAGGGGTGTAAATGTCTGAATGGTCCAAAGGGTTGTATAAGGGTCTTAAGAGGTCTAAAGGTCAAAGAGGGTCTAAAGTATCAAGGTGTCTAATAGGTATAAAGGTCTTCAGGAGTCTAAGTTGTCTACAGGGTCTTAAAGGGTCTAAAAGGTCGAAAGAGATATAGAAGGTCTAAAGCAATCTAAAGGGCTCTAAAAGGTCTAAAGCAGGAGTTCCCAAACCCAGGGTCACGACCCAAACTTGAAAATCCCCACTCAAATTCCCCGTTTTTGAGGGGGGGGGTTCATGTCAAAAGCGTTTTCTCAGACAATTTTTGTCGTCGGTACCGGTACCAAGTAAGTAATGGTACCAATTGGATCACAAGGTGACAGTGATTTCAAATTTTGGGTAATGGACAAATGTTCCACTGTTCCATGGGCACTACTGTTCTAAAGAGATCTAAATGCTCAAGGGATCTACATGGTCTAAAAATGTCAAAGTCTTTAAAGGTTCAATGGATCGAAAATTGTCTAAAAGGGTCTAAAGCGTATGTTCCAACAGTAGTTACAGGTCAAAAGGGTCTATCGGGTTTAAAAGGGGTCCAACTGAGTCTAAAGATTTAAAGGGTCTCAGGGTCAAAGTGATCTAAAGTGGGCAAAGATCTTCAGAAGTTTAAGGGGGCTATATGGTCAAGTCGTCAAAGCTATCTAAAGGGTGTCAAGGTCTAAAGGGTGTAAAATCTAAAGAGTCGAAAGGGGTATAAAGGGTCTTAAAAGGTTCAAAGGGTCTAAAAGGTCTTAAAGGTAAGTTAAAATAGTCCAGAATTATAGACGTAGTCATGGTCCTATAATACGTAATCAATAGAGGTACTCATGCACCAACTCACACAGTAGGTAATTAATGGGCAAACTCATGTAGGTTGACTGAGGCTTCACTTCGACGAATCGGATTAAAATTTATGATTTGTGACCTTGAGCTTTGATCTATTGACCTCAGAAACCAGTCTTTTAGCTTGAGACTACCTCTACTGGGTAGTTAGGTTCCATGAAGACTGGAGTAAAATTGTGACCTGTAGACGATTTACATACATACAGACAAACAAACAAACAGACAGACAAACAGACAGCATAACAAACCAGACCAACCAATATACTTGCGAATCTTTGATTTCACAAGTAATAAATGAATACAGTAAGTGTTTACGAGATATAGATAAATGCTGTATGGGGCTCCTGATACCTTCAGGAAAAAAAAAATGTTTGACCAACCTAAGGTTAACAGTGCTGTTAATGTGGAAGCTAGAATGAGACGATGAAGCTAGCAGTATAAAGAAAATGACAGATTTTTAGAAAATGAACAATTTAGGGTTTATGACCAATTGTCAGAATGCCTGAGCTTAGCGGTTAGGGTGCCGGCTTGGGATCCTAGGATCCTGGGTTCGAATCCCGGGTCGATCGCTGAATTAACGCCAGGGGGTTGACTCAGCCTGCCATCCTTCCGAGGTCGGCAAATCGAGTACCAGTTCACTGGTAATTCCCTGTGTGTCGCAAGAGGCGACTAACAGGGTTGGCGGCAGGAAGGGCATCCGGCCATAAAACATTGCTTCAAAAATGGAACCACGGTGCCCGAAAAAGGCCAACCCTTGCTCTGCGGGGAAAAAAATGGCCTCCAAAGTGTTTTTTTTTCCTTTTGTCAGAATGCCTGAGAGATACAGTGTGGCATCAAAGTTCAAGCCAATATCTGCACAAGATCACAAATAATACAGTGCCTTCAGAAAGTATTTACACCCCCTTGACTTTTTCCACATTTTGTTACGTTACAGCCCGAATTTAAAATGGATTAAATTGAGGTTTTTTGTCACTAATCTAAACATAATGTCCCATAATAACAAAGTGGAATTTTTTTACAAAATAATGTAAAACTGAAACACAGAAATATCTCATTTACATAGGTATTCAAGACCCTGAGTCAATACTTCGTCAAAGCACCTTTGGCAGCGATTACAGCTTTGAGTCTTCTTGGGTATAGGTATGTCTGTATCAGCTTTGCACATCTGGATTTGGGGAGTTTCTTCCATTCTTCCTTGCAGATTTGCTCAAGGTCTGTCAAATTGGATGGGGAGTGTTGATGAACAGCAATCTTCAAGTCTTTCCACAGATTCTCAATGGGGTTCAAATCTGGGCTTTGGCTGGGCCATTCAAGGACTTTCACATTCTTGTTCTGATGTCATTCCAGTGTTGCTTTGGCTGTATGCTTGGGGTCATTGTCCTGTTGGAACGTAAATCTTCGCTGCAGTCTAAGGTCTTTTGCACTCTGAAGCAGGTTATCCTCAAGGATTTTCCTGTATTTGGCACCATTCATTGTTCCCTCTATCCTTACATGTCTCCCAGTCCCTGCCGCTGATAAGCATTTCCACAGCATGATGCTGCCACAACAATGCTTCATGGTAGGGATGGTGTTAGATGGATGATGAGCTGTGCTCTGTTTTTGCCAGACATAGCGCTTTGCATTCAGGACAAAGAGTTCAATTTTCATCTCATCAGACTGCAAAATATTTTGCCTCATGCTCACAGTCTTTCACATGCCTTTTTGCAAACTTCAGACGTGCTGTCATGTGTCTTTTTCGCAGGAGTGGCCTCTATCTGGCCACTCTCCCATAAAACCAAGATTTGTGAAGCGCTGCAGAGACTGTTGTCCTTACGGCAGGTTCTCCCATTTCAGCCAAGTAACTTTGTAGTTCTGTCAGAGTGGTCATTTGGTTCTTGGTCACCTCCCTGACCATGACCAAGGTCCTTCTTGCCCGGTTGCTCAGTTTGGTCAGACGGCCAGCTCTAGGAAGAGTCTGGGTAGTTCCATATTCTTTCCATTTCCAGATGATGGAGCTCACTGTGCTCTTGGGAGATTTCAACACACTAGAAATTGTTTTATACCCTTCCCCAGATCGATGCCTCCTCACAATTCTATCTCAGAGTTATACGGACAGTTCCTTGGAATTCATGGAAGAGTTTCTGCTCTGACATGCACTGTCAACTGTGGGACCTTATATAGAAAGGTGTGTTTCTTTCTAAATCATGTCCAGGGAATTGAATTGGCCACAGGTGGACTCCAAGTTGAAGAGAGATCTCATGGATGATCAAAGGAAATTGGATGCACCTGAGCTCAATTTGGAGTGTCATAGCAAAGTGGTTGAATATTTATTGACTCAAGACCTTTTCATTTGCATAAATAAAATTTTTTTAATCCACTTTGATATTATGTGCAGATCAGTGACAAAAAAAAATATCTCAATTTAAACAATTTTAAATTCAGGCTGTAAAGCAAGCATTCTAAACATTAGTCATCAATCCCAGTCACTTCTTACCAAGAAGATCCAGGACTCATCTCTGCATAACTCATTCAGCAGACAAGATACTGACCCCCTCACTCACCTCGGGCTCACCCATAAATAGGCATCCAATATGCCCCATTCCTATGAAGGCTCTTCTTCTTCTTCTTCTTCATTTTCACCACAATAACAAAATGTGAAAAAGTCAAGAGGTGTGAATACTTTCTGAAGGCACTGTATACTCCTCCCCAAAAAATTTAGCCTCAATTAAAATGTGAAACAAGGAGCTGATACTCAAGGTCCCCCACCTTTTCAGTGGTATGAGGAATAGATCTGTGAAATGTGAAAGCTAAATCTTGAAGGTTTTTTTAAAATATTGCGTGCACAAAGCAAGTTACTGAGATGGTTGCCATGGCAATATAATTCAGCCAATCACAGCCGTGATCTAATCGGGTTGGGATAATACGATACACATCGGATTTTAAAATGGAATCTTATTTAATCCATAGGTTTTGGGGTACACGCTGCAGTAAGCTCAATTTGCAAGGGTATTATTGGCAGTTTATAAGTTAACCATTTTCATCAGATGAGATTCAAAAACAATGATAAAAGGTAATGTCACTGTTACTTTATCAAATGGCAAGTATTTCCTGTCACTTTAATGGTTTACAGTATTTTGCTTCAATGGTTTTTCAATAATAGCAAGATATTAAACACCAAAATGAATATTATAGTTCAGGATGATCACACTGTTAAACTAGACGGGGACTCGGTAGAGCGCATACCTCTGCCAAGCTGAACCGTTTACGTTTTCTATCCACTGATAGGCCAGATCTGGATTCGTACCTGAACCAAAATCTAATCGACTTGTTCTTGTCACTTACCCAAATCATCCACCTTGTTTTGTCATACTTCATCCACAACTTTTTGTGACATCATGCTACATATCGGTTTTGGCCCCATCACTCAATGTTGAAAAATCACTTTAAAAAAAAAAAAATCTCTGATCCGGATCCGGATTCGAATCTTCACCAAAATCGAATTCATTCGTCCTTGTCATACACCCAACATGTCCACCAAGTTTTGTCAGAATCTGTCCACAACTTTTTGAGATATCTTGTTCACAGACAAACAAACAAACAGACAAGACAGACAGGGGTGAAAACATAATCTCCATCCACCTCTGGTGGCAGAGGAAAACATTATATTTAATAAATGGTTAAGGGGATAAAATTCCAATTAATTGTTCACAGAAACATTTTTTTATAAAAACACTAGGGGGAAGGTGAGAGGGGTTACACAAATGATAAAATACTAGGTGTTTATTTTTACCTTTGGGCTATATATTTTACGAGATAAAATGTATACTTTATTTTATTAGATCAAATGCTATGTCATTTTATTGTCTTTTTGATCATTTACTTTCACTACGTGCTTTCTTCCATTCTTGTCCCTTAAACCACCTCTTTTGGTCCGAAGACTTTGACAATATCGAGTTGCCCACTTAAAAAAAAATATATATATAATAAATATATAAATAAAAAATTCCCTTTTTTAAGGCCATTTTCCCTGGTAGAGCAGGGGTTAGCCTTGTGGGCCCCACGGCAATAATCATGGTTCCCTTTTTGAGGCAATGTTTTTATGGCCTGATGCCCTTCCTGACACCAAACCTTTAGTCGCCTCTTATGACACGCAGGGATACGGTGTACCTATTCTAAACCGACGCACACAATCATCCAAACTAAAATAAACCAACGGATATAAATAACTGAACGGATGCAAACACAAACCGAGGCACATTCATCCCAGCAAGCTGGTACTCAATTTGCCGACATCGGAAGGATGACAGACTGAGTCAACCCCACTGGTGTTAATTCAACGATCGACCAGGATTTGAACTCAGGATCCTAGCATCCCAAGCCGGCACCCCAACCGCTAAGCCAAAACCACCAGGTTTATATATACAGTGCATTAAGAAAGTATTCAGACCCCTTCACTTTTTTCACATTTTGTTATGTTGCAGCCTTATGCTGAAATCGTTTAAATTCATTTTTTCCCTCATCAATCTACACTCAATACCCCATAATGACAAAGAGAAAACAGGATTTTAGAAAGTTTTGCAAATTTATTAAAAAGAAAAAACTGAAATATCACATTGACATAAGTATTCATACCCTTTGCTATGACACTTGAAATTTAGCTCAGGTGCCTCCCATTTCTCTTGATCATCCTTGAGATGTTTCGACACCTTGATTGGAGTCAACCTGTGGTAAATTCAATTGATTGGACCTAATTTGGAAAGGCACACACCTGTCTATATAAGGTCTCACAGCTGACAATGCATATCAGAGCAAAAACCAAGCCATGAGGTCGAAGGAACGGCCTGCAGAGCTCAGAGACAGGATTGTGTCGAGGCACAGATCTGGGGAAGCCTACAAAAAAAATCTCTGCTGCATTGAAGGTTCTCAAGAGCACAGTGGCCTCCATAATTCTCAAATGGAAGAAGTTTGGAACAACCAGGACTCTTCCTTGAGCTGGCCGCCCGGCCAAACTGAGCAATCGGGGGAGAAGGGCCTTGGTAAGAGAGGTGACCAAGAACCCGATGGTCACTCTGGCTGAGCTCCAGAGATCCTGTATGGAGATGGGAGAAACTTCCAGAAGGACAACCATCATTGCAACACTCCACCGATCTGGGCTTTATGGCAGAGTGGCCTTGTCCCTATTGTCTCTCTAAATCCCAAACAATTATCCGCGCCCTCCCTCGGCTAGTTCCGGTGCCCCATGGAGGCAACCATTGCTGGTCCCTCCATGGGCCTAACACTGCCATCCCCCTAAACTAGTGCTCATGGGCCCCCCTATCGTGGGGAATGGTCACACCACCATACCCCCACGTGGGGGGTACAATACTCCCCCAGGCTTCTACACTATGAGCCCCATCGGTGGAGGTACTGGGTCGTGCCCCAGCCTCTAAGGCCAAAGCGGTCCATGAGGGTGCTTGGTCGCCTGTATGGGGTGTTATCCGGCCGGCATTGACGATCCGGGGGGGGGGGGCGGAGTTGGTGGTCCCAGGTGCCGGGGTCCATCCCGTCCCACGCACGATGACCCAACCTGCTGTAGTCACAGCACCTCACCTGGTAAGGTGCGTACCTCCGCAATTTCGAATTTCCCCTCGACCGATCGCTCTTGCCGTCGTACGGCGCCAGCAACACTTTATGGATACCGGACGTTCGTACCCCACACGCCGCTCCCTGCGGGGTCGACGCGGGGCCGAACCGTTCGGGTCCCCACAGTGCACCACCCATCGGGGGCTCGCGTACTCTATTCGTCTCACTAAGCACTATCCCTGTCGGCGTCGATGCCTGAGCCTGATTACCCCTCGCACTCCATTTCGTACTCGCACACAACTGTGCGCACACTCTCTCCACACACTCCGTACTCGCAGACACCAGTGCGCACACTCCTTTCACACACTCCGTCTCAGCCGCACCCCTCACAATGGGCCCCCCACGAATGCCCGGGTTTATCCCGACCCCCAAGCTCGTTGAGCCTCCGATTGCACCAAACACATTTCCGAAATCATCGCCACTCACCTCGGGGCTCCCCTTCGCCCGCTTCTCTTCCAGCACCTGTAAACTTTTCATTTGGTCAGTCAGCATTTCATCACGGTGCGAACACCAACCTTGTACATATTCCATCACTTCCTCCTGTAATTCATTCCCTGTCTCTCCTTGTGTCTTTTTAATTTCAATCATTCCTTCTTCTACCTCCTCCAGCTTCTGTTTCACCTCCTATATTTCCCGGTGCGCCCCTACAATTTCCTCTTCTACGCGTTCCTCGCACCGCCTCACCTCGTCACGTACCACTGCCACCTCTTCGCTCGGCTTACGCCCAATCTCCTCTCCCATCTTTTTCATGTCACACCTCCATTCTTTTATCTCCTCTCCCATCTTTTTCCTGTCACACCTTAATTCTTCCCTCATGGTGTCCATCCGATCAACCATCTCTTTCCTGTCACACCTTGCTTCTTCCCTTTGCACCTCAAAGCATGCTCTGATTTGCACCATAAATAGACCCATATCCATCGGCACCACGGGCTCAACCCGTCCGGCCGGCCCCGGGTGTGAATCGACGCCATTTTCACCTCTTCCTGCTGCACCCTCATTAACTCCCTCATCGAATCCCAACTCCCGACACCAATTTTGTTGCGGATCCCGGGTTCGTCAATGTACTAAGGGGGGGTTCAGGCCCTGCTCCCCCTCGAACTCTGGGTCCACTGAGGCCGCCGACCATAACTACACTCATGGTTGACGGATTGCTAGGCAACTCCAGCCGCCGAGCCCGCAGCTGCGCGTGGAAGGGTTAACGGTCACAACCCGAATACCTTCGGACACACGCAGCCGTGAGAACGGGGACTGAACCCCCGCACAAGTCACACTT
Organism: Myxine glutinosa; assembly: GCF_964187855.1. NCBI lineage: Eukaryota > Metazoa > Chordata > Myxini > Myxiniformes > Myxinidae > Myxine > Myxine glutinosa. The sequence continues at coordinate 34,007,620 of NC_136271.1, forward strand.
CTTCCTGACGCCCGAGCGGTTGTGCGTCGCGTGACCCGTGCCGTTAGAATATCGAACCCGATCGAGCAGTTTTAATTTGGGCGATGCTAGGTCAATGGATGGGAAATGACAATGACAGCCAGGTTGGAAGTAACAAACACAGTATTTATTTACAGTATGTACAGAACACAGACAAAGCAAAGAATCTTAACAGCCTTACCTACGTTCCAAAACAAGGGCCCTCATTCGTTCGGGGAAGGGGGGTGGGGGGAGAGGGTAATGCGCAGGGAAGCGCGGCCGCTTCGTGCAGCTTGCCTGGATGGGCTCGGTCGCGCAACTCATGCGAATGAGCTTCGTCGTGCAGCTCGTGCGAATGAGCTTCGTCGTGCAGCTCGTGCGAATGGGCTCGGTCGTGCAGCTCGTGTGAATGGGCTCGGTCGTGCAGCTCGTGCGAATGAGCTTCGTCGTGCAGCTCGTGTGAATGGGCTCGGTCGTGCAGCTCGTGCGAATGAGCTTGGTAGACGAAAGCCCCAGGAATCGCTCCAACCCAAGGCACCAACAGCCGGAGAAGATCGCGGCAGGGACGAAGAGCGATGACGTACCAGGAGCAGGAACGAGAGGACCGATCAGGATAGCAGGAGCCCAGCGAGAGAGAGAGTGTTCTGGGCCGGGTTTTTATAACCCCCCGAACCCCTTCCCGAATGTTCCATGGGTCTCAATTGGCCGCCAGGGGTCACGTGACATGACAGCCCCTCATTGGCCACCCTCAGCCACTCCCTTTAGCTCCCATTGGTTGCTCGCTGCTCCTCCTCCCAGGAATGTCTCGTTCCTCCTTCGGGGAAGGTTTTATTCCTCCTTCAGGCCTGCAGGGCCTAGTCTAGTCCCAAGACGAGGCACTTTAGGCCTCAACGAGGCCCACAGTCATCCTGCCTGACTCAACGCATATTTGGTCTTTATTACTAAACACTGGAAAGGGCCTATGCTTTACATTTAATAAGAAATAACTAGTGCAACTAGTGAAATAAGTGAAACTTATTGCATAAGTGAAATAACTAGTGAAATAAGTGAAATAACCAGTGAAATAAGGAGGCTACATGTTGTGGTGCAACTAACTATAGGGGGGTTGCCTTTATTCACAAAACCATAACACTATATATATATATATATATATATTTTTTTTTTTAATAAACAGGAATCAAATTCCTGTGAGGGGCTAAGTGTGAAAAATTCTGACTCAATACGGGACTGGAACCACGGACCTCCATTGATTATATGAGTCAATAGCCCACTGCGCAATTGAGCCAGCCACAATCTCCTCAGAACTTTCCACACTTAACACTGTGAGCTTTATAATGGCCGATGTCTTACGTGCCTGCTGGGCAGACTCCGAATGTTAGCGTAAGTATATGTATGCGTAAGTACAAATATACACTTAATCCGACATTCGGGCTAAACAGGTCCCTGACTTATGTACATCAAAATGGTTCTTTCTACCCCCGATCAGCGGAGCATCTACCGATACAGATCTACCTGAATCTATATATCACTACCCCAAAATTCATAACAATATATATATATATATATATATATATATATATATATATATATATATATATATATATATATATATATATATATATATATATATATATATATATAACTATATATAACTATATATAACTATATATATATAACTATATATATATATATATAACTATATATATATATATATAACTATATATATATATATATAACTATATATATATATATATATATAACTATATATATATATATATAACTATATATATATATATATATAACTATATATATATATATATAACTATATATATATATATATATATATTGTTACTGATCGCGGATTAAGATGTTATTTACCGAGCGGTGGTATTGCCGCGACCATTACAGGATCCCTGACTCACCCGATTCACCCAGAACTTTGGCCGTATCGCACCACAGCTGCCCAATCTGGGAAAAGACTGAAACGACGAAATGCAAGAGGAAAAGGAATAAAACGAATAGACGGACAGAAGAGTAATTTGATTTATTATTCACACAAGCAAAAAGGAGCAATCAAGGTTTATTTACAACACATAAGACGCAGGTGACACAGTGCAAATTTTAGCTTACCTACAGACTTAATTAAATACCCAGGGACAGAACAAACAAAACAAACTCACGTATACAAGAAGGGTGGAAAGGCAGGAGGTGGATGGCTGGAGGGAGAGGAAAGGTCCAAGGGGGTCCTGCAGCTCAACCGGCACGTTTAGCAGCCGCCGTTCCTTTTCGGCCCTGCTCCAAACCGCCGTTCAGGCCCCCTTTGGCTGTTGGGTGTTCTTGCTGCTGCGGCCTCCGTCCGCTGCGTTCCCAGGACTTGTCTGACTCGTTGGTCCAAACCCTCAACTCTTTCTTGGTCCCTCACTCTTTACCACCGACTCCTCACCGCAACCAACGCAACCACTTGACCACCACCTCTACTGACTGACTCTTCACCACTCTCCACTTGACGACCGACTCTCAACCAACTCAGACCAACTCACTACTCACTTCCGTTTGCGCCTTTTATAGCGCCTCCAGCGATTACGCCGCCGGCGTTTTGGACACGCCCATCGGGGTGCTCACCTCGGCCCTGGTTGGTCGCGCGACCCTCGGGCTCCGCCCTGGATGACGACGGGCGGGCACGCCCCTCCTCCCCGCTATGACGAGGTGGAGACACGCCTTTTTTCCCCCAACCCTGCCTCGTGGTCAATGGCGGATGAAGGGAAAACCGCCCAACATGCAGTTGGCAATGCGAATTGCAATTGACGGAAAGGGGGGAATGGAAGTGTTGGGAGTGGGAATGAAGGGAATCTATCTCTTTCACTGGTGCAATGGAGTATTTCAATTAATGGAAGACACAGCCTTACACTAATCTATCTATAATTCCAGTAATCTCTGTGTGTATGTTTGTATGTTTGTATGTTTGTATGTTTGTCTGTGACCGCTGTTTCTCGACAACCACGGGTCCGATATACTTGAAACTTGCCAGGTATATTGCTGGGGACCCGAGGATGTGCCTTTTCAAGGTTTCATATTAATCGGACAAGTAGTTACCGAGCTATGTCCAAAAAACGATTCAACCAATCAGAGAGCAGCGAGTTATCACGTGTGCCGAACGTGGCGAACAGACTCTGCCTCGGACGGCACATTTGAGAGCGTATTCATTTATTTCACGTTGGCAAACTATGTTGCCGCTATGTTGGCGTTAAACTATGTTTTAAAACTAATTAAAACTAATTTGCGATTCTTTCGCTTTCCTGCGCGTTTGTGCACGCTATGGCGATTTCTTTACCAAACTCCGCAAGCCGTTCGCTTTGGACCAAACCATTTCATGTAAATAGAGGGGGGGGGGATTGTCACCGTACTCGCAAGCCGTTCGCTTTGGACCAAACCATTTCATGTAAATAGAGGGGGGGGGGATATAATTTTAGATATATATATAGTACGGGCATGCCCTAGTACACATAATAAGGATATAACTGTCATAAAAAGATATATCGTGTCCTGCATGTATGTTTTATGGACTAACTACGGGAACGCCCTTTGACCTTTATACAACCACAAACGGAGGGAGGAGGGGTGATATTTTACAACAACCTTTTACAACAACATTTTACCACAACAATAAAATTAAAAAAAAATTCTCATATCCACAACAATATATAACTATATATATATATATATATATAACTATATATATATATATATATATAACTATATATATATATATACAGTGGAACCTTGACTTACGAGTGCCCCAACTTACGAGTTTTTCGAGATACGAGCCGTCGCTCGGGCGGTTTATTGCTTTGAGATGCGAGCCGAGATCTGAGTTACGAGCTTTCGCCACCCGGTCACGTGGTTATCTTGCCGTGCAAGTACAGTATCTCTGTCGTATAGCGCTGCATTTTTGTTTTCGCATGTTGGTTATTTTGAGTTTACGCCACCAGGTGGGTTCTGGTCACGTGGTTATCTTGCCGTGCAAGTACAGTATCTCTGTCGTATAGCGCTGCATTTTTGTTTTCGCATGTTGGTTATTTTGAGTTTACGCCACCAGGTGGGTTCTGGTCACGTGGTTATCTTGCCGTGCAAGTACAGTATCTCTGTCGTATAGCGCTGCATTTTTGTTTTCGCATGTTGGTTATTTTGAGTTTACGCCACCAGGTGGGTTCTGGTCACGTGGTTATCTTGCCGTGCAAGTACAGTATCTCTGTCGTATAGCGCTGCATTTTTGTTTTCGCATGTTGGTTATTTTGAGTTTACGCCACCAGGTGGGTTCTGGTCACGTGGTTATCTTGCCGTGCAAGTACAGTATCTCTGTCGTATAGCGCTGCATTTTTGTTTTCGCATGTTGGTTATTTTGAGTTTACGCCACCAGGTGGGTTCTGGTCACGTGGTTATCTTGCCATGCAAGTACAGTATCTCTGCCGTCAACTTGTTCAGAGTGCCGGCGATAGCTCGCCTTCTCTTTGTGGAAAACACGGTACTGAGAAGAAGAAGAGGATGATGTGCTTGGATATAAAACACGCAATCGTCGAAAAACATGAGCGAGGTGTGCGTGTTGTCGACTTGGTGAGGCGGATGTGAAGGCAGCTGAAGATTTTATTATAACTTTTGCCGAACTGATAGAAGCCGAACGATACATCCCCCAGCAAATCTTCAACTGTGACGAGACAGGGCTCTTCTGGAAAAAGATGCCGAGGAGGACGTATATAACGGCAGAGGAGAAGAGCATGCCAGGCCACAACTTGTTCAGAGTGCCGGCGATAGCTCGCCTTCTCTTTGTGGAAAACACGGTGAGATCCTTAACATCCAACAACTAATGGGACGCAAACGGGGCACCCAGTTTAGCGGTACACACATTGATGAATCACCCTGCCTGTGATTCACCCATGACAGGTTATAGCTGGGTCGGGATTCAAACACAGGCTGGACAGTTTAGACTTTAGAGTCAAGTGTGCGTACCTCCAGTCCAGGCCATCCTGCCAACTTGTATGCTGCATACAGGTGAAATATAAAGCGCGAGATATTTTTATATATACTGTATATTTAAAAAAAAATTGGTGTGGTTTTTGGCGGGCTGGAACGGATTAATAGCATTTCAATGCATTTTAATGGGGAAATTTGATTTGAGAAACGAGCAATTTGAGTTACGATCTCGGTCACAGAACGAATTAAACTCGTAAGTCAAGGTTCCACTGTATATATATACACATTATATATATATATATATATATATATATATATATATATATATATACAGTATATATATCTATATACAGTATATATATCTATATATATATATATATATATATATATATATATATATATATATATATATATATATATATATATATATATATATATATATATATATATATATATATATACAGACTTGGCATTTAATATGGAATATTTTTTTTGTGGGGGTGAACTTACTTTTCAAGATGACTTAGAACCAAAAGTTCATTGGAATTATGTTGAAATTATTCTAGATTTTGTTAATGTGACCTTTAAAAGAAACAAAAACCACATTTGACATTTCGAAGCAAGTAAATTGATCCTTGAAAGTGATGTAAACTGATATGGAACTCAATACACGGACAGTACTGTGTTAAACCTCTGTGCGTTTTCCAGAAGTATCTCTTTATTTTGCACATTAGCCAAAAATTTTTTTTAACAAAAACAAAAGTTAAATTACGACTGGGATTACGGACAGTAAAATTACAGTTCAGTACTTCGTGTAACCCCCACGAGCATTCAGGAGAGCACGTACACATTGAGGCATGCTGTTCACGAGTTTTGCCAAGGTTTGGACAGGAATCGCTTGCCATGCAGTTGCAATAGCCTGCTGCAATTCACGCACAGAGGCAGGCTGCTGGTCCAAGTTGTCGATTTGACGCGTTAATTCTGCCCACAAGTTCTCTATCGGATTCATATCCGGGGACATGGCAGGCCACTCCATATGCTCTACACCACGGTCAGCAAGAAAGTGTTGGATCATGCGAGCATGATGAGGCCGTGCATTCTCATCTTGGAAGACAAAGTTTCCTCGCTAGGCTGCACGAACAAATGGAAGCAATGTTTCTTTCAGAATGGCCCTGTCCTTGAACTGGTTCAGGTTTCCATTCAGAACAACCAGGTCAGTTTTTCCCCCTGCATGAAAAGCAGCTGAAACGGTCACCCCACCACCTCCAGCATGGACTCTTGGCACTATACAATCTTCGTTGTAGGCTTCATGCACTTGTCTGCACACTCGGACGCGGCCATATTGATGATAGACCAGAAACCTAGACTTGTCACTGAAGATCACGTGATTTCAGTGCCCTGGCTGCCATTGACGGTGCTCTCTGGCCCACTGCAATCGACGCTGGCAGTGTTGTCTGGTCAGACGTGGCTTTCTCAGGGGACGCCTGGCACGATAGCCTGCTTGAACCAGTCGTTGGTTGACTCGCCTTCTGGATACAGGCACATTTGTCAGTTGCTGCCACTCAGCCCGAAGCCGATTAGCTGACTTGGTACGGCCATTGCGGACTAACCGGTGCAGCTGGCGATCATCCCTCCTTGTGGTTCTGCGGGAACGTCCTGACCTCGGTATTGGAGTAGGGACACCCCTCTGAGCATTTCGTTTCAGGATCTTTGACACCTGACCTTGAGTGATGCCATACTGCCAAGCAATAGCACGCTGTTTCATGCCGGAATTTCGTAAAGCCACCACTAAATGACAAACAGCATTGTCGAGTTGACGGACCATCTCCAGGGGAAGCGGCAATAACTTTTGTAGACGTGCAGTAGTTGTTTTCCACTAATACAGAACGCAACAACCCTTATATACCCGATTGTGAAGCCAATCGTCAAATGTACCTGTCCGTACATTTTGTCACGCCACCTGTGATATAATCCTGTTATTGGCTTCTTGCTGGGACAGACAATCAGTGACATGGTTCTTTTAACAAAGAAATCACCAAAGCGTAAAAGAAACTCACCAGATTGATATACTGAGTTCAGAAAGTAAACCCAAGTCACGAAAAAAAATATATTCCATATTAAATGCCAAGTCTGTATATATATATATATATATATATATATATATATATATATATATATATATATATATATATATATATATATATATAGTTGCGGATCTCTCCGTCGGCCTTCTTCCCCTTATCAAGGGGGGATCAACCCCCTTGTCTTTGACTGACCGACGTGAGTCCTGAAGTTGCACAGCTACCCCCGAAGAGGCAGGTGCACAACCTCGTTCGTAACCGCGGACAGATGTTAATTGCCGAGCGGTCTAGCAACCGCGGCACGAACCATTAACAAGAGACTAGACCCGTTTCCTAAACGTTGGCCAAATCGTGCCACATGTGTCCAATGAGGGAAATCACAACGACGACGGATGTAAGGGAAAGAAAGGCAAGGTAGGAAGAACAAATCTAATTTATTATTATTATTTACAAGACCAAAAGAACCAAGGAGAACGGAAAGATAAGAAAATAAAGGCAGAAAGAGGCACGGACCAGAAGGACACAGTGCAAAACTAGCTTAACTAAACGGTCTTACTTCACCCAGGGACAAGACACTCAAAACAAACTCACGTACACAAAAGGATGCAAGGACAGGAATGGTTTGGGACGGCAGAGGAGGGTCCAGGTAGATGGTGGTGTCGAGGTCCGGCTCCAAGCGCGCGCTCCGATCCACGCTTTTGGGTCGGGGCGAAAACCCGGCAAACACAGCTCCTCTTCGCGTCTCACCGACCGGCAATAGGGCCTAGAGGGTCTCGGGCTATTGCCGCAATACAGGCACCCCCTCACGTCTCTCTCTTTCAGTCTTGCTGGATCACGCCTCTCGTTCGTGCCTTCTCACCGACCTTGTACCTTCTCTGTCCAACTCTCATGAACCTTCAAGCACCTCCCTCCACAGAACTCTCACTTCAGAACGCCCTCTGCAGAACTGCTCGTGGAGCTCCCTCACGCATCTCCTGTGGGGGCTCCCGGCAACGGGTTATATAGGCCACACCCTCTCAAGCCATACCCCTGAGCCTTGGTTGGTCGTTCGGGGCTCCACCCTTCATGATGAGGTGGGGGCCACGCCTTTCTTCCCCGAGACGGAGCACATGGCCAATGGCGGCAAATGCTGAAAACCGCCCGATGCAGTTGGCAACGGAGGCTTTGGGAATGGGGGCTTTGGGAATGGAAGGGAGCTACCTTATGTCATCTGGTGCAATGCAGTGTCAACTAGTGGGAACAGAGCCTTAAACTAATACACATAATAAGGAGATAACTACTGAAAAGGGAACTCTATGATTTGCTACGTGATTGTATATGGACTAACTAAGGGACGACCTTTGACCTTTACACACAACATGGAGGGTGATATTTACACACAAAAAAAACACAATTCTCAAATCCACAACACTGCACCCTCATCCTCTTGGGCACGTCCCGGGCCTATTAAACTTTTACCTTTAGTGTGCCACGTTGGTGTAGTTCCCTCTACATTTAACCTAACCCTGAGTGCGACAGTTTTAAAACACAAATAAGTATGTCCCTCTGCTGCATTGCACCCATTCTAACAGATTTGCGCCCACAGCTAACCGAATTGCGGAATGGTTTTCAAACGAAACGTTTACGGTGGGGAGCATTATTTACAATTGACGCTGGTATTTACAAAACTAACCCAGGACCTGTGATTGTTCTTTTTTGGGGGGGAGACAGCCTGCCCTGCATCGACGCACCAGAAAGCACCAAAAACGCACCAAAACACCATAAAGCACCAAAAGCACCAACCAGTGCACAGTCATCACAGTTCGTAATAAACAATAAACACACCCCTGGTGCTGGTCTTCCTCTTCGGCTCCCTCTGCTGGCTGTTGTCGTTCTTGATGTTGTCATTCTCATCTTCTTGCTGGCAGCCTATTTGGATTTCATTTTTAAAATGCACAAACGTGTCCGTTTTTTATTTATGGCCCACAGGGGCCGACTATGAGTGGTTCACCTGTGGGCTTGGTGCCACCTCACCGGGTCCGCAAGCAAGATCTTGGGCCATCGTGGCCGGCTCCAGCAGAGGGGCCATGCCCCAACCCGTGGGGTCCATAAGTGGTGCTCAGCCACAGACATGTGGTCCATTAGTGGTGCATCGATGCAGGCAGCTGGTTGAAGGGGTTCTGGCACACAATGGCGGACTCCCGCACGCTCCCCTCGGTGCCCAGAGAGCACAGTCCTCGGGTGGGAGACAGGGGAACAGAAGACATGTGAGCGAGGGGTAAGGTCACAAGGGTACACATCAAAACAGGTAATGCAGAACGAGGTGCGTACGGAGAGCGAAGTGAGAAAGCTCGTCCCTACCGTACGCCCCCCACATGTGACCTACACTACCCCCCCTTGCCCCTCCCCGTATTTACAAATCCTACACATTTACAAATTCGTCGCTACTGTCACGTCTTCCCCATATTTCCCCTAATACCAAATTCGTCATCACAATCCCTCTAATCCAAATTTGCCACCCCCAATTCATCATCAATCCTCACAAGGAGGGAGAGATGGAACAACAAAGCACAATGTCACACCCACGTCATGATGCGTCTCACATCCAAACATTTGCACAGAAAATAACAAAAACAAACCATGGCATGGTGTGGAGCACCGTCGTTACCTCAGGTGAGTGGATGTAGATGGTGCGAGGGGATTCTTCATCCTAACTACTTCCTAAATGACATTAACACACTTTACACTACCCGGGGTCTTTCCCTGCCAAACCATTGGCAATCTTACTCAATGTGGTTTTAAGAACCAAATTCCCATTGACCAAACTGTGGTGCTTCCTCAATTTGGGGTCTCACTCCTATCCCCCGATTTCAACTCCCTGTGCCTTTGCACAATTTCAGGACTGGGTCGTGTGGCTCTCCCAGCAGGTCTGCCCACCTGCACACCTCCACCACTGGAGTTGCCTCCGAGCTTACCTGCTCCTTAACCTAACCTATCTAACTGGGGAAGGCCCTCCTTGGCACTTACCCCACTCGGTGCCCTCTCTGGCACTGGGCTACCCGGGTCCGTCCTCCGGATCCTCGGGCCCCATCCACAACTCTAACGGCTCCCAGAGCCCACCTGCGGCCTCACCTGGCCGACATCCTAACAGTGGCGGAGTGCTCAACCAACTACACACACTAACAGGCCACACGCCCAGCCATTTCCACGTCACCAATGCACCCATCCAAACACCATTCTTCCACACGCACCACAGATGCCAATATCCAACCACTATTTACCTCTACCTAACGCTTAAACTACCCTCCCCGGGTATTCGTGATGGGGTCCATCCTCCCCATCCACACCTTCGCACCATCCACTCCACTCCACAGTTTCCACCATACTCACTCCACACCATCCATTCCATACTCCATATATTCCATACCCCATGTATTCCATACAACCATTCTCCATACACCTGTTTTTGCACACCTGTGCCATCACTCCTACACCTGGTGCTTGCTGCACCCTCCTTCCTCCCTGGACCATTTGGTCAACACAACACACAATCACTATTACTCGCTCATACACTGCTCAATACACTTTCGATCCTCAAACACTCGGCATCATCTGATCTACCTGGTGCCCTCTAAAACTCGCGCTTCCCCGTCGCCCCTTATATTCTTGCGCTCCCTCGTCATTATAATCCAACTACACTCTCTATGTCCCCACTACCTGTCCAATGTCACTACTCAACCTTACTGTTACCTATGGTCATTCTCTAGATCCCTACACACTTTATCCTAACCCCCCCGGGCTAGTTTTCACTGCCAAACCCCATAAAACTATAGCTCCTTTGCCCCCTTTGTGTGAGGGATGACAGAGTTGCCATCCCACTACAACGGGCATCTTCAACTATCAATTTTGCCATCCACAAATTCCCTATCCCTACCACATGTCCATTAAACTTGAGCCTCGGTGCGTCGTTACATGCTCAGAACTTGGCTTCGCCAAGTCGAGCAATGAATGCGGGTGGTTCGTTGCCGGCAGTTGGGTCCGTCCGGCATTTGGTGCAGGGAAGGGGGCTTACGCGGGCCGAGATTCCACGCACCATCTCGGCACGGAGCCGTCCGATGCCCCAATCTCGGCCGGCCGGTATGCCGCGACCACAAGGGGTCGCCGTGCCGACCCTTCTTACCTTCCCTTGAACCGGCCCGCCCGCTCCGCTGAGCAGAGCACGGACGCGACCGTTCAGACCGCGGCCCGGCATGATTCGCGCACGGCGTTCTTTTGAAACCGCCGTGGTTACGATCCCCGCTGGTTCCCACTGCACACCAAGCCCAGCACAAACCGCGGGCTCGCCTCGGCTAAAGGTCGACCTAACCGCTATCCCGTTTAGCGTCGATGCTCCACTTGCATGCTCACACCCCGCGTTCCGCTCCTTGCTCACACATCCAGCTGTTTCCATACTCTTCGTCATTGCACCTTCTCTGACACACACCCCCAGGTACACTCATAGACTTCGTCACACACCTGACCACCGCACACCTTGGCACACACTCGCCGATTGCACACCTCATCAACACACCTCTTCGCGCCCATTCCTCGGTCGCATCCTCTGTGACAATGACGGGTGTGCACTCACTTGCACACCCAATCACGTGCTTCACTACTAACTCCAGTGTGCATTCCCATACGCGCTTGACCATTCCAGGTGTGCATCCTTCCATTCCAGGTGTACATTCTCTCTCACCTGCTACAACCAACTCGTGCTCCGTGTCACTCGCACTACTCTCACCACCACACTCGGTCGCGCATTCACCCTTACTCTTGACAGCGCACTCTGTAAGCATGCACTCCTCGGTTACACACCTTTCTCACGCACACTCTTCCGTTACGCCCTCCGTAACACTCACCACAGGTGTGCATTCTTCCGTTACATCCCCTGTAACACTCCCCATTACGCGCTTCCATGTGCCCCCCCGCACACGCGCTACGACCAACTCACTCTCGACAGCACACTCACTCCTCGGCGCGCACTTTTTCCTCACACACCCCATAGTCGGACATCCTCGCGCACCTCCTCTATCCATACACTCCGGACCAGTCATACACCTCACCATTGGTCCCTCACAAACACCCGGGTCTACACCAACCCCCAAGCCGACTGAATCTCCCCTCACACCATATACATTTCCTAGTATACCGCCACTCACCTTGGCACCTCGTCCCCGCTTCTCCTTCGCCACCTGCAAACTCTTTATTTGGTTAGTGAGCACACCATCACGATTTGAGCACAGACCTTGCACATATTCCATCACTTCCTCCTTTATCTCCTTCTTAGTTTCCCTCCGTCTCTTCTTAATTTCACTCACCCCCTCTTCCACTTCCTCTAATTTCTCCTTTACCTCCTTCATTTCCCGGTGCGCCCCCTCGATCTCTTCCTCTAATGCCACCTTGACCGTTTCTATATGCATCCTCACCTCCCGGTCCTTCGTCTCCACTGCCTCTGTCACCTCGTCCAACCTCGTGGTCAGTCCCTCATGTACCGTCTGACACTCCTTCTTTATGACTGCTACGTCCCTCTTTATTTCCTTCTGGGTCGCCTTCAGCCCCTCGATCACAGCCGTATTCTTTTTTACCTGTTCCTTCAACTCCCTTTGTCCCACTGTCAGCTGCCCCACCCCCTGCGTCAACTCCTCCATGCACCCTTGTAACTTTGCCGTCCCCTTTCTCACCTCTTTCTCCATACGCTCCTCACCTCGCTTTACCTCCTCGTGCACCCTCGAGACATCCTCGCGTACCCTCGAGACATCCTCGCCCACACCTCGTCTGATCTCCTCCCCCATTTCTCCCATCTCTTTGGTAGATGCCGCCCTCATCTGTTCCAGTTCATTACTTTGAGCATTCAATTTAGTTTCGAACCCGATTTTCACCTGCTCTATCTGATCTCCCATCTGCTGAATTTCCGGGGCGGATTGCTCCCCTATTTCCCACAATTTGTCTTCCATCCTGTCTTCTAGCCCCGTTAACCCATTCTTCACCCCTTTTATCCCGTTGTCTAACCCCTCAAATTTATTGTTCAACCCCTTAAAATTATTGTCTAACCCCTCAAATTTATTGTTCATATTGTTTAACCCGTCTCTTAATTGCTCACTGGTACCTTGCGCTTGGTCCCTCATTGCTCCCATTTGGCCCCCCAACTGCTCACCCTGAGCCCTCGTCTCTTCTTTTTGGGTGTCTAATTTGGCCATTATTTGCATCATAAATACTCTCATGTACTCCAGCATCTCGGGCTCGGCTGCCGCGACCACGTGCGAAGCGCCGCCATTTTGTGCACCTGATACCCCTGCAACCAGATCTTCATTGCTCTCCTCCTCTCTCCCCCATATACATTTCCCTGGGGTCCTGGGTCGATTCTACCCCCTCTAACTCCCCAACCGGCATCCGATCACTTTGACCATCCATGGCACGATTTTAAAATTTGAAATATTAAAATTAAATTTTGGCCGCTCGAAATTTTGAGCGCGCTACGCGCGCTTCGGGTCCGCATCCGACACTCCTGACACCAATTTGTTGCGGATCTCTCCGTCGGCCTTCTTCCCCTTATCAAGGGGGGATCAACCCCCTTGTCTTTGACTGACCGACGTGAGTCCTGAAGTTGCACAGCTACCCCCGAAGAGGCAGGTGCACAACCTCGTTTGTAACCGCGGACAGATGTTAATTGCCGAGCGGTCTAGCAACCACGGCACGAACCATTAACAAGAGACGAGACCCGATTCCTAAACGTTGGCCAAATCGTGCCACAGGTGTCCAATGAGGGAAATCACAACGACGACGGATGTAAGGGAAAGAAAGGCAAGGTAGGAAGAACAAATCTAATTTATTATTATTATTTACAAGACCAAAAGAACCAAGGAGAATGGAAAGATAAGAAAATAAAGGCAGAAAGAGGGACGGACCAGAAGGACACAGTGCAACACTAGCTTAACTAAACGGTCTTACTTCACCCAGGGACAAGACACACAAAACAAACTCACGTACACAAAAGGATGGAAGGACAGGAATGGTTTGGGACGGCAGAGGAGGGTCCAGGTAGATGGTGGCGTCGAGGTCCGGCTCCAAGCGCGCGCTCCGATCCACGCTTTTGGGTCGGGGCGAAAACCCGGCAAACACAGCTCCGCTTCGCGTCTCACCGACCGGCAATAGGGCCTAGAGTGTCTCGGCCTATTGCCGCAATACAGGCACCCCCTCACGTCTCTCTCTTTCAGTCTTGCTGGATCACGCCTCTCGTTCGTGCCTTCTCACCGACCTTGTACCTTCTCTGTCCAATTCTCATGAACCTTCAAGCACCTCCCTCCACAGAACTCTCACTTCAGAACTCCCTCTGCAGAACTGCTCGTGGGGCTCCCTCACTCATCTCCTGTGGGGGCTCCCGGCAACGGGTTATATAGGCCACACCCTCTCAAGCCATACCCCTGAGCCTTGGTTGGTCGTTTGGGGCTCCACCCTTCATGATGAGGTGGGGGCCACGCCTTTCTTCCCCGAGACGGAGCACATGGCCAATGGCGGCAAATGCTGAAAACCGCCCGATGCAGTTGGCAACGGAGGCTTTGGGAATGGGGGCTTTGGGAATGGAAGGGAGCTACCTTATGTCATCTGGTGCAATGCAGTGTCAACTAGTGGGAACAGAGCCTTAAACTAATACACATAATAAGGAGATAACTACTGAAAAGGGAACTCTATGATTTGCTACGTGATTGTATATGGACTAACTAAGGGACGACCTTTGACCTTTACACACAACACGGAGGGTGATATTTACACACAAAAAAAAACACAATTCTCAAATCCACAACAATATATATATATATATATATATATATATATATATATATATATATATATATATATAACTATATATTGTTATGAATTTGGTAGAGCAATATCTAGAGCTAGGTAGATCTGAATAGGTAGGTATTCGGCTGTCGTGACAGGGACTCTACATGTAATAAGTTCTTGATGTTTAGGCGTTTGTCGGGGTAAGATGTATGATTGTGGATCTACCTGGAGGTCCGAGTGTTAAATAGTGAGGGATTAAAGGTAACGCCCCTGTGAGTCTCACCTGGTAGTCAAACCTCTGTCCATTATGGCACTGCAAACCACATAAACATTAGTTAGGTCCTTAGCGCAACATTAAATAATTCCCTTTCCCTGACATTGACTTCGTAATAAATAGACAGGAAACCAGGCCAAAAACACCGCCGCGGTTGGCCGCCGCCGTTCGCACCTCAAAGGCCTACCAACCTCGCTGGCACGTGTTACAAAACGACCGCGGGGGGGTCGCGGACGGGAGATGTCAGGAGTCGCATGCCGCAGAGGGCGTGACCTGGGCGAGTTGGGAGGCTGTGATTGGCTGAGGAGTGCGCCAATGTGACGTGATCGGCGACCAATATATGCGACGGTCGGACGCCATTTCAGTTGAGTTGAGTTGAGTTCGTGGCAGTCCAGAGAGTACACAGGGAGTTCGTTGGAGCACACAGTCGACGCGGAGACACAGTTGGTGGAAAAAGCTCCCCGAAGACAGTTGGTGGAAAAGCTCCCCGAAGGCAGTTGGTGGAGAGTTCGTTAGAACACCAAGCACACAGAGCACGCGGCAGTTCGCAGCAGTTCGTTGCAAGTCGAGCCCTCCGTTGAACCATTGGTGCACGGGCCTTGTGGAGATCGTCCTCGTGTGAAGCTGCTGGCCACGCGTCGGACGCGTGGTGCTTGGAGCGGGGCCTCGTGGAGCTTGGAGCGAAGGACCTGGTGGTGTGCGATCGGGCCAAAAGGAGCGGTGTTGGACGGCCGCCCCGAGAGACGACGAAAGACAGATAAGCCGCATCCGCGTACATTTGAACGACGTGACGTGTTATTTTTGTATCCATAATCTCCCTCGTATCGTGTTTGCTGTCAGTCGTGTGGGGACGTCCCGATTTAGAGTTATTAGATTTACCGGCGCGGCTTTTTCACTGTATTACTATTCGATAATAAATCCTTATATTATTTTCTGTATATATATCTGAACGCAGTTTTCCTGGGTGTTTGATTTTAATAGGTAAGGTTGCGGAGCTTTGCTGCGTGCGCCATTCCGCGCGTTTAACTTTGTGTTGAACTTGAATCCGCCATTGAGTTTTCGCCTCGGGAGTTAAAGTCTCGCAAATCGGCCATCCGTAACTGTGGTGTTAATCACAGTTGCGTAACAATATATATATATATATAACTATATATATATATATATATATATATATAAAACTATATATATATATATACAGTGGAACCTTGACTTACGAGTGCCCCAACTTACGAGTTTTTCGAGATACGAGCCGTCGCTCGGGCGGTTTATTGCTTTGAGATGCGAGCCGAGATCAGAGTTACGAGCTTTCGCCACCCGGTCACGTGGTTATCTTGCCGTGCAAGTACAGTATCTCTGTCGTATAGCGCTGCATTTTTGTTTTCGCATGTTGGTTATTTTGAGTTGACGCCGCCAGGTGGGTTCTGGTCACGTGGTTATCTTGCCGTGCAAGTACAGTATCTCTGCCGTATAGCGCTGCATTTTTGTTTTCGCATGTTGGTTATTTTGAGTTTACGCCACCAGGTGGGTTCTGGTCACGTGGTTATCTTGCCGTGCAAGTACAGTATCTCTGTCGTATAGCGCTGCATTTTTGTTTTCGCATGTTGGTTATTTTGAGTTGACGCCGCCAGGTGGGTTCTGGTCACGTGGTTATCTTGCCGTGCAAGTACAGTATCTCTGCCGTATAGCGCTGCATTTTTGTTTTCGCATGTTGGTTATTTTGAGTTTACGCCACCAGGTGGGTTCTGGTCACGTGGTTATCTTGCCGTGCAAGTACAGTATCTCTGTCGTATAGCGCTGCATTTTTGTTTTCGCATGTTGGTTATTTTGAGTTTACGCCACCAGGTGGGTTCTGGTCACGTGGTTATCTTGCCGTGCAAGTACAGTATCTCTGTCGTATAGCGCTGCATTTTTGTTTTCGCATGTTGGTTATTTTGAGTTTACGCCACCAGGTGGGTTCTGGTCACGTGGTTATCTTGCCGTGCAAGTACAGTATCTCTGCCGTCAACTTGTTCAGAGTGCCGGCGATAGCTCGCCTTCTCTTTGTGGAAAACACGGTACTGAGAAGAAGAAGAGGATGATGTGCTTGGATATAAAACACGCAATCGTCGAAAAACATGAGCGAGGTGTCGAGGAGGACGTATATAACGGCAGAGGAGAAGAGCATGCCAGGCCACAACTTGTGGATATAAAACACGCAATCGTCGTGTTTTATATAAAACTTGTGCTTGGATATAAAACACGCAATCGTCGAAAAACATGAGCGAGGTGCCGAGGAGGACGTATATAACGGCAGAGGAGAAGAGCATGCCAGGCCACAACTTGTTCAGAGTGCCGGCGATAGCTCGCCTTCTCTTTGTGGAAAACACGGTACTGAGAAGAAGAAGAGGATGATGTGCTTGGATATAAAACACGCAATCGTCGAAAAACATGAGCGAGGTGTCGAGGAGGACGTATATAACGGCAGAGGAGAAGAGCATGCCAGGCCACAACTTGTGGATATAAAACACGCAATCGTCGTGTTTTATATAAAACTTGTGCTTGGATATAAAACACGCAATCGTCGAAAAACATGAGCGAGGTGCCGAGGAGGACGTATATAACGGCAGAGGAGAAGAGCATGCCAGGCCACAACTTGTTCAGAGTGCCGGCGATAGCTCGCCTTCTCTTTGTGGAAAACACGGTGAGATCCTTAACATCCAACAACTAATGGGACGCAAACGGGGCGCCCAGTTTAGCGGTACACACATTGATGAATCACCCTGCCTGTGATTCACCCATGACAGGTTATAGCTGGGTCGGGATTCAAACCCAGGCTGGACAGTTTAGACTTTAGAGTCAAGTGTGCGTACCTCCAGTCCAGGCCATCCTGCCAACTTGTATGCTGCATACAGGTGAAATATAAAGCGCGAGATATTTTTATATATACTGTATATATTTTTAAAAATTGGTGTGGTTTTTGGCGGGCTGGAACGGATTAATAGCATTTCAATGCATTTCAATGGGGAAATTTGATTTGAGATACGAGCAATTTGAGTTACGAGCTCGGTCACAGAACGAATTAAACTCGTAAGTCAAGGTTCCACTGTATATCTATATATATATATATATATATATATATATATATATATATATATATATATATATATATATCTATATCTATATATATATATATATATATATATATATATATATATATATATATATATATATATCTATATATACATATACATATATATATATATATACGTATATATATATATATATACACATATATATATATACGTATATATATATATATATATATATATATATATATATATATATATATATATATATATATATATATATATATAAAATAAAATGTTCTTTCCAAATAATAAAATTAATTTCAGCAGAAAAATCAATTCTGTATTAGATGCACATCAATATAATGAAACAAGATGACATTGTGAAAATCTAAATATTAGCAAACAGAAGTAAATAATACCGTGTAGGTCAATCACGATGTTGCGCTCGGAATTCTCCTCCAATGTGGTAAAGAGAGACATGAAATAAGTTGAAATGGAACTCAACACAGCTTTATGAGCCATCAGTTGCTGGCCCTGAAGAGGGGGAAAGAGGAGATATGACAAGAACCACCATTAACAAAACACACATTTAAGAGTGTAACAAAATAATCTGCCTTTTCATCTTAAAACGCTTTCCACCGTGATATATTCTTGCAGTAGTTTATTTAACCAAAAATACTTGTACTTTCACCATGTAGTTGCATATACTCATTGTGAATGTGCATTTGTGCAATTATTTTCAAGTATTTCAAGGGTCTGTACAATTTGGTTAATTTCACATATGAATCAATCAGGCTCTGCTTATGTTCAAGATGCAAGTCCTCAGGAACTCCAATCCTCAATACCTGTGCTTCAGACCTGTCATACCCTAATCTCCTCTTTCTCTTTCACAGTCCCTTCCTGGATGGGCAACTTCCTTTATCTTGGAAAGTGTCAAACTCCTATCAATACAAGGAAAGGTTCAAAAATGGATCCCAACAACTGCAGACCTAGATCAGCATTCTCCGAATCACAAGCAATGCAATGTAGACATGGAGTCCATCATTGCAGCCGACATCAGGCACCATCTCCGGTCCGCTTCCGGTCCGGTATGAAGAGGACGCAGGCGTCACATGCTCGCCGCTTCTTCGACCGGGCCACTGTCAGTTGCTTGCTTTTTTGGTGGTCGTGCGGATTTTTTGGCCATTGAGTCTGCCCTCTGCATAGCCCCGGCTCTGCTCCCTGCTTCGCCTGCCCGGCTCCTTCGCCTGCTCGCTGTTTCCTCGGGCACGCTCTCGTGGGTTGTGACCATCGCAGCGGTTTGGTGGCGGTTTCCCGCCGTGATCTAGATTTGTAGCGGCGGCGGTCGATTGCCGCTGCATTTGCCGCTTTGCCGTGATCAACCTTGGCCTCGTGATCGTCTCTTTGCTCCTGCCTGCCCTCTGCTTAGTCCCGGCTCTGCTCCTGGCTTCACCTACCTGGCTCCTTCGTTTCCTCGGGCCCGCTCCCATGGGTTGGGACCATTGTTTCACCTCCTCAACCTTGGCCTCGTCTCGTCTCGTCTCTCCGCTCCTGCCTGGCATGGCTCTGCGGTACTCCGCCGCAAGGCTCCTTCTGCTCAATACCCACTCCACCCCATCATGCATCTCTGCCATCAAATCAAATGGACTCCTCCGACGACCCAGGTACATTCACCGTGGCTCCGGTCGTAAGTTTGTATATTTGCAATCAGGTCACTCCATCCCCGTCCTCTGGTCGGCTCAGTGCACTCTCACTCTTCGTCCCAGCGCACTTGGTCACAGCAACGCACACGATCGCACCTCCTGCCTACGAACCCTGGCTAAATCACCTGAATTCATCCCTGCTGTTCAAAACAACATCTAGCTCACCCTGTTCAACACCCGGTCCCTCAACAACAAATGCCTCATCCTGAACGAATACATCCTGGATAACAAACTGGACTTTCTCTGTCTCACCAAAACCTGGCAACAACCTCTGGACTACTACACACTCAACCTCACCACACCCAATGGATATTCCTACGTCAATAAACCACGCTCGGGGGGCTGAGGTGGTGGAATTGCCGTTATCCACCGTCAAGACATCAGGACCAGCCTCATCCCCATCGCCTCATCCTCATCATTTGAACACCTGGCTTTTAAACTCTCTGGTCGCATGCAGTCAGTCATGGCTGTCGTCTACCGCCCTCCCAAGCCACACCCATCATTCCTGTCTGACTTCTCCTACTTTCTGACCCAGCTATGTTCCCTATCCCCCTCAATCCTCCTCCTTGGTGATTTCAATATCCACATGGACTCCACAATAACCACTGACTTCACTGATTTACTCACCTGCTTTAACCTCACTCAACATGTCGACTTTCCTACCCATATCCGTGGTCACATTTTGGACCTTGTCTGCTCCACTGGATTAAATTTGCACCATCTCTCTGGCTCCGACCTCACCCTCTCTGACCACTTAGCTATCACTATGACCATCAACATCCCCACCCCAACACCAAGACATTATCGCACTATCACCTTCCATAAGCTAAACGCTCTTTCACCTACCTCATTCTCATCCACCCTCTCTGAAAAAATGTCCACTTCTCCCTTCATTGACCTCCACACACCCCTTCCGACCTCACTGACTACTACAACCACACTCTCTCCTCCTGCCTTGACCAGCTTGCGCCTGTAAAAACCAAAACAGTTTCTTTCACCCATTCTGCTCCCTGGTTTACCCCTGAACTCCGCCTGATGAAAACTCGTGCTCGCCAACTTGAAAGACTCCGCAATAAAACGGGTCTCACAGTTCACTCCCAAGCCTACAAGGACCACCTACAACACTACAAAGATGCCCTCTCCTGCGCCCGCTCCGCCTACTACTCTCAAATTATCCACTCTGGCTCCGGAAACCCAAAAGCACTCTTCTCGACAATAAACAAACTCCTCCGCCCCCTGAACACCACCACCCAGTCATTCACAGTAGACAACTGCATCTCCTTCCTCTCTTTCTTCCAACGCAAAATTGACAACATCTACAACAGCTTGACCACCGCCGCACCCGCTCCCCCTCCAACGACCTGCCCCCCCTTGTCCTGCCATCCCCTGTCTCGGTTCTCCCCAATCTCCCCTACTGACCTCTCTGAACTCCTCATAGGAATGAAAACTGCCACCTGCACTCTTGACCCCACCCCCTCCAGCTTTGTCAAGGCCTCCCTCCCTGTTCTCTCTCCACTTATCATTGCAACAATAAACTCCTCCCTGTCTACAGGCATCGTCCCACCTTCCCTCAAAATTGCTGCTGTTACCCCCATTCTAAAAAAACCTGGTCTAAACCCTGACACCCTAAACAACTTCAGACCCATCTCCAACCTACCCTTTCTGTCAAAAGTTTTGCAACGTGCTGTCGCCACTCAACTCAAACATCACCTCTCTGCCAATAACCTGTATGAAACATTCCAATCCGGATTCCGCTCCAACCACAGTACTGAAACTGCTCTCCTCAAAATCACCAACGACCTTCTCCTCTCCTCTGACACTGGCAACCTCAACATTCTCGTCCTCCTCGACCTCAGCGCTACCTTTGACACCATCGATCACACCATCCTCCTCACCCGACTTGAATCCACCTTTAACGTTACCGGCACTGCCCTCTCTTGGATTAAATCATACCTCTCTGACAGACGCCAGTTCATCTCCATCAATAACTGCAAATCCCCCACTGCTCCCCTCCCTGAAGGTGTCCCCCAAGGTTCAGTTCTTGGCCCCCTCCTCTTCATCCTTTACCTGTCCCCCCTCGGTCACTTAATCCGCCGTCATGGTCTCCAATTCCACTGCTTCGCCGATGACATCCAGCTTTTCATCTCCACCAAGTCCGTCTCCACCGACACCCACTCTATCCTGACAAACTGCATCACTGAAATAAAATCCTGGCTTCAAATCAACTTCCTCAAGCTTAACTGTGATAAATCTCAAATAATCATCATTGGCCCAAAATCGCTCACAAAATCCACCCATAACTTTGCCCTCAACATCGACGGTATCCCAGTATCCACCTCCCCTCACATCCGGAATCTTGGCGTCATCTTTGACCAAACCCTCTCCTTCGACAAATACACTAAACAGATCACAAAGTCAGCCTTCTTTCACCTGAAAAACATTGCCCGTCTCCGCTCATCCCTCTCCTCCACGGCTGCAGAAACCCTCATCCACGCCTTCATCACCTCCCGTCTGGGCTACTGCAATAGCCTCCTCTATGGTTCACCCTCAAAAATCACCAATAAACTCCAATACATTCAGAACTCCGCTGCCCGTCTACTCACCCATTCCCGGACCCGTGACCACATCACCCCCGTCCTTTACAAGCTTCACTGGCTCCCCATCCCCCAGAGAATCCAGTACAAAATCCTCCTCTTGACATACAAAGCCCTCCATAACCTGGCCCTATCCTACCTGGCTGACCTCCTCTCCAGACACACTCCCACCCACAACCTCCGCTCTGCTGGTACCAACCCCCTGACCCCCTCCATCCGGACCAAATTCAGATCCTGGGGGGACAGGGCCTTCTCCATCACTGCTCCCACCCTCTGGAACTCACCACCTCACACCATCAGGGACTCCTCCTCACTCACCACATTCAAAACATCACTAAAGACCCACCTGTTCAACACTGCATTCAACATTCAGCCCACAGCATTTAACCCCTGACTATCTCTTCTCCTTCTCCCTCCTTTTGCTTTAAATATTTCCCTATTGATTCTTGTCTTTTTGCAATTGTTGTTTTCATGTTTTGTTATGCATTATGTTTTCCACTCTGTCAAAGCGCCTTTGGGCTTCTTGAAAAGCGCTATACAAAATAAATGAATTATTATTATTATTATTATCTCTTCTCAAACTTGTTAATCTGACAAATATGGCTTCCAACCTGGCCATTCTACCTTGGATATGGTAACCTGACATACACCAGTGAAAGGATGTCCTGAGCCACAAACAAGAGGTTTGGATAATCTCTCTCTGGATATCTTTAAGTCTTTGATGCTGTCCAGCATCCAGCCATGTTTTCCAAGTTGTCTTCCTTTGGTATTCAGGGCCCCCTGCTCAAGTGTTTACCATATTTTCTCAATGAGAAGAGACAGTAAATGATCCTTGATGGTGTTCTTTCCCATGGTCATTCCCTTCAGGCTGTGGTTCCACAAGGCGGTGCCTGATGATGTTGTTGTTGATCTATATGATTCTCTCAAAAAATAAGTTGACATTTTACCGACGACTCCATGCTATGTAGAACGATACATCCACAAGCTGCTCAAAAGATCCTCACCTGCTCACCCTCCCAATATCCAGGCTGGTTGCCCAATTGCATTCATTTAACTCTTACTTTCTCAATTGTGAAAGTGTCTATGTCCATTGTCTTATCCTCCTCACTTCAGCCTTTCAGATGGTCTGCCCATTACTATCTTGTGTTTTCACCAATGCACATCCATGACATCTTCTACATGCTGATTATTTCCTATTATGTTCCTTTGTATGTCATTGTTACTCCTTTTTATGGTATTCCTCCTTTCCTTCATGTGTAGCTCCATCCCCATACCTATCGAGGCCTGGTGAAACCTTGAGTTTTGTGTTTTTTTGGAAACCTTCTGCCTTTTGGCATTTTTCTAGTCGAGATCCTTGTATATAAAACAAGGTGCTGATACTATAGGTACCCTGCCGTTTGGGTGGTATGAGGAATAGATCTGTAATATGAAAGCTAAATCTTGAGCCATTTTTGAAATATCACATACACAAGCCAAGTTAACGAGATGGTTGCCATGGCAACATAATTTAGCCAATCAAACCTTGCCACTAAGGGGATACCCTTAAGATAAAGGTACCACTAAAAAGGGGTAAAGGTAAGATAAAGGTAAAGGTGTGTAAGGGGGGATAAATACAGCACAGTATAGGGGTGACAATGTGCCACTGTTGCAATAATGTTTTTTTTTTTTTGTGTGTACAAGATCGAGGCTCGTGTAAGAGCTAACATTAATCACACAAAAAGTCAAACCGACACATAAAACACAAAATAAGGGGAGCGGTAGACAAGATGGGGAGAGAGGGGGAAGGACACAAACAACATTTGAGAGCAGGGACATCGAGTTATAAAATTATAGTTATAATATATGAATGAATGAATGATCGTTTTAAGGCCATTAATAATAATAAATCGAAATTATAAATTAATATTAAATAAATAAATAAAATAATTATAATATAATAATTATAAATCGAGTTAAATTATAAAATGCAAAATGTGTAGAACTAGGTTTGTGTGAAGAAGTTATAAAACTGTTTAAATTAATCAGTCACGTCAAATGAGGATAGGCAATTTATTTAATCGACTTAATTACTTTATTTATTGCACAGAGAAAGTTTATAATCCAATGAACATGTGAATGAACCACTCTATCCATGCATATGCCAGCTTGCATTCTAAACAAACGTTTTCTTTTCTTTTTTATCATAAAAATAATTTCTCATTACCTCAAAATGAATAAAAGTCAGGGTAAAATTCGCAATTGGAAAGTATCCCAATGGAGGTGACAAAAATCACCAGTCTGTATCGCAAGTTATCACAACATACCAACTACCAGGTCGTTTCTCTCCTAAATCCCTGACAATGTTTCATGGGGCAAGACTATGGGCAAAAATCAGAATGGGGGAATGCAAACAAAGACATCTGATACATCGAGAATATTTTCATTGCTTTGATCTTCTACAGTCGGTTCCTTATCAGGTCAGGTCAGGTATGGGAGCATGCGCCGGAGCAGCGCGTCACGACGTATACTTTCCATGGTACTCCAGGTGCCTCCACCTGGTTCCTTATCATGGAAAATTTATTGCTCACTCTTGCTTTAACAAAAGCCATTGAGCATTTGTTAAAGCACGAGGTTAAAGCAAATAAAAAAAATTTTTAAAACTACCTTTAGAGGCCATTTCCCCCTGCGAAGCAGGGGTTGGCTTTTTTCGGGCACCGTGGTTGTTGTTGTTTTTGTTGGTCCCCTTTTTGAAGCAATGTTTTACGGCCGGATGCCCTTCCTGCCGCCAACCCTTTTTGTCGCCTTTTACGACAAAGCAAATGCACGAGGTTATTTTTCTAGCAGCCTACTTGGTGAGGGAAAGTGTAATACGTAGCACGATGTTGAAGGTTCCACACAACTTTTTATGAAAACACTTTGTATCGTTCCATCAGATATGTGATTGCCACCGATACAAATCAATACTCAAAAGTTAATGCCGACATTGCATGCCCTTCAAGCGTGTGTACACCACACACGTATCAATAAATCATATTCAAAAAATTAACTTTTCCATCGTATGTCATGCTAATGTATGGTGTCGTACAATTACATTGATTCACGGACATTAAAACGTGCTGTTACTTGGACAACTTCTACCACAATAAATTTACACACTATAGAAGTTATAATATAAAGGAGGAAAATTTATCTCGAGATCAAAGACTGAACTACAATGTCACTCGGTAGAGCACATACCTCTGCCAGGCTGAACAGTTTACGGTGTGTATCCCTCTGATAGGCCGGATCTGGATTCGGACCTGATCCAAAATCTAATAGGCTTGTTCTCGTCACCTAACCAACTCATCCACCAAGTTTATTCATAACTCGTCCACAACGTTTTGAGATATCATGTGGTTTGTCGCTTTTTGCCCGATCTCCCAATGGTGAAGGATCTATTAAAAATTAAATAATTTTCGTATCCGAATCCATATTCAGATCTTCACCAAAATCGAATCAATTAGTCCTCGTCACACACACAACCTCTCCACCAGGTTTCATTGAAATCTGTCCACAACTTTTTGAGATATCCTGCTATATATCATTTTTGGCCCTAT
This sequence comes from Myxine glutinosa, assembly GCF_964187855.1. Lineage (NCBI taxonomy): Eukaryota > Metazoa > Chordata > Myxini > Myxiniformes > Myxinidae > Myxine > Myxine glutinosa. The sequence goes on from NC_136271.1 coordinate 34,033,683, forward strand.
CACCCAACCGTGAAGAATCACTTTTTAAAATTCTACTATCCTGATCCGGATCTTCGGCAAAATTTCATAATTTCGTCCTTGTCACATACACTACCTCTCTGCCAAATTTCGTTTGAATCCGTCCACAACTTTTTGAGATATCTTGTTCACAGACAGACAAACAAGCAAACAGACAGACAAGAGTGAAAACATAACCTCCATCCACCTTCAGTGGCAGAGGGAACTACTAAATATGCCACTGCTCCACGACTCTCTCCCTTACCTGAATGAGTAAAGTGACATCACAGAATGCTTTAGAAAGTCGTTGTGAATCTAGATCTTTCATCAAAGCAGCAGCATGACCTGGGTCTGAGCCACTGACGAAACCCTGTGCACCCAGTGGCTGGTGAATGAAAAAGAGAAGATTAACAAAGGGAAAAACTACTTGGCACAAGCTCTTCATTCTATTTGCGAAAAGCAAGTTTATAACTTGCATACAATGTGACAAAACAATAACCACACAAGACACTTGAGAGCATATGTAACAAGAGAGCGAATTGCTAAGTTCGGTAGGGTTACTCGGGGTAGGAAAATTGCAGGTGGAAATGGGAGATGACATATGGTGATAAAGCACCCCCTGCTTGAAGCCCAAGAGGGAAGAGTGGGATTGAACAGCTTCTTCAAGAGGACAGTTCAACAAAAGGAAGACAAGAGAAACAAAGGAGTTAAGGTGTACAGCAAACCTAGATGTTGGGATGTCAACCAGGATGGTGTTACTGGGGGGAGGAGGGGAAACACTTGTTTTCTTGAGTTGCTTAGGAGGGTCAATGGGCTGAGAGAGTAGAAAGAGCTAGACCGTACGAGAGGCAGAAACAAAGAAGAAGTAAAAAAGGAAAAAATATTTTTTTTAAAGAGAGAGAGAGAGCCCATCGACTCGTCTGCGATATGAGAACAGTAGGCCTTTGCTTCGGCTTCATTGCAGGAGATACTATTAAAGTTGACAGCTTGAAACAGATACCAGGTGAAGGAGATGTGATGCTGTGTGCGAGCCCATAAGGGAGAGCAGTTCACAACCTATGGACAAAGGCCACGTAGGTTGCAAGTAATTCTGATTTTTGAAGGGATGACGTAGGACAAGAGAGGATACCCAATGTGCAGTTGGATTTTGAGACCAGCCAGGAGAGATTATTGACGATGGTGGGGCCTAGAAATTCAAGAGACTGCACCTCTTCCAGTGACTGACAATATAAATAGATAGCTGGGTTCGTTTGACAACCCTCAAGTTCGTTTAGTCTGAGAGTTGTGCCGATGCTTCTACGGCCACAGAGTGAGACTGTGGCATTTGCAAGGGTTGAAGACATGTTGCATTTATCCAACCAGCATATATCCATTTCCCGATCAGCAGTGAGTGATGCAGCTGCTGTTTGCCTGTAGGTGGGATGTGGTACGAGACAACATTTGTGGAAGAGACCTCTGTGGAAGAGGAAAGAAGATACAGTTTTCAGACTAAATGTGTTGAAGAATAAGGGGTAATAATGAATGGTGAAGATGTTCATTATTCTCAATAGTCTTGAGAAGGAAGAAATCTAGAGCAAGGAAGGGGGTTTAAATGAAGCTGAAAAGAACAAGTGTGACAAAAAGGAGGAATGAAAAGGGTAGGGAAAGAGTCAATGAACAATCAGACATGCCGAACACGTGCCCATCAAAGAAGGAAACGGACAATCTAAAATGGAATGAGATGGTTTACCTTTTTCTTTTTTTTCTTCTTTTTTTTTACAAAGTGCAATGAAGGGGTCAGAGCGAGGGTGGGAAAAGGGATGGTGAGATATAGGAGAAAAGAACGACAAATGGGTGTGCAAATGATGTGATCAGTTAAATGGGGAGGACTAACCAACGAAGGCAGATGCAGAAGATCAAAACAACCAAACAGGCAGGCAAAGGAGAAGGGAATGTGCACACGATAACACCATATGAACAACAGTCAACACAAACAAAAGTGAAAAACAACTGATGGTAACAGAGATAAACCCACAACGATGTAGTTAAGCATAAGAAGCAGGTAACTCCACTTTAATTTGTATTTTCAAAAATGAACCTTAAATTGTGAAATGACAATTTCTCACCGCACCGAATGCAACCCTACCAATTGTGCCGTCGATTTACGAGGCCTGCTTCCATGATTGGTGCATTCTTCTGCATATTCATCGACATTCCTACCAGACGGGCCACTCGGCAATTTTTGGCTCGTCTGTCGGAGAATGACCTTCTCCGGCCCATGCTTCTGGCAGGCTGGGCATGCCTGCACGCACTGGTGTACTTGCTTGAAGACACCTTGTGTATTGTAGAAGGCCAGAAAAGACAACCGCAGAGCAGCTGATTAATGTAAAAGCAGGAAGTATGCCATCTTGAAATTTTGCATTTTTGTTCAACACCAGAATGATATCAATAGAAACAGCAGCAAAAGTGAGAAATAAGTCCAGGGGAGTAGACTTGCCACGCCACCAGTACCGCTTGGTCAGCAGACGACCTGTTACGTCACGGTTATGATGTGGAATCAAGCCATCCCCTTCGTGAAAACTCGTTATCAGCTCCACTCTCTTCCCCTCATCCCGCACAATCTGCAAATACCAGCAACCACATAGTACTTCTTGTTAAGAAAATCTCCATACCAAACACATGTCAGATCATATTGGGTGATGACAGATGCAGAATCAATATTTACGAATCATATTCTGCCACATATGTCATTCATGAGGACCACGAGAGTAGCAAATCCTATCTGGACATGTACATTTGACACTGTTTCCGAAAGAATGTAAAGGTTGACAGCAGTTGTAATAGTAATGGTGTTTAAAGGAATAAATTTACTTCTATCCTACACAATCGCTTTTCATTATTCCCACACTTTTTGAGAAAAAAACCAGTAGGGGGGTGGGAATGGAAGTGGAGGGGGGGGTGAGAGGTGAGGGGGGTGGTGGGAGGTGGGGGAGAGGGTGGTTGGAGGTGGGGTGGGGGGGGGGGAGTTGGTTGGGTGTGGGAGGATGGTGTGGAGGTGGGTGCCGTGAGGAGTGGGGTGGTTGTGGGAGGCGGGGGCGGGGCGTGAAGGGAAGTTGGTGGGAGGTGGAGGAGGGGGGGGTAGTGGGAGGTAGAGGCAAGGGGGGCAGTTGGTGGGAGGTGGAGGGGGGTAGTGGGAGGTGGGAAGTTGGGAGGGGGTGGGAAGGGGGAGTGGGGGAACGTGGATGGTGGGGGCCGTGGGAAGGGGGTGGTTTTGGGAGGTGGGGGATGGGGAGGAAGTAGGTGGGGGGAGGAGGGAAGGGGGTAAGTAGGTGGGGGAGGGGGGAGGTAGGGGGGAAGTAGGTGGGGGAAGAGTGGGGAAATAGGTGGGGAGAAAGTTGGTGGGGAGGGAGGGGGGAAGTTGGTGGGGGGGAGGGAGGGGGAGAAGTTGGTGGGGGGGAGAAGTTGATGGGGGGGGAGGGAGGGAGGAGGTTGGTGGGGGGGGGGGGATGGGGGAGGTTGGTGGGGGGGGGGGAATGGGGGAGGTTGGTGGGGGGGGAAGGGGGAGGTTGGTGGGGGGGGAAGGGGGAGGTTGGTGGGGGGGGGGGAAGGGGGAGGTTGGTGGGGGGGGGAAGGGGGAGGTTGGTGGGGGAAGTTGGTGGGAGGTGGAGGGGGGTAGTGTGATGAGTGGAGGAGGGCTGTCTGTAAACACGATATCTCAAAGATTTATGGACGGATTCGGACGAAACTTGGTGCACGCGTTGGTTAGGCGACAATAACAAGCCGATTAGATTTTGTTTCAGGTCCGAATCCAGATCCGGCCTATCAGTAGATCCAAAACGTAAACTGTTCAGCCTGGCGGAGGTATGCTCTCTACCGAGATCCGTTGTAGTTGGTAACTAATGGTGACGGAACACACCCCAGAAATCGAAGATGCTAAGCCGAAAGCAGTGAAATAAGCGATATTATTAAGTAAAGTGTATCTTTTTTCACAAACTTGTTTGACTGGATCAATCAATCTTTCTTTATCTCAGTTTCATTATAACTTTATTATGACTATGAGAGGATTCCGTAAATAAAGCTTCAAAAGAAAAATTGGATACCTACACAATACAACAAATTATAACAACCTGTATGACTTACCTCGAGTTCATCGAAGCCCACTTGGCCACGCCTTTTCCGCTGGAAAAATAACTCGCCTTCTCGCAAAACGTAACTTCCGGCGGATTTACGAACTCCACGTCGTTCGTTCTCGGACAAGTTCGGATCATAAGGGCTCAGGGGGTTCGCCAGGTAGCGCTGAATTGCTTTGTAACTCTCTTCGCTCGACATCCAGCCGCAGACTAAGCACAACTTAAACCTCAACCTCCTCCTAAACCTCAAACTTAAACCTCAAGTACTCTTTCTTCAAAATGAACACGTCATCGTGTAATCTTAAAAATCACCACAGAATCCGAAACAATTATTAATCACCACACCAAATAAGCAATAACACGCGATAAGTCGATCGCAATGTTTCCAATAACCTAGGAACTCCAGTTACGAAATTTTAACTTGTAAAATCCGAATCCTAAAAAGGACAAACAAACAAGGACAACCGCTTAATGTAGAAAGGAGAACCCAATATCGGAACACGGCGTCCGCCAAAAAAGATGGACGCGACAAGATGGCGGGCGGAAGTGAAAAAAAGCGAATGGTTTCAAGAGTTCAAGCAAGTTCCGCGATGTACGTATTATATGCATCAGTGGTAAGAAGATAAACCTTTGTGTCGCTTTTAGATAACTAGATGATGGATTACGTTCTAACACCGCCATACTTTATTAGTCTGTAATACTTCAGTTATCCATAGGAGGTCGCTGTCAGACATTCGATCCATCAAAAACGATAAAATGTGGGAATTGGGAAACTGGGAATGGAGAACTGGGAAAAATGAAGGACTGGCGAAATCGATGATCCGGGTTGTCCTAATGTTGCTTTCTTTTTTATTTTGCTGCTCCTTTCATTACCCTGCGCTCGCGAAGCGAAAAGCAGGGTGGGGAGTACGTGAGGAGTACGTGAGGAGTACGTGAGGAGTACGTGAGGTGTACGTGAGGAGTACGCGTGATGTACGCGTCTGCATTTTTAAAATTCATTTTCTCGGCAACTGTTGGTCCGATTGACACGAAGTTTTCACCATCGGAGCATCTCCTGCAGCATTTTTAATGATAATTATGACGTCATAGGTCACGTGGTACCGGCGCCATCTTGGAAAAAATGTTACACCTCCATATCTCCAAAACTGCTCCGTGGAAAAAATTGAAACGTTGCTCATTGCAAAGAACTCAATATGGGGAATAAGTGTTGTTAACGATAACGTCATTGGTGCCTTAATTATGACGTCATAATTTGACAGGGACAACTCTTCGTCTGATCAGTTTTAAATGTATTGAGCGTGATCTATGCAACAATTGCATTAGAGAATATAACTTTATGATGTAATCGCTCACCTGGCTGGCAGCCATATTGGATAAAAGATTTTTTTTAAACCTTCAAAAACAGAAGAGTTGGCTCGCATCAAGGTGCGCAGGGTAAGTGTTCTATGAATACAATCTAGTTTAGTTTCTCTTTTTATTTACTTTGATATAATTATTTCATTATTACTTTCTTTCTTTTTTTGGATACTATACAGGATCGAGGCTCGTGAAAGCTAACATTTATCACACAAAAAAAATCAAACAGACACACAAAGTATATAATAAGGGGAGCGGTAGACAATATGGGGAGAGAAGGTGAAGCACACAAACACAACATTTGAGAGCAGGGACATCGGGAGATCTGTGGGAGGGAGAGGACTTGGCGGCAGGAGGCGTGGGAAGGTGGGGGAGGGGTGAGAGAAGTATAAAACACAAGGACACTGCAAGGACTTCCAGGAAGGAAGTTGGTATTTCAAAAAAGTGGATCTGGGGTGAATTCACGGGGGTAGAAAAGATCAAGGTTTTGGATGGGGGAAGATAAGAGATGGTGGTGAACAGCTGTTTTAAAGACCTGGAGGGAGGAGTGGGATGGAAGAAAGTGAGGGAGTTTGTTCCAGAGGCGGGAGAAAAGAGGAATGAAAGAGTGAAGGTGAATAGAGTCTTGATTTTGGCAGTCTAACCATAAGAGGGTTGCTGGCAGATCTTGTGCGACCTGTAGGAATATTTGGGGGACAGAGCCCAGAGAGAGCTGTGGGTGCAAGGCCAGAGAGGAGTCGTTAGAAGACGGAAAGACCACCAACCTGCCTGCGGTGAGTAAGTGAAAGGCCCTCAGAGTTAGCTTCATCGCGGGAGATTCCAACGATTCTGAAAGGTCAAAACAACAACAACAACATGCATTTTAAGGCCATTTTCCCTGCTATAGCGGGGGTTAGCCTTGCGGTCCCCATGACAATCTTTTCCCTTTTGCCCTATTTTCTGCATCTCTCCTTGTTAACCCCCTTGCCCACATTTCTTCTTCCACCATCTTTAGCCAAGACTTTCTCAGTCTTCCCCTTCCTCTACTTCCTTCTACATTCATTTCCATAACTCTTCTCAACCAGTCACTTTCATCCTTCCTCAACACATGACCAATCCATCTCAACCTGTTCCTCTTCACAGCATCATTCACAGGCTCTATTCCCATCATCTTTCGCAATTCGTCATTTGTCTTCCTCTCTCTCAACGATACTCCGCACATCCACCGAACCATTCGCATTTCCACCCTTTCCAGCCTTCTTTGCTGCTCTATGTTCATTACCCATGTCTCGCTCCCATAAATCATAACACTTCTCACACATGCAGCATACACCTTTCCCTTCAGCCTCAATGACACTCCCCTCCTCATCAGCACGCCACTCAGTTCCCGAAACTTCTTCCATGCACATCTCACTCGAGCAACCATTGCCTAGTCTGATCCACCTTCTCCATTCAGCATGTCTCCGAGGTAGCAAAATGTTTTCACACCTTCCAGCTTCACGCTGTCTCCAAGATCCAACTCAACATTTCCTCCATCTGCAGCTCCCTCTGTGCACACCTTACATTTGAATGTAGCTGCCACACTGGTTAATGACCCTCTCAGACCACTGCATTTTTGATGAACCCACTCAGCACACATTGTACATTGAATGGAGTTCACTCCGACACCCTTCCTGCACACAGCACATGGCCACTTCCCAGTTCTTTCCACCTCACCACATGCTTTACCACTTGCCATCACCTTCGTCTTTCCGATATTCACCTTCAGACCTTTTGTCTCCATACATTCCTTCCACTTGTTCATCTTTTCCTTCAGTCCATCCATACTTTCCGCAATCAACACCAGATCATCTGCATACAACAACTCCCACGGTAAACCCTCCTTTACGTCCTGAGCCAGCACCTCCATCACAGGAATGCGGCCTTCTTCCACCACCAGATTGCAGATCTCTGTCATTCTCTTCACACCCCAATATCCCGCTGCCTTCAACATATCTCCCACAACTCCCGTCGGCCATCCCGCTTTTCTACTCTTCATTGCTTTTATCGCTTCCTCAACTTCCTTCTCAGTTATCTTCTCTGCCGGTCCTAAAACTGGGTTACTTTCTATGTTGACATCGCATTCATTCTCTGTATTCAACAGCATTTCCATATATCTTTTCCATCTTCCTTTAATTCCATCTGGGTCCACAACGATTTGTCCCACTTCATCCTTCAAGCAACTCACCCCCATTACATCACACCTCTCTTTTGCTATCTGCTTTGCAATCCTGAATACCGCTCTCTGACCCTCTGCCGAATCCAAGCGTTCTCCGAACATTTTCCTACATGCCTCCTGCGCCTTTGCTACCTCTTTCTTTGCAGCCGTCTTGGCTGCCTTATAACTTTCATGCTCTGCTTTTTCTGCTCCCGTACCCTTCGCCTTCTGCCACTCCTTGAATTTCTTCCTCTTCTCGTCAATCCTCTTTCCAACTTCATCATCCCACCACCATGTTTCCGAGTGCCTCGGTGGTCCTTTTGTCCATCCACATACCTCACCAACGGCTCCCAACAGACTATCTTTCATTGACATCCAACCACTTTCAAGCTCAACCACATCATCCTCTACCCTATTCAGCCTCTCTTTTAATGCCTCCCTTACTGGCACCTCTTTCAACTTCCACACCTTCATTCTCGGTTGGTACTTCACCCGCCGAGCTCTCCTCGCACCTTTCACCATTATGTCGTTGACAACCAAGTGGTGCTGTGAAACGGCCTCCTCCCCCGGGATCACCTTTGTGTCCCGGAGGTGCCCCCTTTCTCGCCTACGCACCATCAGGTAGTCAACGGTTGTCGTCGACGCACCTGACGTGTATGTAACAAGCTTATTATCCTCTTTCTGGAACTGAGTATTACAAATCAACAAATCAGCTCCATCAGCAAACTCCAAAATCCTTTCACCTTCTCCATTTCTCACACCATATCCGTAACCCCCATGAACTCCCTCAAAACCGTCCATACTCCTTCCCACATGTCCATTTAGGTCTCCTCCTACCACAACAACTTCCTCATCTTTCACGTTTTCCATCAGCTTCTCTATCGCACACCAGAACTTGTCCTTCTCTTCATCGCTCCGACCAACCTGCAGAGCATATCGCGAGATGACATTCACCAAGAGCTTTCCAATCATCATTTTCACCATCATCAACCTATTACTCACTCTCGTCACACTCACCACACTGTCTACAAACTCCTCAGAAAACAGGACACCAACACCATTCACGCCCTCCGGGCACCCTTGCCACACAAACTTGTATTTCTGTCCCTGCCTGCCCTTCACCATTCTCACACCACTTCCCTTCCATCTCGTCTCTTGCACACAACATATGTCCACTCTTCTTCTGATCAATATTTCCACCACTTCTCCTGATCTCCCTGTCATTGTCCCTACATTCCATGTCCCAAACCTCAGAAACCGATCTCCACTTCGGGCTGTACCCTGCCCATATGTAGTTGTAATTGTCATCGTTCTCTTTTTGAGGCAATGTTTTCATGGCCGGATGCCCTTCCTGACGCCAAACCTCTTAGTCGCCTCTTATGACACGCAGGGATACGGTGTACCTATTCTAAACCAGGGTACACACCGAGATCTGAAAGATCAGTTGATAATAATTAATAACTTGGATAATAATTCAGCCTAATTTGTCAAGATCCACAAATATGCAAAACCTCTTCCTCTCCTTCATCTCTCCACAAAATGCACAGTGGTCGGGTCCCTAGATAAGCTTGGCAGGGGTTCCTCCTGACTCCAATTTCTTTATCTTTCTTTCCCTCTTCCTCGTACTCTGTAGCCGCTGCTAACACAATAAATTCGTTTGGGGAAGTTGTCACAAGATGAATGAGTAAATATGAAAACAACGGCATAGACAGCATTTGTTCAAGTACCACAATGGCATTGCATGTTTCGATGGAGACCGCCATGTTGATGTTGTTAAGCGGTGCCGAGCGCTCCGTTCTGTTGGAGTGCTTGCGAGAGTGCTTTGAATCAAGCAAGCCGCTTGATAAAGAAACGAGCCCAAAAATGGCTGCCGTTGTCGGATTAAAAATGATTGTTGGCTGTTTCTTCAATTTTATTGGCACAGCAGACGACATTTGAATGTGAAGTTGTTTCTATTGGAACACAACCATGTGCCCTGGAAAAAGGTCCATGTCCACCTCAAGTGGGCTACATAAAGTGTAGCGTATGCCGTGATGATAGCATGGTCGTCCTTCCAGAAAAGTGAGAAAGACAACAGAAACATGCCAAAAATGGTACACATTGGTGATGTAACGAGGTAGGAGATAGATTTTTCCATAAAAACTGTAGTCGTGGATGCCGGATAAATCGTGTAAATCGATAGAGTTGGCACTCCTGTTTTGCCTTCTACCCTGAGCCATTGAAGATCTTGCTTTTTCATGATGTTATGCATTAAAATCAGGATTCACCTGTTAACCTCTGACCTCTAATCTAGAGCGGCGGTCTGTACTGATGCTTGGAAATGTCGTTATGCTTTGGGAAACGGTTATACAGGGTGGGCCATAAAACAGGTAAATACGGAACTGTGCAACAAAGTTTTAATTACAAAAAGGAAGTTTTAATGTGAAATATTTGTACAATCCTCAAGTTTAAATACTTAAACCGAGTACTCCGTTTGGTCTCTGTTCTGTACATTTCCTTTTTCACAGCAACAGGTTACGCATCACTTTCTGAAAGGTGTTGTTTCGTCCAGAGTACAGCAAAGACACCAGAATGACAAAGGGTTCCCAAGAACAATCAGCACATGTTTATTACCACATCCACGAGCCGGTGGCTACAGACCACGATCCCTGTCGACTCTCTGATACATCACATACCTTTCCATAAAGGTACACAACATAATCCTTCAAGTACTCTGGTGATTTGGATATTTGTTCCAAACGTCACACAGGTGTTACAGAAGACCTAACATTCACCGTCGGTGTTACCTTTACTGTGTGAGTTGCAATCGTTGTTGGCTGTACTCCAACTGTGCTTATCCTAATACATTCCTACCTGTATGCACAACCTGGGTTTGATCAAATCGAGATGCAATGTTACATTTGTGCTGGATATATTTTAAATAACAACTGTGCTGGAGAAACCCTAATGACTACATGAGGTATAACATTATACCTTAGCTGTAACCGAGCAACTTTGTTATACAACTAGTCCGTGTCCGCTGCCATATTTTTCATAGACTGTTTAAAAGTTTGTACCTAACCTTCTGCTAACCCATTACTGCCCGGATGTACTGGAGCCGATGTGGAGTGATAGATTTCACTACGATGGCAAAATCTCCTGAATTCAGCAAACGTAAAACAGGTTCCATTGTCCGATACCAAATGTTCAACTATCTCATGAGTTTTGAGGAACTTTATAGTTGCCTTTGTTTATGCTGAACTTGAGGCCACAATCCTAATCTGTACCAGTTTATAGAAAGCATCCACTCCAACAAAAACATCCGGACCTGCGTAATCCACATGCAGTCTCTGCCAAGGTTTTACAGGCAATTTCCATGGATACAACATATCAATGGGAGGATTCTTCACATTCATCTCACAAACATTACACAGATGTACAACACTCTCAATGTCCTTGTGCAAATTCGGCCACCAGAAATAACTAGGAGCTAACCCTTTTGTAATACCTTTGTTATAAAGATGCGGACACGCAGATAGGATCAAGCACCATCTTTATTCCAGGCAACGTCAATGTAATATACTGAATACGTCGACGTTTCAGTATAGGAACCGGGCCGAGTGAAGGAGACAGACACTGTGGACTGACGCCATTACAGGACTGCTTTATTATGCGCATGCGCCACCCCTCACTCCGTCCACGTCATTCAACACAATACTGGACTCCTCCATCCTATATACGCAATACCCATTCTAATTTAACATTGGTATTATGCCATGACTCTGAACCTTTGAATAAAACATCAATTTCCTTCATCTCTTCAGTTATTGCTTTCACCACAGTTGTTACCAGTTGAGTACCAAAAGGAACATTAGAACATTGGAAGAACAAGAACATTTTTTTTTCCTTTTGGAACAACACAAAATTTACTTAAGGCATCAGAATTCCTTTACTCCCAAAGAAATCCCCAAACCCCACTGTTGTACCATTCGAGTTGAAGAACTACAGATCTAACCGGGATGGAGGTTAATCATTCTAGTGGACCTTCTGACGGTTGTTGGTGTCATGGTTGCACCCTCACTGCCGACTGGTGAGGGTGAAACTACTGGTTTCTCATTTACACCAGTTTTATCATCACCTGGTTCTGGTATTGGACTTACCAACCTCTCTGGAGATTTTAAACGAACCGGAAGACTAATCGATGGGACGCCTGGTCTTGGTACCACCTCCGGTAGGTAAGGTCTCTCTAACGGATTTGGTGTTTGCTCTTGAGGGTCATCTGCGATCAAATGATCGGTGTGTACAAATCGGCGGTTATTTCCCGGTATCCTGACTACGTACGTATTAGGACCCTTAATGGATACGACGGTAGCAGGTATCCACTTCTCTTTTCCTCCCCTTAAATTTCTAACACGTACCCGGCTGATACATGTCATATTGACGAACGTTCGGGTGTAATCCGTCGTGTTGGAATTTTGAAGCCCTCTGCCTCTTTTCGAATTTTCGTTGGAGACATGGTTTGATTAACGAAAGTCGAGTTCTGGGAGTGCGTTTGAGGAACAGTTCTGCGGGTGTTATCCCAGTTGTGGTGTGCGGTGTGTTCCTATAATTGTGTTTACCAACCTCTCTGGAGGTTTTAAACGAACCGGAAGACTAATCGATGGGACGTCTGGTCTTGGTACCACCTCCGGTAGGTAAGGTCTCTCTAATGGATTTGGTGTTTGTTGGTGCTTGTTTGATCTGGTGTTTGTTCCCCCTCCATCCCCTCCCTCACCTCAAACGGCCACACGGCTGACTCCGCACGTGAAAAAGCTGAATGCCTCAACTCTATGTTTGCCTCTACATCTTGTGTCCCAAACCCATCCCTCTCTGTACCCACCGTACCCAGTCGTACCCAACTGCTCCTGGACTCTGTGTCCTTTCCTCCTGACAAGGTGGAAAAGTTTCTGTCAACCCTCGACTCTGATTCTGCAACTGGACCTGACGGCATCAGTCCACGGGTCCTAAAATCCTGTTCTGCCGCTCTTTCACTCCCTCTCCCTGTTCTCTTCACCCTCTCTTTTGTTCAAGGTCATCTGCCATCTGCTTGGAAATCTGCCAGCATCACCGCTTTGCACAAAAAGGTGCAAAAACAGATCCCAGCAACTACAGACCAATCAGCCTTCTCCCAATTATCAGCAAAGTCATGGAATCCATCATTGCTTCAGATATGAAATCTTTCCTCTTCTCCAATGGCTTGATCTCTGATCATCAATTTGGTTTCAGACCTAATCACTCTACTCTGGACATGCTGCTTCTGCTTTCTCAACAATGGATGGAGGTCCTCAATACCAAACAGGAAATTAGAGCTGTCTCCCTTGACATATCACGTGCCTTCGATACGGTCTGGCACCCCGCTCTGCTCACCAAACTCTCCTCTTTTGGTATCCATGGAAATCTCCACGCATGGCTGGCGGACTTCCTCTCTAGTCGTAGTCAACATGTGGCCCTGAATGGGTTTCTCTCATCTCCTCTTCCTGTTCAGGCTGGAGTTCCCCAAGGCAGTGTTCTGGGCCCTGTGCTTTTTCTGGTCTTCATCAATGATCTCTCTGACTCTCTTGAAAATCCTCTCTATCTCTTTGCTGATGACTCTACTCTCTGTCGCTCCATTCTTCATCCCTCAGATCGGCAGTCTGCAGCCTCCTCACTCTCTGCAGACCTGGACAAAATCACAGACTGGGCAAATAAGTGGAACATGTCTTTCAATCCTGACAAATCTCACACTCTTACGATGTCTCTCCGAAAAGCCCGACTGGACAACCCTCCCATCCACTTTCTGAATAATCCTCTCCAAGAAGTTCTGTCACTCAAGCTTTTGGGTCTCACTATCTGCCATGATCTTTCCTGGGAAAACCACATTTCAAATCTGGCCTCCAAAGCCAGTCGCCGACTGGGCATCCTCCATCATGTGAAGTCCTTCCTTGGCACACCTGAGCTCCTCACCACATACAAGGCTTTCATCCACAGCTCAATGGAATACTGCTCTCCCCTCTGGGCTGGTGCTCCTGCCTCACACCTAGCTCGTCTTCACGCTGTTGAAACCAAAGCATTCAGAATCATAGGAATCTCCCGCGATGAAGCTAACTCCAAGGGCCTCTCACTCACTCACCGCAGGCAGGTTGGTGGTCTTTCCGTCTTCTACCGACTCCTCTCTGGCCTTGCCCCCCCAGCTCTCTCTGGGCTCTGTCCCACAAATATTCCTACAGGTCGCACAAGATCTGCCTGCAACCCTCTTATGGTCAAACTGCCAAAATCAAGACTCTATGCTCACCTTCACTCCTTCATTCCTCTTTTCTCCCGCCTCTGGAACAAACTCCCTCACTCTCTGCAATCCCACTCCACCCTCCAGGTCTTTAAAACAGCTGTTCACCACCATCTCCCATCCAAAACCTTGATCTTTTCTATCCCCGCTAATTTCACCCGAATTCCACTTTTTTGAAATACCAACTTCTGTCCTGGAAGTCCTTGGTGTCCTTGTGTTTTATACTTCTCCCACCCCCCCCCCCCCTTCCCACGCCTCCTCCCCCCAAGCCCTCTCCCTCCCACACATCTCCCTGCTCTTAAATGTTGTGTGATCTCAAGTGTTTGTGTGCTTCCCCTTCTCTTGTCTTCCGCTCCCTCTTTTTATATATTTTGTTTGTCTGGTTGATTTGTTTGTGAAGTAAATGTCAGCTCTTTCACGAGCCTCGATTCAGTATACAAAAAAATAATAATAATTCAGGAGTACTTTTGCTACCCTATGTTGTATCGACAATGAATTATCTGGTTTCTTGAACTTTCTCTTGAATGTCTGTACGTTCTTTTCGGCCAATCCATTTGAAGAGGGATGGTAGGCAGGGCATAAAGTATGTTCAACACCATTGGATTTCAAAAATGCAACAAATTCGTCCGCAATGACTTGTGGTCCATTATCTGAGACTGAGTGACCAACCCGTATCTTGCAAATAAGGGTCGTATAACCTCGATCAAACCCCCCGCGGTGGCGCTAGACATAGGGAAGACTTCCAGCCATTTAGAGTAGCTGTCTACAACCACAAGAAAGTTTTGACCCCTGACCTCTGCATAGTCCACATGAATTCTCTGCCACGTTTCTGTAGCCCAAGGCCATAACAAAAGAGGAACAACTTTCGGTGCTATTTGTGCGTCTGTGCATTTGCTACACTAGGGCGTGCCCGTACTATATATATATTTAAAATTATATCCCCCCCCTCTATTTACATGAAATGGTTTGGTCCATTCGCAAAGCCAAAGCGAACAGCTTGCGAGTACGGTGACAATCCCCCCCCTCTATTTACATGAAATGGTTTGGTCCAAAGCGAACGGCTTGCGGAGTTTGGTAAAGAAATCGCCATAGCGTGCACAAACGCGCAGGAAAGCGAAAGAATCGCAAATTAGTTTTAATTAGTTTTAAAACATAGTTTAACGCCAACATAGCGGCAACATAGTTTGCCAACGTGAAATAAATGAATACGCTCTCAAATGTGCCGTCCGAGGCAGAGTCTGTTCGCCACGTTCGGCACACGTGATAGCTCGCTGCTCTCTGATTGGTTGAATCGTTTTTTGGACATAGCTCGGTAACTACTTGTCCGATTAATATGAAACCTTGAAAAGGCACATCCTCAGGTCCCCAGCAATATACCTGGCAAGTTTAAAGTATATCGGACCCGTGGTTGTCGAGAAACAGCGGTCACAGACACACAGACATACACACAGACATACAGAGATTACTGGAATTATAGATAGATGATGTGACCCTGTCTTCTATGTCCCCATCTAGCCGGGGCCACCAAACGAACGACCTCGCTAACGCTTTCATTCGACAAACACCGGGGTGACCTTCGTGAAGTTCACCGAGCATACGCGTTTGTAACGGGTTGGGAACTACAACCCGTCGTCCCCACAACAAACATCCGTCATCGACCGACAGCTCGTCTCGCCGTGTGACGTACGGTTGTGACGTCTTATCCGTACAATAACTCGGCCATCCCGATAAAAGTGTACTCGTACAATTTCGCTGATACCGGATCTTTCCCCGTACTCTCTGCAATTTGTTTTGCATTAAACGGTAACGAGTCCACCATTGTTTTGCATTAAACGGTAACGAGTCCACCATTGTTTTGCATTAAACGGTAACGAGTCCACCATTGTTTTGCATTAAACGGTAATGAGTGCACCATTGTTTTGCATTAAACGGTAACGAGTGCAGCATTGTTTTGCATTAAACGGTAACGAGTGCACCATTGTTTTGCATTAAACGGTAACGAGTGCAGCATTGTTTTGCATTAAACGGTAACGAGTCTACCATTGTTTTGCATTAAACGGTAACGAGTGCACCATTGTTTTGCATTAAACGGTAACGAGTGCACCATTGTTTTGCATTAAACGGTAACGAGTGCACCATTGTTTTGCATTGAACGGTAACGAGTCCACCATTGTTTTGCATTAAACGGTAACGAGTCCACCATTGTTTTGCATTAAACGGTAACGAGTCCACCATTGTTTTGCATTAAACGGTAACGAGTGCACCATTGTTTTGCATTAAACGGTAACGAGTCCACCATTGTTTTGCATTAAACAGTAACGAGTCCACCATTGTTTTGCATTAAACGGTAACGAGTCCACCATTGTTTTGCATTAAACGGTAACGAGTCCACCATTGTTTTGCATTAAACGGTAACGAGTCCACCATTGTTTTGCATTAAACGGTAACGAGTCCACCATTGTTTTGCATTAAACGGTAACGAGTGCACCATTGTTTTGCATTAAACGGTAACGAGTCCACCATTGTTTTGCATTAAACGGTAACGAGTCCACCATTGTTTTGCATTAAACGGTAACGAGGGCAGCATTGTTTTGAAAACAACGGTAACGAGTCCACCATTGTTTTGCATTAAACGGTAACGAGTCCACCATTGTTTTGAATACAAAGTTTTCTTCCGGATCTGCCGAACTTGGCTCGTCGACTGGAAATCGGCTTAACATGTCGGCGTTCGCGTTTTGTTGCGATGTACGGTATTCGATGTCGTAGGTGTACCCACTGAGCAACAATGCCCACCGTTGCTTTCTAGCCGCTGCTAATGGAGGTATTCCTACTTTGGGACCGAATATTCGGGTCAGTGGCTTGTGATCCGAGATCAATTTGAACTTCCGTCCATACACGTACAAATGAAACTTCTTCAATCCATACACGATTGCCAATCCCTCTTTTTCGATTTGTGCGTAATTTCTTTCTGCTGCACTCAGGGTACGTGACGCGTACGCAATCGGGCGTTCGGTCCCATCTGCCAATGTATGGCTGAGACAAGACCTTAACCCTTTTGGGCATCTGCGCTTAACACGAGCGGTTTAGTAGGATCGTAATGTACGAAGACTTCATCTCCCGTGAGAACCATCTTCGCGTACTCGAACGCTTGTTCACGTTGCTGAGACCACGTCCACTTCTTGGAATGGTTCAATAGGTCATAGAGAGGTGTCAGGTTTGAGGACAAATTTGGAATGAATTTTCCATGGTAGTTAACCATTCCTAACAGGGATTTCAATTCGGATACATTCGTTGGTTTTCCCACTTTTCGAATTGCCTCCACCTTGTTTTGCAATGGACGAATCCCCTCAGCACTCAAACTATAACCTAGAAAGTCAAGTCGTGTATTATAAAATTGACATTTTACTTACACAATTTAGTCGCACATTGTGCTTCTTCAATGCTTGCAACCTTTCCCAACACCTTCACATGCTGATCTACCGTGTCCGTGACTACCACGATGTCATCCACATAGCAATGGACATTTTCTATGCCGAACAGAATTTTGTCCATCGTTGCTTGAAACTGATATGGTTCTGTTTTTACACCAAAACGTAGTCTTTTTGGAGCTGGAAGACCTTTCTGTGTGTTTAGCACGAGTAATTTAGAGGAATCCTCATCAATAAATAACTGATTGAATGCTCCTGTCAAATCAAGCTTGGAAAACACTTTAGGCTGTGCCATTCTGTGTAATGTTGGCAAACAAGTCCTGAGTGTTTGGTAGTTTGTAATTATCATCCTCAATGGCCTCGTTTAGGGCTTTGTGATCACCACAAACTCTGATAGATTGATTGGGTTTGGGAACATGTACTCCTGGTGACGTCCAATCACTAACTGCTACTGGTTTCAGTATTTCTGCTTTCATCAGCCCATCATACTCTTTGTCTACTTTTCCAGCCATGGAGTATGGAATTTGCCTCGCTTTCTGGAATACGGGTTTAGCATAGGGCTTTAATTTGAGTATCGCTGTGTATCCTTTTATCCCTGCCCCGGTAGTCGAGAACAGTACCTTGTTCTGATTTAGCAACCTATTGAACTCTGGGGGGTAATCTTTTGATTCTGGGACATTGGTTTTGGAGATGTCTGACACTGAGAAAATATTTTCCCAATTCAGTTTGATTTTACTCAACCAATCTCTCCCCAATAGGCATGGACATGTCCCCTCTACCACCACAACTTCCAACAACATCTCTGGGTTACCCGGGTATTTGACTGGTACCTTTACACAACCCAATATAGGGACTACTTCCCCCGTGTAACTACGAAGAGTTATGTTTGTATCAATCAAGGTATACTTAGGTTATTTCTATACACAGTTTCTGAAATTGTGGAGCATGACTCTCCAGTATCCAGGTCCATGGTGATATCACATTGTCCTACAGCCACCTTTACTTTAATGGGTTTAACCTTATTGTGAGAGTCTTCACCGTTTCATTACGACCCAAACCCTTAATGGTCTCGTTGCCTATCTGATTCATGATCGCTGTTGGAATCCACGTACTTGGTGGAACTGACACCATTACAGGACTGCTTTATTATGCGCATGCGCCACCCCTCACTCCGTCATCACGTCATTCAACACAATACTGCAGTCAACACAGGCCTCACTCGGCCGTACATGGCACTACACCTTTCATGCGTGCTTCTCAAGGATGAGCCTCATGTAATTCCCCCAACAACTGAGCCATGTGCACCACACCCTGTACCGGTTAGAAAACCCTTTTTGCAGCGTAGCCCACAGGGCAAAGCCGTCCCGAACAGTGTTTGTCTGTCTGGATGTATGTATGTCCCCTCCAACGTATACCAATCAGAGCTGGGATCTGGTCACATGACAGGGTGATGTGATTACGTCTGATGTCATTATGGCGGTACAGAGGCTGACTCTCCACACTCCGGCATTTTGATTCCAATTTCGTTCATGCCGAACATATCGTCGAACCTGTCATATATCACAATCGCCATGCTCTACCTTTACATTTTTCATTCGGTGTGAAACACAAATAAACCGATTGTTAAAATGACCATCAAATATCGAAAGCATCGGCGTTACATCTCTTCCAACAAAACGGTACAGACCCAACCCTTGTGGGGTATAATATAAATTAGAGTAGATCTTCCCTCAGTTCTGTCAGTAAAACTTACGTCATGGATTTTTATTATTATTATTATTTTTTTGTATGCAAGATCGAGGCTCGTGAAAGAGCTAACATTAATCACACAAAAAGTCAAACCGACACATAAAACATATAATGAGGAGAGCGGTAGACAAGATGGGGACAGAGGGGGGAGCACACAAACACAACATTTGAGAGCAGGGACATTGGGAGATCTGTGGGAGGGAGAGGGCTGGGGAGGGGGGGGGGGGGGGAGGTAGGAGAGGTATAAAACACAAGGACACTGCAAGGACTTCCAGGAAAGAAGTCGGTATTTCAGAAAAGTGGATCTGGGGTGAATTTGCAGGGGTAGAAAAGATCAAGGTTTTGGATATGGGAAGATAAGAGATGGTGGTGAACAGCTGTTTTAAAGACCTGGAGGGAGGAGTGGGATTGAAGGGAGTGGGGGAGTTTGTTCCAGAGGCGGGAGAAAAAAGGAATGAAAGAGTGAAGGTGAGCAGAGAGTCTTGATTTTGGCAGTTTAACCATAAGAGGGTTGCTGGCAGATCTTGTGCGACCTGTAGGAGTATTTGGGGGACAGAGCACAGAGAGAGCTAGGGGAGCAAGGCCAGAGAGGAGTCAGTAGAAGACAGAAAGACCACCAACCTGCCTGTGGTGAGTGAGTGAAAGGCCCTCGGAGTTAGCTTCATCGCGGGAAATTCCAATGGATGTCTGGATTCCTCCAAATTTCTTTGTTTAATGTTATCAACAGCATTAGCGACTGTTTAAAAAGCTAATAATGTGTGTTTGTGGTTTATAATATTTACAAGCCCGGCTATGCAGCTGTTTATTTACAATACAATCCCTTCAAAATTCCTCCCTTTATTTCATTATTGCTGCATCTTTCACAAGGCACGACGCACATATCAAACATCACCACAGCTCAATGGCAGGAACAGCGAAGGAAACACAATAGCATTGTACCCTGGTTTGGGTGCAATCACCATATTTCCCCACATAATAAATACACTCACTGTTCGTGTCAATGATTAATACTGTTCGGCTATGGAAAAATGGTAACCACTCCTCGGATGGTGATTTTTCTGGCCAAAGCGTCTGTACATAATGACACACCTGACACAACTATGGGTCCATTCCAGTCTAGTATCGTATTTGTGACGCTGTGTTTGGTTGTGAAAGATTGTCCATCGGGCATCAACTGCCGGACAAACTCAAACTCGGCTACCTCTGGGGCATCTGGTAACTTTCCCTCGGGTATGGGGTAAACGACTTAAAGTGTCACAATTACTATTTGCATTACTAGGTTTGAACCTCACGGTATACGAATATGCACAGAGTAATACACCAACGAACTAGAATGGTACTCGGTGGAGAGCATACCTCCGCCAGGCTGAACAGTATATTGTTATGTCTCGGGGGTAGAGGAATATGTAGAGCCAGTGTATAGGTAGGTATCCGACTGTCACGATAGGGAATCTACCCTGTAATAAGTTCTATGTTAGCCCCGGTTTGTCGGGATACGCTGTATTGATGTCCCCGCTACGAGGGAGCAGGGCATGCTAAATAGTACAGGGATTATGGATAAGATTCCTTTGTTCGTCGTCCCCTCTGTCGTCAAACTTGTGTCCCTTATGGCAACGCACTCATATAAACACTTAGATAGGCCCTTTAGTGCAACATTAAATAATTCCCCTTCCCTTACAATGGCCTTGGAAGAAGACAGGCAGGAAGCCAGATCAGGGCACCGCCGGATGGCCGCCGCCAGCCGCACCACCAGCTGGCCTAGCAACATCGCGTGAGACGAGCTGTAACCACGCCACAGGGAATGTGTGATTGGTTGGCACGGAAGGCTTGAGCCTTGAACCAATCAGCGCGGAAGGCGCGAGACGGTTGAGGAGACGGCGGGAAGCTACGAGGCTCTGTTTGGTGGCGCGCCAAAACTGACGTCACATGCCAAGTGACAAAAGGACTGGCTGGCGGGATTCTGGACGCTTCGCTCTGGGTATTGAGTTGTGCTGGTCTTTCGCTCTTCGCTCTTCACTCTCCATTCCTGGCTCTCGTTGTGCCTCATGGTGGAGATCGGCCTCGTGTTGGAGATCGGCTTCGTAGGGAGATCGCTAGCCCAGTTGCTTTTGGTGCTGGAGCGAGGCGTGCCTTGAAGCGAATGGACCTCGTGGGTGGTCGACGAGGAGCCTGGAGTGGGGCGGGTCGCTCGGGCCTGACGGAGCTCGTGGGCGAGGCAGACTGAGGGAGCCGCGTTGGATGAAGGACACATTTCGGACAGATAAGCTCGCACCCACGGACCATTATACGATGAGACATTTCCTTTCGTAATTCATTTTCCTTTGTGGTGTATTCGAAGTCTGTGTGTGGGATCCCAATTTAGGCCTATTCATTTCATCATCGCGTTTCATTGTATCGGGTTCCGTTTAATAAATCCTTATTTTTGTACATAGCATTTCGGTTTCGTTTGAATTCATCTCCTCCAGGATCGGAGCTGCAGTCGGTTCGCTTTAGGTAAGCGCTTCACTGCCTCTTCTTCTTCACTTCTTTCTCCCGTGCTTTTATAGCAAAATCCGTTTTGGTCGTCGCCTCAATTAAAGCCGTTTGGTTATTCGCGAGCCCTGGTATTAACCGGAGGGTATTCACACGACAATATGTTTTGTATCCCACTGATAGGCCGGATCTGGATTCGGGCCTGAACCAAAATCTAATCGGCTTGTTCTTGTCACCAAACCAACTCGTCCACCAAGTTTATTCATAACTCGTCCACGACTTTTTAAAATATGTTATATATCGCTTTTGGCCCGATTTCTCAATGGTGAAGAATCACTAAAAATTAAATAAATCTCGTATCCGAATCCATAATCAGATTTTCACCAAAATCGAATCGATTTGGTCTTGTCACACACTCAACCTGCCCACCAAGTTTGGTCCAAATCCATCCATAACTTTTTGAGATATCCTGCTATGTGTTGCTTTTAGCCCAATCACTCAATGGTGAATAATCACTTTAAAAATTTAATAATCCTCGTATCCGAATCCATATTCAGATCTTCACCAAAATCGAATGAAATCGTCTTTGTGACACACCCAACCTCTCCACCATGTTTCGTCCAAATCCATAAATAACTTTTTGAGATATCCTGCTATATATCATTTTTGCGCTATCTTCCAATCTATCTATAATTCCAGTAATCTCTGTGTGTTTCTACGTTTGTTTGTCTGTGACCGCTGTTTCTCGACAACCACGGGTCCGATATACTTTAAACTTGCCAGGTATATTGCTGGGGACCCGAGGATGTGCCTTTTCAAGGTTTTAAATTAATCGCAGAAGTAGTTACCGAGCTATGTCCAAAAAACGATTCAACCAATCAGAGAGCAGCGAGCTATCACGTGTGCCGAACGTGGCGGACACACTCTGCCTCGGATGGCACATTTGAGAGCGTATTCATTTATTTCACGTTTGCAAACTATGTTGGCGCTATGTTGGCGTTAAACTATGTTTTAAAACTAATAAAAAACATTTCATGTAAATAGAGGGGGGGGGGGGATTGTCACTGTACTCGCACGAGCAGATGGCGGAAGTGCCTGACCGCCAAGTGAAGTCCGAGCAACCCGCGGTCGAAGGTACTGTAACGGCGTTCGGGCGGGCGAAGCTGCCGGCTAAAGAACGCCAGCGGTTGCCAAGCTCCGTTTTAAAACTAATTAAAACCCCGGGGGGATTGTCACTGTACTCGCAAGCCGTTCGCCGTTCGCTTTGGCGTTGCGAATGGACCAAAACATTTCATGGACCAAACCATTTCATGTAAAGCGTTCGCCGTTCGCTTTGGCGTTGCGAATGGACCAAAACATTTCATGGACCAAACCATTTCATGTAAATAGAGGGGGGGATATAATTTTAGATATAGATATAGTACGGGCATGCCCTAGTAGTAAAGAATCACTTTAAAAAAATTCCCTGCTCCGGATCTTCACCAAAATCTAATGATTTCATCCTTGTCCCATTACTAACCTCCGCTCAATTTCGTCCGAATCCGCCCTCAACTTTTTGAGATATCTTGTTCACAAACAGTACAAACAAACGGACAGACAAACAGACAGACAGGGCTGAAAGCATAACCTCCATCCACCCTCAGTGGCGGAGGTAATAACCTTCGGGAAAACCAACTGTGGTACAGGCTTGTTTTCACCCAACAACCCAAGCAAATGCTTGTAGTCGGTATGGATTTCAGTCTAACATCCGCAAACATACTGGTGAAAATGTTCAATTCCAAAAATGATGGCCGGCTCTTCTTTATCAATCTGCGCATAATTACATTCTGCTGGCTTAAGAGTTGACTACCATTTTTTTTTTTTTGTATACAACATCGAGGCTCGTGTAAGAGCTAACATTAATCACAAAAAGACAAACTGACACATAAAATATAAGATAAAGGGAGCGGGAGACAAGATGGGGAGAGAGAGGGAAGCACACTAGTACAACAGTAGAGAGCAGGGACATCGGGAGATCTCTATTCACCTTCACTCTTTCATTCCTCTTTTCTCCCGCCTCTGGAACAAACTCCCTCATTCTCTTCAATCCTACTTATCCCTCAATACAAGGTCTTTAAAACATCTGTTCACCACAATCTCTTATCTTCCCCCATCCAAAACCTTGATCTTTTCTACTCCCGTTAATTCACCCCAGATCCACTTTTTTGAAATACCGACTTCTTTCCTGGAAGTCCTAGCAGTGTCCATGTTTTTTTGTTTTTTTTTACCTCTTCCACCCCCCCCCCCCCCCCTTCCCATGCCTCCTCCCCCCAAGCCCGCTCCATCCCACAGATCTCCCGATGTCCCTGCTCTCCATCTTGTCTCCCGCTCCCTTTATTATATGTTTTATGTGCCAGTTTGTCTTTTTGTGATCAATGCTAGCTCTTAAACGAGCCTCGATCTTGTATACCCCCCCAAAAAAATGTATGCATATTGAGCTGCTTCATCTCATCGCCAAGTTAATCTTCAGCTGTTCATGCCAGTTCCTGCCCAATAAACTTGGGCCACTTTAAGTAACAACCACTCGCAATGATTGTTACTGACCTCGACGTTTCACCAGTGAGTGTCTCAATAGTACGGAGAGAACGAAGAAATGGTGGTCTATTTTCCAGAGACACTCACGTACCTATCTCCATGACAGCCTTGGTCCCTTCAATGTCAACTGTGCACATAAAAACTCCAGAACTAGATGAGTGATACAGAGTATGACATGGGGGACATTAAAATGAGCTCCATCCGACCAACTATCTGTCCATGAACTATTGTGTACACTATTTCAAAAACCGTTCAGGATTTAGCTTTCATATTGCGACGGTTGTGGAACCGGACCTCAGGGGAGAGCATCCATGAACACGTAGAATCTCACAGAATTGGTTATTTCAGTAGTCTGTGTACTTAGTTTGATCCCTTGCTCGTTGCATAGGGGATGGGGGACAAATGCATTGTGTGGGTTTAGCTAGGCTTTCCCCTTATAGTAATTCTCCCACTCAATCTTCCATCTATCCATCTTCCAATCACTATACATTTTTCAATCCATCACATCATCCACTCATAGTCCGTTCGCATAACTCGCCATTTCACTCCTGAACCTCTATTCACTGGGCCACCTCAAAATTGCTTTTCACACCCTGTATCAGTTACAACACCCAACCCCCTCCCTCCCACGCCATTCCTCCCGCCTCCTGGCCCGGGAGACTGAAAAGGCTAGACCCGAGACCCTCCACTCCTATAATATCGGATCCACACACCTCTGCCTTCCATTCCTTTCCTTCCCTACACTTTGGGATTTGTGTGGGCCCGCATGTTAGCGCCGAGGTGAGTAAGACGCTGCAACCAAGCCTCGCTCTGCTTCTTTCTTCTTCTTGCTCTCTACGTTTTCATGGAATGGTTATATGATAGTGCACCTGTCCTGTGTATAGAATAAGTAAGATCGCAGAAGGAGCTTCAGATGTTCTAAGGGAGTAAAATTACTGTTCTTTTGTGTCTTTCATAATAAATGCTTTCAGTGCTGTTCATAAGCATATTTCCAACCTGCTCAATAGTCCTTTTCTTTATTGGTTTGACATAGTGTGTAAAAGTAGATATATGGGCCGTTCTACCCCACAAATTCGCTTGTACCAATAGCCAACGTTCATCCATAGTTCGCTCAGCTCAGCAAATTAAGTAGACAGGTGGACATTAAGGGTGTGGTTTCCCAATTGGGACCACCAAACCACCGGTAAGGTAGCATGGTAGTTAATCAGCAAGGACCCTGCATAGTTTGGTGATTTCAGTTGACGTCTGCGGTTGCCAGGCAACCTGCCGGACTGTGAAGTTATCCATGGTTGGCGGCCTTAGGTCCGGAGGTCAGGCAGAGGGTTTGAGGAGGCCCCTTGTGGTAATCCCTGAAGCCGATTCCAAAACAATATCACACAGATATATTCCTCATACCACACAAAAGGCAGGGGACCTACAGGTCGAGGCGCTCCTAGGGTGAAAATTCCGTGTCCATTGGACTAACAGTTGCAGAGGAATTTTTTTTCTTCAAACTGATCAAATCAAGCGTTGTACTTGTTGAATTATATCATAATGAAGGCACTGATGACATCATCATCATCAACATATCTTATTCCTCATGGGGAGTACTTAACAATGAACCTTGTTTCAACTTTTTCCATTTAGCGGTTTGGGAGATATAAGGTGTAACGTTTTTCCAAGATGGCGTCCGTACCACATGACCTATGACGTCATAATTATGATTTAAAAAAATTATACAGGCAGAGGCACTCCCATGGTAAAACTTCGTGTCAATTGGACCAACCGTCGCCCAGAAAATGATTTTTTTTTAATGCAGACGCACGCACACCACACGTATGCAACCAAATGCCTAACCCTAGCTTTTCACTTCACAAACGCAGGGTAAAAAAAAAAACGCTTCCAAAATGCATTTTTAAATACCTTGCCCTACCTTTTACTCCAGCAGGAACAACCCAATTATTGTGCAGGAACCCTCCTTTCCTATTCCATCTCCAGGTGCTGCATGACATCATCGCCAGGCACCGAAGGGGGACAAAGCTCGGGTTTTCATTCTCAGCATGATGGAGTTGGCAAAATGCAACAAGCCGCAAGACCAGGCCACATCCCAAATGATCCTCATGACTTCATGCACCACGTGCACAGACATCTGCCTCAACAAAGCTGTTGTGCATGGCTCGATTCTCATTCCCATCAAAACCTTTGTATTTGGCACGGTCCTCGATCCCACAAACCTCAGTCTCTCTCATCCTCAATAGTCGGAACTTTGCAAGAGAGAGTTTCCCAAAGCACGGGCCCCAAGCTATGCCACCTCCCCCTCACCGCCATCTTGGTGTGTGTGTGTGTGTGTGTACACATCTGAAAATCATACAAAAAAATATGGCTGGCGCGATCCCCACCAAATTCTCCATACGTGTTGGTAACACCCAGGGTCAGCTCCTATGCACAAGGAAAAAAATCCCCCAACCCCCTTGCGAGGAGGGGCGGTGAAGGAGACTACTTGCCAATGCTCCAGAAGGGAGCATGTGTTTCTAGTAAGTATTCACAATTCAAAAAATGAAAATCAAAGAAGCATTCTGCTTTTATTAGGAATTCAGAGCTCAGAATACAAACCCGTGCATGTCATACATCACATAATACTGGGCTTGGTTTTAAATGCTGCGGTGGCAAAGATTTTATGTTCATAAGACAAGCTGTCCTTATTCAAGATAGATGTTCATTTTCTTTTGCACAACTTCATAATAAACTTTTCAAACAGCAGCCCTATGACACATTCAAATACAAATGCTGCCTACCCTTTTATATCAGTGCGATAGGTATGAAAATGTAGATGCTAAATGAAGGTTGTAAAGCAAACTGTTGCATTTAAACAAGTGGTTGTAGCAAAGTAGTAACAGGTTGCAGGCACTACAGAATATACATGGCAGTCAGGAAGAGGGAAAGAGAGACCAAGAGAAAGCTGGAGGAATAAAACCTCTCAGCATTGTTACATAGGTCTGAGAAACAACAATATGCATTCAAATGCCCAGTAATTTTGGCGACATCAAACATTCCCTTAGCAATTTCGTTCAGGATTTCCTCGTTTTGTATTGTATCGCATACCGTTTTCTGTGAGCATGCTCTTAATGAGGTCGTGTCCGCTAAAAGGATGGAGCAAAAGAAAACATAAAATTGTCAATCAATTAATTGATATTGTATACAAGTAAAAAGTCCATCAAAAATGATAATAATAATAATAATAATTCATTTATTTTGTATAGCGCTTTTCCAGAAGCCCAAAGGCGCTTTGACAGAGTGGCAAACATAATGCATAAC
Organism: Myxine glutinosa; assembly: GCF_964187855.1. Taxonomy (NCBI): domain Eukaryota; kingdom Metazoa; phylum Chordata; class Myxini; order Myxiniformes; family Myxinidae; genus Myxine; species Myxine glutinosa. The sequence continues at coordinate 34,061,118 of NC_136271.1, forward strand.
AATACATGAAAACAACAATTGCAATGCAATGCAATGATGGGTTGGAAGAGTTTATTCGACTATGCAGCCTTGTTTGTGAGCCTGCCAAAGTCTGAAGCCTCGGCCTGTGTCAGGTGTGCTCAAAAAATCTTTATTTATTAGACATCATACGGACGTAAATGAACACTCATTTTACTCTGTATTCATTGCACATCATGTGCAGCAAATTTCACCTCCCTGTGCCTTGTATTTATTGTTATTTTAAAAAACGCTTCTGTACACCGCCCTTGAGGCTCGGTTTGCAAGCCACCATCTACAATTCCAATAAAAGAGACATAATTACTCTTTTATGGAAAATGTTTTGCGAGTTTGTTTTATTCTCAAAAATAGACCGTAGTGAACATTAATTCATGTTAAAAGATTGCCCTTTAAAACCAACCCTTATGAAGGGGGACAGACATCTGTACAAGCAGACAAACTGACATTGTGTTTTATATGGTAGATTAGGCATCAATCCCAATAAGCATCGATGATTTATGCTTGAGTGATGGTTCGATTAACAACATGTTTTGCCCACGAAAGTGTGAGTGGGAAAATGTTCGCCGATGCAATCGTGTACATCTTCACAATATGAGAAAACGTCACTTGTCATGAAAGAAAGAGCGGAACCCCAGTCATGTTAGTGTGGCTTTATCCTGACACCCCTAAAAATGTCATTCTTTAGCACATGGCAAGAAATTAGTTACAAATCAGGTAAAAATGGCTGCTGGATACCAGGGCTGGAATTTGGCCTCGTCTTTCATCAAAATCATCAAAATCCCTGGTGTTGGGCTAGCGGCTAGGGTGCCGGCTTAGGATCCTAGGATCCTGGGTTCGAATCTCGGTCGATCGCCGAATTAATGCCAGGGGGGTTGACTCAGCCTGTCATCCTTCCGAGGTCGGCTAATTGAGTACCAGTTCACTGGTAATTCCCTGTTTGTCGTTGAAGGCGGCAAAAAGGGTTGGCGTCAGGAAGGGCATCCAGCCGTAAAACATTGCTTCAAAAAGGGGACCAAAAAACAACAACTACCACGGTCCCCGAAAAGGCCAACCCCAGCTTTGCGGGGAAAAAATGGCCTCTAAACGGTGGGTTTTTTTTTCATCAAAATCTTATTATGCATTGACTGGAAGCCGGAAGGTAATCAAGTCAACAATGTGGGAAATGGCAGTCATTGTTTTCAGCCAGCTGTGGCTGTGTAAACATTTATTTGAGAGAGAGAGCAATGGCGATCAACAGGCCTTTAAGAGCAGATGCTCTGGTACCCACCACTGGACGTTGCAATAATGATATCGTCAGAGGAGGCCTCTGACAAACCATTTTAAAATCCTTCATTCAATTTGTTGCTTGTGAAATAAAAGATCATGTTGTTGACTCGTAGTTAAGCATTAACCATGTATGGCTATTGAACTGGGCTTGCAGATGAATAAGCCTCACCTGCCTGAAGTTCAAGGCTTAAACAAGCAGGTGTTGGCAAAGGTGCACACTCACTGACTTTATAGCCATCCTTGCCTTCATAGCATTGTAATCCTGTCACTGCAATGACAACAAGCAAACAAAAATGAATGAAAACAAATTAAACGTTATCCCCACAATCTTATTTGTGAATACATTTCTCACATGTGGTGTCATAAAGCATCTGAACATTAAACTAGAGCAATGCGACTGTGTCGCCAATATGCCTCCGCGTAGTCCCTGCCCGTGACAATGGGTATATGCCCTTGTTCACTGTCCTAAAAGTGAACAAGTTTGGTTTAACTCCCTTCAGCTGTTTTGAAGTTTCACATTTTTACCACATGACTGGTTTCACATCAATCGGTGAAGCCATTTTGGAGAAGGGATTTTTTAATATCGGTTTTCAAGCTAATATGGCTGCCAAACCACGTGACTTATGACATCAAAAATGTACACTCTGCATATGTAAGGGGAGGGGATCACGTTTGTGAAGTTTCGTGTTGATCGGATAAGGTTCGTTTTTCTTTCCAAGACGGATGCAAAATTGATCATGTGCATGCAATTTCAGATTTTTAGGATATATATTCGATTAAAACATTTATGGCTGGTTGTTACGGATTCGTCACTTCCGTCTTTGTGGTTTTCATCCACTGGAAGCATTTTTAGTTTCCTATACTATTATTGTTATAGTTTGAGTGAAATGGAGATAACTGTTTTCAAAAGGAAAAATTCGTGTTTTAAAAGAAAAACGAAATGGATCGGGAGAAACCGGAAGGAGAGGAGGAGGAGGCTGAGCGGAACAAGTGAGATCGGGAAGAGAAAAGGCCAATCTGCTTGGAGGTGTCGAGGGGACGCTGGCGAACGTTGGTCACTGCTGCGGTTTTGAGATTTGTACAGTAAAGTTCAATAAAGGTTAAACGGTTGCCCCCCATAGATAGTCACACGAGCAACATGTAGCCTCATTTGTAGTATAGTTACGTCTTAGTATATGTGAGAGTAGGCCCCTTCCAGTGTTAATCCTGCGTTGTTGTAAAGACAGGAGTATAGGCCCTACTTCTACAAACCATTCCACCTCAACAGGCTCGATCCAGTTTGTTAAGCATTGGTTGCTCACTAGTCGAGTTAACACGAGGTGGGCCTCGGCAGGTGGAGGAGGGTTGAGGTCGTCGCAGCAGCGAGGCGAGGACGGTAAGCATGAGTCACCAATCAGGGCTCACAGCGTGTGGCTGCAGCCCTGCGTCACAGGGCGTGGTTGGAACATCGATCGGGCTAAGGGCATGGCAATAAAACCGATTGCGCAAAGCCCCCACGTCAAGTTATGAGAAGGGAGAGGCGCTCGTCCAGTTATGGGAGAGGCGCAAGTCCAGTTATGAGAGAGGCGCTAGTCCAGTTATGGGAGAGGCGCTAGTCCAGTTATGGGAGAGGCGCTCGTCAGTACTCAGTTGAGTTGAGTTGCGCGTGAGTTCAGTCGGGAGCCCCCAGAGTTATGGGAGAGGTGCGCCGGAGTGACTTCTGAGTTCTGAGAAGGGAGACGCGCTTGAAGAGAATCATTCGCGCTGTATGAACTTTGTTACGAGGAATACGTGAGCGCAGCCAGGGCGTTGATAACTTACGCGGTTCGGCCAAAGCAAGTGAACGCGGCTGAATAACCGCCAGCCGCGTAAAGTCCGCCCTCTACCGTTCGCCCCGAGATATTACCCGTTTGTTCGAGCGACACGATACGAGTTCCTGCCTTCGCCTACCTCCATCTTCGCGGGACGTGCCGGGGACCGTGGAGAGAGAGACGGAGCCGATCCTGGACGACCACCACGGTGCTGGTGAACATCATCCTGCCCATCTGCAATCCCCGTGCGAGTGTGAGTGAGATGGGCCCGTTTGTCCTGGGGTATTAAGAATAAGACTGTCTAAGGATTTCCCTGTGTCTCTTCGTCCTGAGCTGTAAATACGTGCATAATAATTAAACATATTTGTTCTTCCTTTTCTTCTGTATTCGATCGTCTCCGTGATTTCTCCATTGACTAAGCGTGGCACGAATAAGATCGCTTGAATCGGGTTCCATTATCTATAACGGCGCGGATCACGTGTACGCAAACCGCTTGGCGTATCACCATCACACGTGATTCGTGCGAGGCTTATTTCCTCGCTTCCAGGGCAGTGCTAGTACTTAGGTGTGAGCTAATTTGGTCCCGAAACCCTATTTGGCGCTGTCCGGAAGGGACGTAATAGGTCTCGGGTCGTGCCAGGTCAGTAAAGACGAGGGGATTAATCCCCCCTTGATAAGGGGAGAAGGCCGGCGGCAGATCCGCAACAATTGGTGTCGGGGAGTGGGATTTGGAACCTGGGACAAAATTTGTTAGACAAAATTTTGGACACCAAATGTAATGTTGGCCGCAACATTTGGTGTCAGGAGTTTGGGATAGGACCCAAAGTGCGCTTAACGCACTCCAAATTACGAGCGACCAAAATTTCGTTTAAAAAAAAAATACAAAATTGTATTCGTGCCATGGCTAGCCAAGGCAGTCAAATGCTGGTGGGGGTAAATGAAGAGGAAGAGTTGATAACCCAGGACCCACAGGAAGAATTGGGGGAAGAAGAGGCAATTGATGAAGGGCTGGCCGCAGGGGTAGGAAATTGCGGCGCCTCGCACATGGCGGCGAGAGCTGAGCCCGCGCTACCAATGGACATGGGCCTATTTATGGCACACATGATGGCCTTTGTGGCAAAAACGGAGGATAGCCTGAAAGAAATGAGGAACGATGCAAGGTGTAGCAAGGGCGAGTTGACTGCAAAATTGGATGCCCAGAGTGACAAATCCACCCAGGAGATGAAAGATGGGTTATTGGGGCTGGAAAACAACATGGGTGGCCAATTGAAAGAATTGGGGGACAAATACATCCGGGGGAAAAAAGAAATGGGGAAGGACATAGGGCGCAAGTTGGGCGAGGAGGTCGCAAAGGGACGCGACGAGGTAACGCAATGTGAGGAACGCGTGGAGAGCGGGGTAGAGCAGAGCGCGGGGAAATTGACCGGGGGGATAGAAATCCCGACTCGGGGTGTGGAAAAGCCGACGGCCGCCGAATTGGAAAAAGAAATTTTATTGGCGCCGGCGGTCGTCGAGGAAAAATAAATTATAATTGAAATTGGGGCCGAAGAGAGGCAGAGTTAGAGATTAAATCGAGGGAAGAAATGGAATGCACGCAAAGTCCTTGTTCGCATTGTGATGCCGTGCTTGCTAACCCCAATGAAGGTTCGCAGGTGCTGCCACGGAAGAAGGTCCTTAATGTGAGCAGGAGTGTGTATGGCGCGAAAGTGTTTGGCGCGAAAAGATTTTTGGCGCGCTTGGGATCGCGACGAAACCTGGGCGCTCGTGGAAGGTCCTTTGTGAGGTGTACGCGAGTGAATGGCGCGCGTGTGCAAAAACAGTGTGCACCGAAGCGTGAGTGTATGACGGAGTGTGAGTGGGAAGAGTGTGTCAAAGAAGAGTGCGATACAGAGTGTGCGATGGCCAAGAGTGAGAGCGAATGCACACCGGAGCGTGTTGTAGGGAGTGTGCAGGAGTGCACACCATAGCGCGTGATTGGGTGTGTACCCGGAGAGTGCACACCCGTGGTTGTTACTGAGGGTGTGACAAGAGAGTGTGTGCGAGGTTGTGCGATGGCCAAGTGTGTAACGGAGTGCGCGAGTAGTATGAGTGCGCCAGGGTGTGTGCGAGGATGTGTGATAATGGAGTGTGCGAGCGGCGTGAGTGTGCCTGTGTGGTGTGCACCTGAGTGTGCAAGAGAAGAGAATGCACGGGAGAGTGCATTAACGAAATGTATGAAATGTATGGAAGGCGCTGGAGCGCCTCGATGTGCGAGAGTGGAACGGGTCGCGTGTGTTGAGAACGCGGCTCGAGCATCGACGCAGACCGGGGGAGCGGTTAGGGCGACGTATAGCCGACGCGAGCCCTCAGTGCGTGGTGTGCTTTGTGTGCAGTGTGGATCAGCGGGGATCGTTGCCGCGGCGGCGTGCACGATTCGTGCCGGGCCCCGCCCTGTATGGTCAGTGCCGTGCCGTGGCGAAAGAGGCAAACGGTACGATTCGAGGGGGGGGGGGGGTAGGAGAGGTCGGAACCGCACCCCCTGGCGGCTGCGGTGCTCTGACCGTGGGCGGTTGGGCCATCGTGCAGGGGGCCGAAAGGCTCCGCGCAGAGATGGCACCTGGAGCCTTGGCCCAAGCATGCCTCTTCCCCTAAATCGAAAATGCCGGACGGACCCAACCAACAGGAGACCAACCACCCACATGCATTGCTCGGCTTTTCGAAGCCGAGCTGTGACGAGAATGTATTTCCGCACGGAGAGGCTCATAGTTCAGAGGACTGGAATAGCAATAGTGTTGGCGGCGAATGGTGCTCGGTGTGTAGGAATGGAAGTTTCGCCCTTCCTCACGAATCTTGGGGCACATGAGCACTAGATTATGGGGTGGCAGTGTAAACTAGCCGAGGGCGGGCTAGGATAATTGTTAGGGATTTAGAAATGACAGTAGGGACAAGGTTTCAGTAGGGACATTGGTACAGGTAGAGGGGACGTAGTTAACTTAGCTGGTTGTTAATGACGAGGGAGTGCTTAGTGTAAGTGAAGACAGGGGAGCACGAGTATTAGGGGGAGAAGTAGTTAGTTAGATGATGCTGTGCGTGTGTGGATGAGCTTGAGCAAATGAGGAATTGAATGAGAATCACTGTGTGTGGATAAGCTTGAGCAAATGAGGAATTGAATGAGAATCACTGTGTGTGCTGAGCTTGAGCAAATGAGGAATTGGTTGGGGATAACCAGAGGTGGTGTATTGAGGACGAATGGAGTTGTGTTGAAGTGAATTGACTTGCATGGTGTGCAAGTGGGGGACAGGTGTGTGAGCACAAGAGGTGTGCAAGAGAACTTGGTGCGTGTGAGAATATTTGGTGTGGAATGCTTAGTGTGAAGTAAAAGGTGTGGAATGCATGGTGCGAAGGAGTGAATGGGGGGAGATGGACCCCTTCACGAATACCCGGGGTTGGTAGTTTAAAGTTAGGTAGAGGGCTCAGGTAAATTGTTTGGATATCGACACCTGCGGTGCAGGTAGTGGCAATGAAGTGCTTGGATGGGTGCATGAGTCTATGAAATGGCTGGGCGTGTGGGCTTTGTTGGTGCGTATGGTTATTGGAGCACTCCGCCACTGGTAGTTTGTCGGCCAGGTGAGGCCGCAGGTAGGCTCTGGGAGCCAGTTAGAGTTATGAGTAGTGTTCAGTGGGGCCCGAGGATCCTAGGGAAGGACCCTGGTATCCCAATGCCAGAGAGGGCATCAGGGGGTGAGAGAGCCAGGAGGGGCCTTCCCCAATTTAGGTAGTCGCAAGGAGCAAGGTAAGCTCGGGTGGCGACTTCAGTCACGGAGGTGCGCAGGTATGTAGACCTGCTAGTGGAGCCACACGACCCAGCCCCGAAATTGTGCAAAGGCACAGATTGAAAAATTTGGGAGTGAGACCCAAATTCATGGGCATCGCAGAGTGGTCAATGGGAATTGGTTTTTAGAACCACATAGTTTTAAAATGCCGATTGGCAGGACATGACCCCGGGGTAGTGTAAGTGAGTTAATGTAACTGGTGTAGTTAGGATGAGGAATTCCCTTCGCACCATCCACATTCATTCACAAGGTAACAAAGCTCCGCACCAGCACCAAGTGCAATGATTTGAGTAAGTAAGACGCATCTCGACGTGATGTGACATTGTGTGTTATTCCATTCCTTCCTTCTTGGGAGGGATTGGACGACGAATTTGGTATAGAGGGGGATATGGGAGACAAGACGTAGTGACGGATTTGTAATTTGTAAATACAGGGAAGGGCAAGGGTAGTGTAAGCTCACATGGGGGGGGGGGGGGGTACGAACGGTTAGGGACGAGCTTGCTCTGCTCGCTCTCCCGCGACCCTCATGTTGCATTGCCTTGATTGATGTGTACCGTTGCGCCATTTCCTCTGCTAACTGTGCTTTGTCTCTCTTCCCCACCCATGGACCCATTTTGGAGGAGTTGTGCAGCAACCTCGAACTGTGCGGCTGCACTTTGCTACATCTGTGCAGCTGCATCATGCTACACCTGTGCGGCTGCACATTGCTACACCCGTGCAGATGAACTGCGCAGTTCTTTGCTGCCGTACTCCTTATTATAATTTTGCTGCATGTGCACAGACACTTTGTTGCACCACATTACACATGGACCACACGTTTTGTGGCTTTACACTTTGCTGAGCAGTCATTTGCTGCAAACTTACCTTGCATCTTCGGACCATGTATTTTGAGTGGCATCAATGTCACGCAGTTGGACCACATAGGGTTGGCCCTGCTGACAAATAAAAACGAACACGGGTTCTTGTACATTTTATTCTTGGTGTGCCAGGAAAGAAGAACTTTAAGTTTTTATTGCACACAGAATATGAAGCAAGAAGAAGATGCGGCCCAGCAGCAAATGGTGAACTGTGAACTCTTTTTATGAATGTGTTTTGTGTATTGGTGCATTGCTGTGCTTTTTCTCCCCTCCAATCTTCTTTCCACAAAAAGAACAGGTCCTGGGTTATAGAAATGTAAATAATTAGGTTCTGTGATTGTAAATAACATGCTACCCACCGGCTTTATGTGTAGTTTGAGAATTAATTCCGCAATTCGGTTAGTTGTGGGTGCGAGCCTGTTAGTTAGTTACACAACGCAGTAGGTGGGACATATTTAGTGTTGTAAAACTGTCGCATACACGGGGTTAGATTAAACGCTAGGGGGAACCACATCTAAGTGTCGCATGTAATTAAAAACTAGTCCCAAGTCTTTCTCAAAACCGGTCGTTCACACTTGTGTGGGTTTGACTCGGGGACGAGTCTGACGAGGGAGGGGGGCAGTGCTGCGGTTTTGAGATTTGTAGAGTAAAGTTCAATAAAGGTTAAAAGTTGCCCCCCATAGATAGTCACACGAGCAACATGTAGCCTCATTTGTAGTATAGTTGTGTCTGAGTATATGTGAGAGTAGGCCCCTTCCAGTGTTAATCCTGCGTTGTTGTAAAGACAGGAGTATAGGCCCTACTTCTACAAACCATTCCACCTCTACAGGCTCGATCCAGTTTGTTAAGCATTGGTTGCTCACTAGTCGAGTTAACACGAGGTGGGCCTCGGCAGGTGGAGGAGGGTTGAGGTCGTCGCAGCAGCGAGGCGAGGATGGTAAGCATGAGTCACCAATCAGGGCTCACAGTGTGTGGCTGCAGCCCTGCGTCACAGGGCGTGGTTGGAACATCGATCGGGCTAAGGGCGTGGCAATAAAACCGATCGCGCAAAGCCCCCACGTCAAGTTATGAGAAGGGAGAGGCGCTCGTCCAGTTATGGGAGAGGCGCTAGTCCAGTTATGAGAGAGGCGCTAGTCCAGTTATGGGAGAGGCGCTCGTCAGTACTCAGTTGAGTTGAGTTGCGCGTGAGTTCAGTCGGGAGCCCCCAGAGTTATGGGAGAGGTGCGCTGGAGTGACTTCTGAGTTCTGAGAAGGTAGACGCACTTGAAGAGAATCATTCGTGCTGTATGAACTTTGTTACGAGGAATACGTGGGCGCAGCCAGGGCGTTGATAACTTACGCGGTTCGGCCAAAGCGAGTGAACGCGGCTGAATAACCGCCAGCCACGCAAAGTCCGCCCTCTACCGTTTGCCCCGAGATTATTACCCGTTTGTTCGAGCGACACGATACGAGTTCCTGCCTTTGCCTACCTCCATCTTCGCCGGACGTGCCGAGGACTGTGGAGAGTGAGACGGAGCCGATCCTGGACGACCACCGCGGCGCTGGTGAACATCATCCTGCCCATCTGCAATCCCCGTGTGAGTGTGAGTGAGACGGGCCCGTTTGTCCTGGGGTATTAAGAATAAGACTGTCTAAGGATTTCCCTGTGTCTCTTCGTCCTGAGCTGTAAATACGTGCATAATAATTAAACATATTTGTTCTTCCTTTTCTTCTGTATTCAATCGTCTCCATGATTTCTCCATTGACTAAGCATGGCATGAATAAGATCGCTTGAATCGGGTTCCATTATCTATAACGGCGCGGATCACGTGTACGCAAACCGCTCGGCGTATCACCATCACACGTGATTCATGCGAGGCTTATTTTCTCGCTTCCAGGGCAGTGCTATTACTTAGGTACGAGCGAATTTGGTCCCGAAACTCTATTTGGCGCTGTCCGGAAGGGACGTAATAGGTCTCGGGTCGAGCCAGGTCAGTATAGACAAGGAGATTAATCCCCCCTTGATAAGGGGAGAAGGCCGGCGGCAGATCCGAAGGAGATCCGAGATCCGAAGAGGAGATCCGGCACCTATCTGCTTGGAGGTGTCGAGCGGACGCTGGCGAACGCTGGTCACAAGCGAATATTGGTTTCTCCGGGAAAGGGATTCCTGTGACAGTGTCGCTGCGGCAGATAAACCTGCGTGACGGGTTTTGCTGTTGATTCCAAAAAGTGAATCATTGTTGGAGAGCAGGTACGCCTCCATTACGGGCCCATCCGCCATTTTGCCTCGCACGAGCCATTTCACCTCGAGCCAGCCGTTAGCCTGGTTCGCGTGTGTGACGTGGATTTCGCCTGGGAATTCACGGTTTTCCGCTTGGGAGCCGCTGCTCGTTCATATCAGCGTCCTTATCTGGTGAACTGAAGGTGTGAATTCCCATTCGCCTTTTGGGTGAACTTTTGCCTGACCGATGTCGGCCCGACACCCACCCAGCGGCTCTTCGGCAGCATTGACTGTCAGCCATCCGGGGTTCTGGTCTCGATACGACCTTTTTCTTGTGATCACCAGAGCGTGGATCGACTTTGGCCTGGTGCCGGGACAGTGACTTTGGGGGTGTTACATTTCGCTCACGTGGAGCACCGTGAGTTATCGAGTAAAGAAACTGGTGGTACCATCATAGGAATTGTATGGTATTTTGTTGTGCAAATGAAGTATATTGTACTTGTGCTGTTATTATTGTGCGATACTAATACAATACTTGGTTCTTGGTAACAACTGATTGGTGTGGTTTCACCATTGGTCATTGGCACACATAATAGCACATCTTTCTGCCGTGACTCCTTTCGGGGCTCGGAGGTACACTGTGACCGGGGTTTGGGGAGGAGCATGTAACACTGGTATACCACTTCACTTATGATGTCATTATTATTATGCTTTTGTTCCCCATTGGGAGTACTTAATGTGCCAAGTGTCACATTAAGGTTTCTGAGAAATAAAAAACAAATTATTTGAGTTTAATCAAAGATGGCTGCCATACAACGTGACCCATGACATCACAATTATCATTTAAAAAACATTATACATGGGTGTCAATCCTACCCTGATAGTTTCATCTCAATCAGGCATGTGGTTCCTGAGAAAAACGAGGTTTAGCCCGTACGGACGGACATACGTCCATCCCAACCTCATCTCCATCTCATCTGCTCCATCATTTGAACACCTGGCTTTTAAACTCTCTGGTCACACACAGTCAGTCATGGCTGTCGTCTACCGCCCTCCCAAACCACACCCATCATTCCTGTCTGACTTCTCCTACTTTCTGACCCAGCTATGTTCCCTCTACCCCTGAATCCTCCTCCTTGGTGATTTCAATATCCACATGGACTCCACTGACTCCACGATAACCACTGACTTCACTGATTTACTCACCTGCTTTAACCTAACTCAACATGTCAACTTTCCTACCCATAACCATGGTCACATTTTGGACCTTGTCTGCTCTACTGGACTAATTTTGCACCATCTCTCTGGCTCTGACCTCACCCTCTCTGACCACTTAGCCATCACTCTGACCATCAACATCCCCACCCCAGCACCAAGGCATTATCACACTATCAACTTCCATAAGCTAAACGCTCTTTCATCTACCTCATTCTCATCCACCCTCTCTGAAAAAATGTCCACTTCTCCCTTCGTTGACCTCCACACCCCTTCTGACCTCACTGACTACTACAACCACACTCTCTCCTCCTGCCTTGACCAACTTGCGCCTATAAAAACCAAAACAGTTTCTTTCACCCATTCTGCTCCCTGGTTTACCCCTGAACTCCGCCTGATGAAACCTCGTGCTCGCCAACTTGAAAGACTCCACAATAAAACAGGTCTCACAGTTCACTCCCAGGCCTACAAGGACCACCTACAACACTATAAAGATGCCCTCTCCCGCGCCCGCTCCGCCTACTACTCTCAAATTATCCACTCTGGCTCCGGAAACCCAAAAGCACTCTTCTCTACAATAAACAAACTCCTCAGCCCCCTGAACACCACCACCCAGTCATTCACAGCAGACAACTGCATCTCCTTCCTTTCATTCTTCCAACGCAAAATTGAAAACATCTACAACAGCTTGACCACCGCCGCACCCGCTCCCCCTCAAACCACCTGCCCCCCCTTATCCTGCCATCCCCTGTCTCAATTCTCCCCAGTCTCTCCTACTGACCTCTCTGAACTCCTCATAGGAATGAAAACTGCCACCTGCTCTCTTGACCCCATCCCCTCCAGCTTTGTCAAGGCCTCCCTTCCTGCTCTCTCTCCACTTATCATTGCAACAATAAACTCCTCCCTGTCTACAGGCATCGTCCCACTGTCCCTCAAAATTGCTGCTGTTACCCCCATTCTGAAAAAACCTGGACTAAACCCTGACACCCTAAATAACTTCAGACCCATCTCCAACCTACCCTTTCTGTCAAAAGTTTTGGAACGCGCTGTAGCCACTCAACTCAAACATCACCTCTCTGCCAATAACCTGTATGAAACATTCCAATCCGGATTCCGCTCCAACCACAGTACTGAAACTGCTCTCCTCAAAATCACCAACGACCTTCTCCTCTCCTCTGACGCTGGCAACCTCAACATTCTCATCCTCCTCGACCTCAGCGCCGCCTTTGACACCATCGATCACACCATCCTCCTCACCCGACTTGAAACCACCTTTAACATTACCGGCACTGCCCTCTCTTGGATTAAATCATACCTCTCTGACAGACGCCAGTTCATCTCCATCAATAACTGCAAATCCCCCACTGCTCCCCTCCCCCAAGGTGTCCCCCAAGGTTCAGTTCTTGGCCCCCTCCTCTTCATCCTTTACCTGTCCCCCCTCGGTCACTTAATCCGCCGTCATGGTCTCCAATTCCACTGCTTCGCCGATGACATCCAGCTTTTCATCTCCACCAAGTCCATCTCCACCGCCACCCACTCTATCCTGACAAACTGCATCACTGAAATAAAATCCTGGCTTCAAATCAACTTCCTCAAACTTAACTATGATAAATCTGAAATAATCATCATTGGCCCAAAAACGCTCATAAAATCCACCCATAACTTTGCCCTCAACATCGACGGTATCCCAGTATTCACCTCCTCTCACATCTGGGATCTTGGCATCATCTTTGACCAAACCCTCTCCTTCGACAAATACACTAAACAGATCACAAAGACATCCTTCTTTCACCTGAAAAACATTGCCCGTCTCCGTCCATCCCTCTCCTCCATGGCTGCAGAAACCTTCATCCACGCCTTCATCACCTCCCGTCTGGACTACTGCAATAGCCTCCTCTATGGTTCACCCTCAACAATCACCAATAAACTCCAATACATTCAGAACTCCGCTGCCCATCTACTCACCCATTCCCGGACCCGTGACCACATCACCCCCGTCCTTTACAAGCTTCACTGGCTCCCCATCTCCCAGAGAATCCAGTACAAAATCCTCCTCTTGACATACAAAGCCCTCCATAACCTGGCCCCATCCTACCTGGCTGACCTCCTCTCCAGACACACTCCCACCCGCAACCTCCGCTCTGCTGGTACCAACCTCCTGACCCCCCCCCCCCCCCACCCAAATTCAGATCCTGGGTGGACAGGGCCTTCTCCATCGCTGCTCCCACCCTCTGGAACTCACTACCTCACACCATCAGAGACTCCTCCTCACTCACCACATTCAAAACATCACTCAAGACCCACCTGTTCAACACTGCATTCAACATTTAACCCACAGCATCTAACTCCTGACTATCTCCTCTCCTTCTCCCTCCTTTGTGCTTTGAATATTTCCCTATTGATTCTTCTTTTTTTGCAATTGTTTTTATGTTTTGCTATGCATTATGTTTTGCACTCTGTCAAAGCGTCTTTGGGCTTCCTGAAAAGCGCTATATAAAATAAATGCATTATTATTATTATTATACGTACGGACGGACAACCTGAAAAAATAATGCCTCTGGCAACCTTCGGTGGCAGAAGCATTAAAAAAAAGATAAAAACAGTGGATACTCGCTTCTAATAAAGAAATACTCTCCAATTGTTATGGATCCGGGGGACGGCACTCCCGTTAGCAAGGGGGGGTTAACCCCATTGTCCTGTTAAGCTAGCCGTCTCCGCCGGTCCTGGAGCTATCACGTCACTTCCGGTCAGCGCTGAATAGGGTAGTAGGCCAATTATTCCTATGACCTAATTACCAGCACCTTCCAGTAATGCTTCCGTCACATTTGGCTCGGCGGCCGTAGGGTCTAAAAAATCTACGGCCACTAGCAATTATAGGGCGGCCGCAGTATTTCCACGGTCACACAATGTAGCAGTCACATATGTTTTTATTTTTCGGGTAGCCGCACGGGGTATTTAGAAATTGTGGAGACCGAAAACGTGGGGGTGCCGTACGGTATTTGATTTGATGTCGCACGGTGTACCTTAGGGCGTCCCTGCGGCGGCCATAGAATTTTCAAGGCAGACGCAAGGTAGCCTCAAGGTGCCCGCAAGGTGACCGCAGGGGGGCCCTAGGGCGAACGTGCGGCCAGACGGACGGTAACGAGTGGGTATATATACCAGTTCTTTTTCATATGTATACAGCACTTACAGTTGTCATGGCTACGGCTTGTCGAATTGCTACGGCCACCCTAGAAATGAAAAAAGTTATAACTCCGCGCTATAATTCCACGGCGACCCCTACGGCTTGTAAAAGATAGCCATACGCCCTAGGGCCACCCTGAGGCCACCTCAGAAACTCTGCGGCCGCCGCACGTTTCTGTCAATTTAGGGGGGGTACGGCCGCCGTATCCTAGCCGTAGAGCAAATGTGACTTATGCTTAAGCGAGGAAATGAGCCCCACCCGAGCCGCGGATAAGATGGAAGATTGCCGAGCGGTTTAGCAATCCGCAGCTCGAGCCATTAACAAAGGACTAACCCGACTCCGAGCGTTTGGCCAAATCATGCCACAGGTATTCAATCAGGGAAAAGACTAAAGCGATCGGGGGAGAATGAAACCAAAGTAAAGGAATACCAGATATTTACTAATTATGTACACCAAAACCAAAGAAGAAACGAAAGTAATATACAGAATTGTCTTTATAGACTATATCTAGACTATATACATATAGACATATATATATATATATATAGACTACATATATATATATAGTCTATATATATATAGACTTTATACAGAATAGACTATATACAGAATATATTGCCAAATTCTAAGATAATAAACTACCTAGTTTTTCAACGGAGCACATCGTACTAGAATTCACCAAATGTCTGTCCGTCTGTTCGTTCGAAGGTACCGCAAAAACGGCTCAACCGATCGCAACAAAATTTTGGGTGGCTAATCCTAGGACCCCCTGGAGTAAAATAGGCTATATTGTTTTTCCAATTTTTCCAAGTTTTCCAGTTTTTCCAAACACGATGGAATAATATTTACCGATATGAACAGTGATGTGGCTTTTATTGAAATTCTACAAATATTGTTTCGATTTTGATGAGAATTACAAACCTGCAGCAAATCCGGAAGTGGACAGATTACGCAATGCGCGGGTTTGATAATATCCCAATACAACCATCATTCAATCGTAATGTTTAATCGTTAAACGTTAATCGTGTTAATCGGTTTGTTAAAGTATCAATTGACGATTGGAATTGAGTGAATGCAATTACGATTTTGAATTCGTAATTGTATTCACCCAACCGTACGGAACTTTACATCAGGATTTAAATATTTGTTTATGTGACGAATGTTGTTAAAAGTTTATTTTTTATATTAATCTTATTTAATTTGTGATTGGAGTTATGCTGTTTGGAATGAAAAAAGAGATATCGAGTTCAAGTGAATGACGGAATGCCGTGATGGTTTTTACTTTCTAAACGTGACATTCGTGGATCGCCATATGCAGATTCGCCATTGACTGCGTATGGAACAAACGTACCCGTTTGTTTGCGAACGGGTACGTTTTTCATGGAAGTCCTTCACGAACTTGCTGTCCATGTCTGACGTGTGACTGAAAGTGCTACAGCAATGTCGAATTTATTGGTTTTATGCTTTAGCATTCGCCGTTTCTGCATTGTCGGTTTACTTCTGGCCTCCCACCCGTGCTTAGCACGGGTACCTCACTAGTCTTACTATAATTCACCAAATGTCCATCCGTCTGAAGGTACCGCAAAAACGGCTGAACCGATTGCAACAATATTTTGGATGGGTAATCCTTGGGCCCCCTTGGAGTAAAATAGGCCATATTGTTTTTCCAATTTTTCCAAGTTTTCCCATTTTCCAGTTTTTCCAAACATGATGGAATAATATTTACCGATATGAACAGTGATGTGGCTTTTGTTGAAATTCTACATACCAGGAGAGAGTAGATCGACTCCTGAGAACTTTTTTTTTTTTTTTTTGTATACAAGATCGAGGCTCGTGAAAGAGCGAACATTAATCACACAGAAAGACAAACAGACACACAAAACAAATAACATCGGGAGCGGTAGACAAGATGGGGAGAGAGGGGGAAGGACACAAACACAACATTTGAGAGCAGGGACCGAGAGACATGGAGACATCGAGAGAACTGTGGGAGGGAGAGGGCTTTGGGGGGTAGGCATGGGAAGGGGGGGGGTGGGAGAGGTATAAAACATATGGACACTGCCAAGACTTCCAGGAAAGAAGTTGGAATTTCAAACAAGGTGGATCTGGGGTGAATTAGTGGGGGTAGAAAAGATCAAGGTTTTGGATGGGGGAAGATAAGAGCTGGTGGTGAACAGCTGTTTTGAAGACCTGGAGGGAGGAGTGTGATTGAAGTGAGTGTGGGAGTTTGTTCCAGAGGCGGGAGAAAAGAGGAATGAAAGAGTGAAGGTGAGCAGAGAGCCGAGATTTCGGCAGTTTAACCATCAGAGGGTGGCTGGCAGATCTTGTGCGACCTGTAGGAATATTTGGGGGACAGAGCACAGAGAGATCTGGGGGAGCAAGGCCGGAGAGGAGTCGGTAGAAGACAGAAAGACCACCTACCTGCCTGCGGTGAGTGAGTGAAAGGCCCTCAGAGATAGCTTCATCGCGGGAGATTCCAATGATTCTGAAAGCTTTGGATTCAACAGCGTGAAGCCGAGCCAAGTGTGAGGCAGGAGCACCAGCCCATAGGGGAGAACAGTATTCCATTGAGCTGCGGATGAAAGCCTTGTATGTGGTGAGGAGCTCAGGTGTGCCTAGGAAGGACTTCGCACGACGGAGGATGCCCAGTCGGCGACTGGCTTTGGAGGCCAGCTTGGAAATGTGGTTTTCCCAAGAAAGATCATGGCAGATGGTGAGACCCAAAAGCTTGAGCGACAGAACTTCTTGGAGAGGATTGTTGAGAAAGTAGATGGGAGGGTTGTCCAGTCGATCTTTTCGGAGAGACATAGTAAGAGTGTGAGATTTGTCAGGATTGAAAGACATGTTCCACATGTTTGACCAGTCTGTGATTTTGTCCAGGTCTTCAGAGAGTGAGGAGGCTGCAGACTGCCGATCTGAGGGAAGAGGAATGGAGCGGCAGAGAGTGGAGTCATCAGCAAAGAGATACAGAGGATTTTCCAGAGAGTCGGAGAGATCATTGATAAAGACCAGAAAAAGCACAGGGCCCAGCACACTGCCTTGGGGAACTCCAGCCTGAACGGGAAGGGGAGATGAGAGAAATCCATTCAGGGCCACACGTTGACTACGACCAGAGAGGAAGTCCGCAAGCCATGCATGGAGATTTCCATGGATACCATAGGAGGAGAGTTTGGTGAGCAGAGCTGGGTGCCAGACCGTATCGAAGGCACGTGATATGTCAAGGGAGACAGCTCTGATTTCCTGTTTGGCATTGAGGACCTCCATCCATTGTTGAGACAGCAGAAGCAGCATGTCCAGAGTAGAGTGACCTGGTCTGAAACTAAATTGATGATCAGAGATCAAGCCATTGGAGAAGAGGAAAGATTTCATATCCGAAGCAATGATGGATTCCATGACTTTGCTGATAATTGGGAGCAGGCTGATTGGTCTGTAGTTGCAAGGATCTGTTTTTGCACCTTTTTTGTGTAAAGCGGTAATGTTTGCTGATTTCCAGGATGCTGGCAGATGACCTTGAGCAAAAGATAGGGTGAAAAGAACAGAGAGAGGGTGAGATAGAGCGGCAGAGCAGGATTTTAGGACCCGTGGGCTGATGCCATCTGGTCCAGTTGCAGAATCAGAGTCGAGGTTTGACAAAAACTCCTCCACCTTGTCAGGAGAGAAGGTCGCAGAGTCCAGGAGCAGTTTGGTTCGACTGGGAAAGGTGGGAACAGAGAGAGATGGGTTTGGGACTAAGGATTTTGAGGCAAACACAGAGTTGAGGCATTCGGCTTTGTCACGTGCGATGTCAACTGTGTGGCCATTTGAGGTAAGGGAGGGGATGGAGGGGGAACAAACACCAGAAACGGATTTGACCAGATGCCACCAGGATTTGGAGGAAGGAGACAGGTTTGAGAGTTCATTCTTGAGTGAGGAGAGATAGTGCTTCCTGGCACTCCTGAGGGTAGACACACACTTGTTCCGAGCTTGGTGGAAGGAACTGAGATTTCCTTCAGTTGGATTAGCCTTCCAAGAGGCAAAGGCAAGTTGTTTCAGGGCAACTGCCTCACCACAAGATTCAGTGTACCATGGACGGGAGGAAGGGTAAGACAACTGAAGGCGAGATGGGATAAATCTGTGCATGAGAGAGATCAGTTTGCTTTGGAAGAATTCCCAGGAAGAATTGATGTCAGAGGCAGTGGAGATGGGAGACCAATCCAGACGATTGATGGCTGCTTGAAGACCGTCCCAGTCGGCCTGAGTGAAATGCCAGACTCGTCGACGCTGAGGAGGCTCTCTGAGAATGGCCAGAGAGATGTCCACTTTGACAAGCACATGATCAAATAGGAGGTGAGGAGGTGAGGTGAGGTGGAAAGGTCGAGACTCTTCCTATATAAACGTGCGGCTCCAAAGTAACACGGCAGCGTGTGCAAAGCGACTGAGAAACAGCTGAGAGAAACAAACAGAGAAACAGAAACAGCTGAGAAACAGCGGCCGCTTCCGTGTTACTGATTCGGCACGCACTCTTCACACATAAACGTGCGACTGAGAAAGATGTGTAGCGACCACTTCCGTTTTGCAGAATTCAATCTTTTTTCAAAATGGGCATCATGTACTGTTTAGATTTTGATGATTTGCATGTGATATGATTCAACGGATGTTTATATGAATCGTTTAAAATAAAAAAAGCCTTCAATTTCTGAAATTTTGCCTTTTCATTTGGGCCTCCCAATTGAAGCTCCGCCCATAGGGCGGGTACCGTTGCTAGTTTGAATATTTCACAAATTGATGGAAAGAAGATATCATTATTCTTAAGTTATTTTTCATAATTTTCCATTATGAGGTTGACAATCAATACCCAGTAAGTAAAGTGGTATACCTTAAGGATAACGCTCACATATACATGGATACAACAAAGTCATGCGGGAAATCGGACACTGATCACATATACACGGATACGAAAATAAAGGGCATCACGAGTGCGGAAATAGGTTTTTCCTGCACAATTAAGCAAGATGGCACAAGTTATGTCAAATATTAAATGTTCTCTGCTGGACAATGAGTTTCCGATTATAACAATGAGTGTACAGTATGTAAAGAAATACAGAAAAAGAAAAAATCGAAAGGAAGGAACTTTATTGTTAAGATATGGAGTTTGGGATAGTAAGATAAGACATTTTGATTTCAGAAAGGTAATGAGAGGAACGTTAGGTGTTCTAAGTTGGGAGAACCTAACATATGGGCAGTCTGCATCAGCGAAATTAACAAACATCAAGGAGCAAATGTGTAGGATGCAGAAAATTCCGGTGAGGTGGAAAGGTCGAGACAGAAAGAAAGCAGGACGGATGAGCTGGGAGGAAAGCAGTGTTATTAAGGATAAGCAGAAGACATTCATTAATTCATTAAGAACAAAATGACAGCACTTGAGTCCAACTCACATCAGTATAGAAGTTAACAGAGGGTCGTGAAGAAAATAACTCGGCAATAAGAGCACAGACAGAGCTGGGGAGGCTAGGCCGAAGGGGAGTCTGTAGAACACAGAAAGATTGCCTACTTGCCTGTGGTGAGAGAGTGAAAGGTGGGACATACCAATGATTCTGAAAGCTTTGGTTTCTACAGCGTGAAGCCGAGCTTGGTGTGAGGCAGGAGCACCAGCCCAGAAGGGAGAGCAGTATTCCATCAAGCTGGGGATGAAAGCTTTGTATGTGGTGAGGAGCTCAGGTGTGCCAAAGAAGGACTTTGCACGACGGAGGATGACCAGTCGGCAACTGGCTTTGGAGGCCAGCTTGTAAATGCGGTTTTCCCAGGAAAGATCATGGCAGATTGTGAGACCCAAGAGCTTGAGTGACAGAACTTCTTGGAGAGGATTGTTGGGAAAGTAGAAGGGAGGGTTGTCCAGATTATCTTTTTGGAGAAACATAGTGAGAGTGTGAGATTTGTCAGGATTGAAAGACATTTTCCACTTGTTTGAACAGTTTATGATTTTATACAGGTCTGCAGAAAGTGAAGAAGCTGCTACCTGCTAATTTAAGGGTTGAGATATGGAGCGGCAGATGGTGGATTCATCAGCAAAAAGATAGAGTGGATTTTCCAGAGAGTTGGAGAAATCATTAATGAAGACCAGAAAAAGCACAGGGCCCAGAACACTGCCTTGGGGAACTCCAGCCTGAACAGGAAGGGGAGATGAGAGAATTTCATTTAGAGCCACACGTTGACGACGACAGGAGAGGAAGTCTGCGAGTCATGTGTGGAGATCTCCATGGATACCATAAGAGGAGAGTTTGGTGAGCAGGGCAGGGTGCCAGACCATATCAAAGGCACGAGACCCTTTAGACCTTTTAAAACCCTTTAGACCCCTTATACTCCTGAAGACCTTTACACCCTTTAAGATCCTTATAGAGCCCTATAAACCCTACTAAGAAAATAAAAAGCATACAGAGAACTTTGGACTGAGTGAAGGTAATGTCCAGGCTCCTCATAGCATAAAGATGTATGATATTTGGCATCCCCAAGTGATTGCAAGGAGATGGGATAGCCGGCCTAACATTACCTTTTATTGCTAGCACATTCGATGATTCAGTGAACAAATCAGAACCGTATGTAATGATACTTTTAGTTGACTATTTTGCCAACGTCGACTCTCAGGTTAACCATTTGTTGTTGTTGTTTCGTTTGCAGCTGTGGCTGCTGGTTGCATCATTTTTCTGGAGGCGCGTTTGGGCCGCTGATGCAGTGCCCCAATTACCAGTGAGCTGGTACTTAATTTGCCGACCTCTGAAGGATGACAGGCTGAGTAATACCCCCTGGTGTTAATTCAACGATCGACCGGGATTCATACTCAGGATCCTAGGATCCCAAGCCGGCACCCTAACCACTAAGCTAACACCAGGCTTAGGCTAACTACTAAATACGTATATACAATAATATATGAATTTGTTTTCCTTACCTGCAGTAAGCAGTGCCAGAGAAACAGCAATGGAGAGATACATTTTTCTTTTGTTTGCTCCTACCTGCATGCAGCAAACAGAAGTGAAACAAGTAAAGATACATTCAAAGTACACCGCGCCCATGCCAAATAATTAAATATCCTACAGCGTGGTATTGCCGGGACGCCTCCGGCGCCCGGCAATACCGCAGTGCAGCTCATAGAGGCTGCATTGGGAGGGAGAGGTGTACACTGATTGATTGATTAATTGTATAATTAAAATCAATAAAAGATTATCACAAAATATTTTCTCAATCAATTGGCTAATAACATAACTAAACCACTAGTGCTTCATCCGAAGATGTATCTTTTAGAAATTTAATTAAATAAGTCATTAATAAAAAATTAAATAATTAATTGATTAATCAATAAATAATTAATCAATTAATCAATAAATAATTAATCGATTAAATGATTAATCAATAAATCAAAAATATCCTTGATAGCCACATCACTTGGTCACTGTCATGTCCAAATATTAGCTTCCCAGCTCAAAAGGTGCCTGAGATATTGGCCAAATGAGAAAGAAAATAAATAAATGATTAATAATGAAAATAAATAAATAATAATCCTTAAAAAATTAAATTATTAATCAATTCGGTCAGAGAACACATAAACCACCTCCATTTCATCAGAATCTGTAAATGAAAAATAAAATTTTTTTTAGTCATTAATCGAATAATTAAATAATGAATCGATTAATTGATTAATTGATTAATTAATAAATCAAAAATAGCCTTTGCAGCCAAATCACCTGGTCATTGGCATGTCCAAATATCAGCTTCCTAACTCAAAAGGTGCCTGAGTTAATGGTCAGAAGAGAAAGTAAATTTGATTAATTAAATAAGTACTTAATTAATCGCTAATAATTAAATAACTCCTCAATTAATTGATTAATCAAAAAACAAAAAATTCTGTTTTTGACAAAGGACTTGCTCACTATTGTGCCGAAATTTCAGCTTCCTAGCTCAAAGGATGGCTGAGATATCGCCCGGACAAACAAACAAACAAACAAGAAAGAAAGAAAACAAACAACCAGAGAGAAAACTGAGTACTTCCTTTCAGCGTGCGTCACTGCCGAGCCCCCTTCGGTGCCCGGCAGTGACGATTTGCAATGCCTGGAGATGGCATAGGAAAGGAGCGGTGTACAACAAACAAACAAACAAACAAACAACCAGAGTGAAAACTGAGTACTCCCTTTCAGCGTGCGTCACTGCCGAGCCCCCTTCGGTGCCCGGCAGTGACGATTTGCAATGCCTGGAGATGGCATAGGAAAGGAGCGGTGTACAACAAACAAACAAACAAACAACCAGAGTGAAAACTGAGTACTCCCTTTCAGCGTGCGTCACTGCCGAGCCCCCTTCGGTGCCCGGCAGTGACGATTTGCAATGCCTGGAGATGGCATAGGAAAGGAGCGGTGTACAACAAACAAACAAACAAACCAGAGTGAAAACTGAGTACTCCCTTTCAGCGTGCGTCACTGCCGAGCCCCCTTCGGTGCCTGGCAATGACGATTTGCAATGCCTGGAGATGGCATAGGAAATGTGCGGTGTACAACAGAGTGAAAACTGAGTACTCCCTTTCAGCGTGCGTCACTGCCGAGCCCCCTTCGGTGCCCAGCAATGACGATTTGCAATG
The DNA here is from genome assembly GCF_964187855.1 of Myxine glutinosa. Taxonomy (NCBI): domain Eukaryota; kingdom Metazoa; phylum Chordata; class Myxini; order Myxiniformes; family Myxinidae; genus Myxine; species Myxine glutinosa. The sequence continues at coordinate 34,084,059 of NC_136271.1, forward strand.
CCTGGAGATGGCATAGGAAAGGTGCGGTGTACAACAGAGTGAAAACTGAGTTCTCCCTTTCAGCGTGCGTCACTGCCGAGCCCCCGTCGGTGCCCGGTAATGACGATTTCCAATGCCTGGAGATGGCATAGGAAAGGTGCGGTGTACAAGAAACAACCAGAGTGAAAACTGAGTACTCCCTTTCAGCGTGCGTCACTGCCGAGCCCCCTTCGGTGCCCGGCAATGACGATTTGCAATGCCTCGAGATGGCATAGGAAAGGAGCGGTGTACAATATTGAAGATATGAGAGTAAGGATATAAAGGATGTGCAGAGAGGGTTGAAATGAAAAGGGATGTGGGAGATTTCAGAAACAACAACCATCTTAAGCTTGTCTTACATGTGTTTCTGTCTAGAGGCTTCAATAAAAGCATATATCAAACCGAGAACGACACTCGGTACAGAGAATAACTGCGCCAGGCTGAACAGTTTAAGTTTTGTATCCAACTGATGGGCCGGATACGAATCCGGATCTTCATCAAAATTGAATTGATTCTTCCTCGTCATACACCCAATTTGTCCACCAAGTTTAGCCCGAATCCGTCCATAACCTTTTGACATATCGTTTCGAGCCCGATCAGTCAATGGTGAAAAATCATTTTAAAATTATTTGATCCGAATCCGGATTAAACTTTTCACCAAAATTGAATCAATTCTTCCTGTCACAAACCCAAGCTGTCCACCATTTTTTTGTCCAAATTGAGATATCCTGTTCACAGACAGACAGACAGACAGACTGACAGGGGTGAAAACATAACCTTTGGTGATGGAGGTAACCAAATACAGACTTTTGTCTATAATCTGTATGTATGGCACCAATACTTGATTGGTACTTTGAACAAATGCCTCAATTGAATAACCCATCACGTCATCAGTGCAGACATTAGGCTGGAAAGAAGAAAGAAAGACAGAAAGAAACGTCACTAAATTTTTCCCTCAACCCACACAACCAATTTATGTTCGAAAAATGGACACGCTAATTAGATGTTGGATGAGATAATGCTGCATTGAACAGAGGAGCTATTTCATCTCATCACAAGAGCTGCCACTGTCCAAAGGAGTGGTTTATTTTTAGCAGTCTGTGTGGAGATTTCAGACTATAACTAGAAGGGCACTCAGTAGAGAGCAAACCTCCACCTGGTTGGCCAAATCACTCAATGGGGAAGAATCACTTTAAAATTCTACTAGCCGGATCCGGATCTTCACCAAAATTGACGCTATTCTTCCTCGTCACACACACAACCTGTCCAACAAGTTTTGTCCAAATCCATCCATAAATTTTTAAAGATATCCTGCTATGTATCGTTTTTGGCCCTATCTCCCAATGGTGAAGAATCACTTAAAAAATTAAATAATGCTCATATCCGAATTCATAATCAGATGTTCACCAAAATCAAATCGATTCTTCCTTGTCACACACCCAACCAGTCCACCAAGTTTCGTCAAAATCCATCCACAAGTTTTTGAGACATTCTGCTATGTATCGTTTTTGGCCCTATCTCCCAATGGTGAAGAATCACTTAAAAAATTAAATAATGCTCATATCCGAATCCATATTCAGATCTTCCCCAAAATCAAATCGATTCTTCCTTGTCACACACACAACCTGTCCAACAAGTTTCGTCCAAATCAATCCATAAATTTTTAAAGATATCCTGCTATGTATCGTTTTTGGCCCTATCTCCCAATGGTGAAGAATCACTTAAAAAATTAAATAATGCTCATATCCGAATTCATAATCAGATGTTCACCAAAATCAAATCGATTCTTCCTTGTCACACACCCAACCAGTCCACCAAGTTTCGTCAAAATCCATCCACAAGTTTTTGAGACATTCTGCTATGTATCGTTTTTGGCCCTATCTCCCAATGGTGAAGAATCACTTAAAAAATTCAATAATTATCATATCCGAATCCATATTCAGATCTTCACCAAAATCAAATCGATTCTTCCTTGTCAGACATCCAACCGGTCCACCAAGTTTCGTCCAAATCCATCCACAAGTTTTTAAGATATCCTGCTATGTATCGTTTTTGTCACGATCTACCAATGGTGAAGAATCACTTAAAAAATTAAATAATTATCATATCCGAATCCATATTCAGATCTTCACCAAAATCAAATCGATTCTTCCTTGTCACACACACAACCTGTCCACCAAGTTTCGTCCAAATCCATCTACAAGTTTTTGAGACATTCTGCTATGTATCGTTTTTGGCCCAATCTCCCAATGGTGAAGAATCACTTTTAAAATTCTACTAGCCGGATCCGAATCTTCACCAAAATTGACTCTATTCTTCCTTGTCACACACACAACCTGTCCAACAAGTTTCGTCCGAATCCATCCATAATTTTTTAAGATATCCTGCTATATATCGTTTTTGGCCCTATCTCCCAATGGTGAAGAATCACTTTAAAAATTAAATAATGCTCATATCCGAATCCATATTCAGATCTTCACCAAAATCTAATCGATTCTTCCTCGTCAGACACACAACCTGTCCCTCAAGTTTCGTCCAAATCCATCCATAATTTTTTGAGATATCCTGCTATGTATCGTTTTTGGCCCTATCTCCCAATGGTGAAGAATCACTTTAAAATTAAATAATGCTCATATCCGAATCCATATTCAGATCTTCCCCAAAATTGAATCGATTCTTCCTTGTCACACACACAACCTGTCCAACAAGTTTCGTCCAAATCCATCCACAAGTTTTTAAGATATCCTGCTATGTATCGTTTTTGGCACGATCTACCAATGGTGAAGAATCACTTTAAAAATTAAATAATGCTCATATCTGAATTCATAATCAGATCTTCACCAAAATCTAATCGATTCTTCCTTGTCAGACATCCAACCGGTCCACCAAGTTTCGTCCAAATCCATCCACAAGTTTTTGAGATATCCTGCTGTGTATCGTTTTTAGCACAATCTACCAATGGTGAAGAATCACTTTAAAAATTAAATAATTATCATATCCGAATCCATATTCAGATCTTCACCAAAATCAAATCGATTCTTCCTTGTCACACACACAACCAGTCCACCAAGTTTCGTCAAAATCCATCCACAAGTTTTTAAGATATCCTGCTATGTATCGTTTTTGGCACGATCTACCAATGGTGAAGAATCACTTTAAAAATTAAATAATTATCATATCGGAATCCATATTCAGATGTTCACCAAAATCAAATCGATTCTTCCTCGTCACACACACAACCTGTCCACCAAGTTTCGTCCAAATCCATCCACATGTTTTTGAGATATCCTGCTATGTATCGTTTTTGGCCCTATCTCCCACTGGTGAAGAATCACTTTAAAAATTCTACTAGCCGGATCCGAATCCGGATCTTCACCAAAATCTAATCATTTCGTCCTTGTCACATACTCTACATCTCTGCCAAATTTAATCCGAATCCGTCCACAACTTTTTGAGATATTTTATTCACAGACAAACGGACGGACAAACAGACAGGGGTGAAAACATAACCTCCATCCACCTTCGGTGGCGGAGGCAACAATGGACCCAAGAAAACTACCAAATACTTTGACCATTCCCTGCACAGGTTGGAGAACTGTCAAAAGATTTGGTAGTTTTCTAATTAGCCTCGTCCGTTGCAGAACAGACAGGCGAATTGGTCCTTGTCCATCCCATGGGAAACGGTTTAGGCTTATTAGTGGAGCCTTTTGAAGGGAAGTTTATGACTAATTGAGCAAAAATGTTTATTTGCTGTTAAAAAGCCCTTATACTGTATTTGGAAAAGAGCAAGGAATAAGTTGGTCAGAGGAGTGGGTGGATGGGCGTTGACCAAAAAAATAGAATTTGTCGAGTTGTAAATGACCAGTTACAAAGTTACACTTGCTGTCTTGAAAGGGTAAAATTGACAAGTTAAAATATAAAGATAAACTAGAACGCCACTCAGTGGAGCGCATACTCCCGCCGTGGGTTTAGTTGGAATAATACGTTTTGTTTAACATCCCCTCTCCCCAAAACAATAAATGAAAAATAAAGTAGGCCCTAACTGTCAGACAATTTATTTTGATATATCTCAGAATTGGAGGAGAAAAACATCATTTAAGAATAAGAATAAAAGCTTTAATGCAGTTAAAACAGAAAAAATCTTCCCAAAAAAATTTCCAAAAAAAATTCCTGGATCCGGAATAATATCCTGAGCTTCACCAAAAACTAATCAATTCTTCCTTATCCCAAGGGCAATCATCCCACCAACTTTCATCCAAATCCGTTCAGAACGTTTCCAGATATCTTGTTCACAAACACACGAACATACGAACACACACACACACACACACACACACACGGACGGACACGATCGAATGCGTTACTCCCTGGCGGGAGTAATAAACCTGAAAATCGCCTGAAAATCGCAGAGCCAGAACCAGAATTCTTTATTTGGTCTGGGAAGCCCATGCAAGGTTTCTTCTTCTTCAGCCCATCACAACCCTGGGTGAATATGCGATCTTTTAAAAAAAATTTGGAATTTTGCCAAATCTGTTTTATTCGTTTGTTAATATACCTCAGCCATTGACAAATCTGGAACTAAGTCTTTATAAGTTCATCAAATACTGACACCGCGAATGACATTCGCTGAGCTAAATGTTGATATCTCTTCTGTTCTGAGGTAAAAAAAAAAAACAGTTTTAAAGCATTACACGTATCAAACGATACATTTTATGAAACGGGGAAACCTAATACACACTTTGGTGGTTTTAAAATGACAGATTATATCTTTATTAGAAAAGAAAAAAAAGGACATTGAAGACGACGCTGCTAAAAAAAATACACCGCTCTAACGCATAACCACGAGTTTAAACTACATTTACAACAAATATGAAAACTATTTTCATATCACAATGTTAAATATAGAATGTATAGAAGATAATGTTAAAAAAAAAGAGCCCTATCTTCCAATGGTAAAAAATTCCTGGATCGGGAATAATATCCTGAGCTTCACCAAAAACTAATCAATTCTTCCTTATCCCAAGGACAATCATCCCACCAACTTTCATCCAAATCCGTTCAGAACGTTTCCAGATATCTTGTTCACAAACACACGAACACACACACACACACACACACACACACACGATCGAATGCATTACTCCCTGGCGGGAGTAAAAGGCAAAAGTGGCTTCAGCACTCAAGGAAGCAAAGCAACGAAATGGTCGATAAGAATTTGTGGCTTGGCGAGCGATAGGAAGCGCATGAAGGTTATGTTTTCACTCCTGTCTGTCTGTCTGTCTGAGAGCACATCTCAAAATGACGGACTCGGAAGACGAAACTTGGATAACACGTTGAGTGTGTGACAAGACCGAAATGACAAGATTTTGGTGAAGATCCGGATCTGGATACGAGAATTTTTAAACGATTCGGGGAGAGAGAGAAAGAGAAAGAGAAAGAGAAAGAGAAAGAGAAAGAAACTTAGCCATCACTCTGACCATCAACATCCCCGCCCCAACACCAAGGCATTATCGCACAATCAACTTCCGTAAGCTAAACGCTCTTTCACCTACCTCATTCTCATCCACCCTCTCTGAAAAAATGTCCACTTCTCCCTTCATTGACCTCCACACCCCTTCCGACCTCACTGACTACTACAACCACACTCTCTCCTCCTGCCTTGACCAGCTTGCGCCTGTAAAAACCAAAACAGTTTCTTTCACCCATTCTGCTCCCTGGTTTACCCCTGAACTCCACCTGATGAAAACTCGTGCTCGCCAACTTGAAAGACTCCGCAATAAAACGGGTCTCACAGTTCACTCCCAAGCCTACAAGGACCACATACAACACTACAAAGATGCCCTCTCCCGCGCCCGCTCTGCCTACTACTCTCAAATTATCCACTCTGGCTCCGGAAACCCAAAAGCACTCTTCTCGACAATAAACAAACTCCTCCGCCCCCTGAACACCACCACCCAGTCATTCACAGTAGACAACTGCATCTCCTTCCTCTCTTTCTTCCAACGCAAAATTGACAACATCTACAACAGCTTGACCACCGCCGCACCCGCTCCCCCTCCAACCACCTGCCCCCCCTTGTCCTGCCATCCCCTGTCTCGGTTCTCCCCAATCTCTCCTACTGACCTCTCTGAACTCCTCATAGGAATGAAAACTGCCACCTGCACTCTTGACCCCATCCCCTCCAGCTTTGTCAAAGCCTCCCTCCCTGCTCTCTCTCCACTTATCATTGCAACAATAAACTCCTCCCTGTCTACAGGCATCGTCCCACCTTCCCTCAAAATTGCTGCTGTTACCCCCATTCTAAAAAAACCTGGTCTAAACCCTGACACCCTAAACAACTTCAGACCCATCTCCAACCTACCCTTTCTGTCAAAAGTTTTGGAACGCGCTGTAGCCACTCAACTCAAACATCATCTCTCTGCCAATAACTTGTATGAAACATTCCAATCCGGATTCCGCTCCAACCACAGTACTGAAACTGCTCTCCTCAAAATCACCAACGACCTTCTCCTCTCCTCTGACGCTGGCAACCTCAACATTCTCGTCCTCCTCGACCTCAGCGCTGCCTTTGACACCATCGATCACACTATCCTCCTCACCCGACTTGAATCCACCTTTAACGTCACCGGCACTGCCCTCTCTTGGATTAAATCATACCTCTCTGACAGATGCCAGTTCATCTCCATCAATAACTGCAAATCCCCCACTGCTCCCCTCCCCCAAGGTGTCCCCCAAGGTTCAGTTCTTGGCCCCCTCCTCTTCATCCTTTACCTGTCCCCGCTCGGTCACTTAATCCGCCGTCATGGTCTCCAATTCCACTGCTTCGCCGATGACATCCAGCTTTTCATCTCCACCAAGTCCGTCTCCACCGACACCCACTCTATCCTGACAAACTGCATCACTGAAATAAAATCCTGGCTTCAAATCAACTTCCTCAAGCTTAACTGTGATAAATCTGAAATAATCATCATTGGCCCAAAAACGCTCACAAAATCCACCCATAACTTTGCCCTCAACATCGACGGTATCCCAGTATCCACCTCCCCTCACATCCGGAATCTTGGCGTCATCTTTGACCAAACCCTTTCCTTCGACAAATACACTAAACAGATCACAAAGTCAGCCTTCTTTCACCTGAAAAACATTGCCCGTCTCCGCTCATCCCTCTCCTCCACGGCTGCAGAAACCCTCATCCACGCCTTCATCACCTCCCGTCTGGACTACTGCAATAGCCTCCTCTATGGTTCACCCTAAAAAATCACCAATAAACTCCAATACATTCAGAACTCCGCTGCCCGTCTACTCACTCATTCCCGGACCCGTGACCACATCACCCCCGTCCTTTACAAGCTTCACTGGCTCCCCATCCCCCAGAGAATCCAGTACAAAATCCTCCTCTTGACATACAAAGCCCTCCATAACCTGGCCCCATCCTACCTGGCTGACCTCCTCTCCAGACACACTCCCACCCGCAACCTCCGCTCTGCTGGTACCAACCTCCTGACCCCCTCCATCCGGACCAAATTCAGATCCTGGGGGGACAGGGCCTTCTCCATCGCTGCTCCCACCCTCTGGAACTCACTACCTCACACCATCAGAGACTCCTCCTCACTCACCACATTCAAAACATCACTAAAGACCCACCTGTTCAACGCTGCATTCAACATTCAACCCACAGCATTTAACCCCTGACTATCTCTTCTCCTTCTCCCTCCTTTTGCTTTAAATTTTTCCCTATTGATTCTTGTCTTGTCTTTTTGATTCTTGTCTTATATATATGCCGTATATCGCTGCTGTTTGTTTTCTTGATTCTTGTCTTTTTGCAATTGTTGTTTTCATGTATTGTTATGCATTATGTTTTCCACTCTGTCAAAGCGCCTTTGGGCTTCTGGAAAAGCGCTATACAAAATAAATGAATTATTATTATTATTATAAAGAGAAAGAGAAAGAGAAAGAGAAAGAGAAAGAGAAAGAGAAAGAGAAAGAGAAAGAGAGAAAGAGAGAAAGAGAAAGAGAAAGAGAGAGAGAGAGAGAGAGAGAGAGAGAGAGAGAGAGAGAGAGAGAGAGAGAGAGAGAGAGAGAGAGAGAGAGAGAGAGAGAAATGAGGCAAAAACGAGATGTAGCACGATATCCCAAAAAAGTTATGGATACACTGATCGATACTAATGTCTGTGTCTTCCATGCGATTTAACTGCAAGTCTAAGATGTACCAAAAGAAAAATGTAGTTGAAGAGTTTTTAAAAGATGAGATCATCACAAAATGGAAAACTACAACAACGACGCAACCAACTGGAAATTTTGAGAAAAGGCTCAGAGAGTATTTGCCAAAGGAAGGGAGAGGCAGGACGTTTTCCAAGCTTTAAGCTACCCCTTTAGGGAGGGGCAGAATGGAAGAAGGGACGCAATTAGAAGGTTAGTCATGGAAAGAACCCCCAATCCCTCCTCCTTCCAGATTTTCAGATTTTCCTTCTGTATTTATATACTGTCCACATTCCATCCCACAACCAGTTTGTCCGGTTCTCTATCTATTTTGTCATTCAGCTCCAATGTTAGTGCTTCTTTGCCCTTCACCCTTCCGCCCCCACCCCACACCGTTCCATTTGTCCTTTGCGTCCTGATCCATTCGGTGTTCCGGCTCTTCCACGAGCCTGGACTGTGTATCCAAAAAAACCACAAAGGATGGAAAAGGCAGATACAGTGGAGAGAAAAATGGGAGGAGAGTACAGGGAGAGGTTTAATGGAGGGATACGTTGTGGTGTTGGAAGGTGGGATTTGGCTGGGGAAGGAAGATGTTTGGAAAAATTAATATATAAATAATAAATAGCCTGGAAATGGACAAAAGTGGATAATAAATAGGCCAAAACAGATGTAGGGAAGGAGAGACATACGGAGGAGGTGGTATGGAGGAGGGCGGGGGGGATAGGGCGGAGTGGGGATAGGGTGGAGGGGGGATATAGTGGAGTGGGGATAGGGTGCAGTGGGGTTAGGGAGGAGTGGGGATAGAGTGGACTGGGAATAGGGCACAGTGGGGATAGGGAGGAGGGGGGATAGAGTGGAGTGGGGATAGGGAGGAGGGGGGATAGAGTGGGGTGGGGATAGGGCGCAGTGGGGATAGGGAGGAGGGGGGATAGAGTGGAGTGGGGATAGGGTGGAGGGGGGATATAGTGGAGTGGGAATAGGGAGGAGGGGGGCTAGAGTGGAGTGGGGTTTGGGCGGAGTGGGGATAGGGAGGAGGGGGATAGGGAGGAGGAGGATAGAGTGGAGGAGGATAGAGTGGAGTGGGGATAGGGAGGAGGGGGGTAGGGCGCAGTGGGGATAGGGAGGAGGGGGGCTAGAGTGGAGTGGGGTTTGGGCGGAGTGGGGATAGGGAGGAGGGGGGATAGAGTGGAGTGGGGATAGGGTGGAGGGGGGATATAGTGGGGTGGGGATAGGGCGCAGTGGGGATAGGGAGGAGGGGGGATAGTGTGGAGTGGGGTTAGGGAGGAATGGGGATAGAGTGGAGTGGGAATAGGGAGGAGGGGGGCTAGAGTGGAGTGGGGTTTGGGCGGAGTGGGGATAGGGAGGAGGGGGATAGGGAGGAGGAGGATAGAGTGGAGTGGGGATAGGGAGGAGGGGGGTAGGGCGCAGTGGGGATAGGGAGGAGGGGGGCTAGAGTGGAGTGGGGTTTGGGCGGAGTGGGCATAGGGAGGAGGGGGATAGGGAGGAGGAGGATAGAGTGGAGTGGGGATAGGGAGGAGGGGGGTAGGGCGGAGTGGGGGATAGGGTGGAGGGGGATAGGGAGGAGTAGGGATAGAGTGGAGTGGGGATAGGGAGAATAGGGGGGATAGGTATAGGGAGGAGGGGGATAGGGAGGAGGGGGGATGGAGTGGGGATAGGGAGGAGGAGGGATAGGGAGGAGGGGGATAGGGAGGAGAAGGATAGAGTGGAGTGGGGATAGGGAGGAGGGGGGTAGGGCGCAGTGGGGATAGGGAGGAGGGGGGCTAGAGTGGAGTTGGGTTTGGGCGGAGTGGGGATAGGGAGGAGGGGGATAGGGAGGAGGAGGATAGAGTGGAGTGGGGATAGGGAGGAGGAGGGTAGGGCGGAGTGGGGATAGGGCGGCGTAGGCATAGGGAGGAGGAGGATAGGGAGGAGTGGGGGATAGGGTGGAGGGGGATAGGGAGAATAGGGGGGATAGGTATAGGGAGGAGGGGGATAGGGAGGAGGGGGGATGGAGTGGAGTGGAGTGGGGATAGGGAGGAGGAGGGATAGGGAGGAGGGGGATAGGGAGGAGGGCGGATGGAGTGGAGTGGAGATAGGGAGAAGGGGGGATAGGGTGGCGTAGGCATAGGGAGGAGGGGCATATTGAGGAGAAGGGATAGAGTGTAGTGGGGATAGGGAGGAGGGGGGATAGAGTGGAGTGGGGATAGGGAGGAGTAGGGATAGGGCGGAGGAGGGATAGGGAGGAGTGGGGATAGGGAGGATTTGGGATAGGGAGGAGTGGGGATAGGGAGGAGTGGGGATAGGGTGGAGGGGGATAGTGATGAGAGGAGGAATTGGGCGGAGTGGGGATAGGGCGGAGTGGGGATAGGGAGGGAGAGATCGGGTGGAGGGGGGATAAGGAGAATGGGGATAGGGTGGAAGGGGATAGGGAGAAGTTGGGATAGGGAGAAGTTGGGATAGGGAGGAGTGGGAATACAACTGAGTGGGGAGAGGGCGGAGGGGGGATAGGGATGAGGGAGTGGGGTAAGAATAGAGAATGTAAAGTTGCAACGCATTTGCGAATATTTATTACATTTACAAAATAGCAATCTTTTTGACATTCGTTCACCTCTTCATACGCCCAACACATATCATTTCCATCTGTTTATTTATGGCTTTCCACTCCCTGTCCCTTCCCTGCCAATTCCTTCTCTACTCATTCACCTCGATCTTATTTGTTCTCTTTTTCTCATTTTTAAATTCTTCATTTTAACCGACTGCAAAAAAAAAAGGCATATAAGGAATTTCGGAGAAAAAGGGGAAGGCAGTGAGACAGTGGCGCCCTTGTTCATAAATCATCAGGTCGGCTGTCGGACAGATCAGATTCCTCAACATATGGAGTGCAGACGAAATGGACTATTCGACAGATCCGCCGAAGAATGAGTTACGTGGTTGGAAATTCAACAATAAACAGAAATGTAAAGCACTGCGGCATCCAAAACAAAGGTCAACCTTCACAGAATCACCATAATAATCAACCACGTTATCCAATAGTCAATTCATCCTTATCTTAGTCTTAAATGCAATCACGAAACTTTAACAAAGGGTAAATCACGTCTCACCAAGAAAACGGTTCTCTGTTCCAATGAGTTAGATTTCTGCCAATTCACTCACACAGGCTCAGCTCGCAATGGGCGGGCACTTGGCGTCGAGACCCGTTATTCCTCACGCCCATTGGCTGCTCGTCCGCATTGGGAAGGGCGGGAGGCGTGTCTTGGTCCCTCCAGGAATGTCTCCAAAGCCCCTTCGTCATATAAATCATATTCATATGTGAGCTGCATTCTCCTTCATCAAGAGGCAATTAGAGGCAATGTGAATCGATGTGTTTTGTAGGGAAACCTGTCTGATACAATCAACCACAGGGATCATTATTCTTTCGAATACAGAGAGAGTGGCAAAACTGTACGCTTTTGATTTATCAGTTCGTTTATTTTAAAATTATCATGACATGTTTAGCTTTAAAAGAAAATCTTCCTGAACACTTACTTTTCTTATTGCAAATGCAAGAAAACACATTTCATGAACATAAGGTGAGTGAAAGTGCAAATTTACACTTCTTTTCAAAAATGATTTTTTTTTCAAAAATGCTGATTTCTTTTCAAAAATGGCGAATTTTTATTGAAAAAGGGAGATTTTTTTCAAAAATGCTGTTTTAAAAAAAAAAAGGCAAATTTTTATTTAAAATGGTGATTTTTTTGAATGGTGAATTTTCTTTCAAAAATGCTGATAATTTTTTTCAAAAATGCTGATAATTTTTTTCAAAAATGCTGAATTTTTTCAACAATTGTGATTTTTTTTCAACAATGGTGAATTTTTTTTTTCAACAATGGTGAATTTTTTTTTTTTTTATCAAAAAAGGTGTTTTTTAAAAAATCTGATTACTTTCTTCAAAAAATGTTAATTTTTATTGAAAATGGTGATTTTTTAAAATGGTGAAATCTTTTGAAAAATGGATTTTTTTTCAAAAATGCAGAATTTTTTCAAAAATTGTGATTTTTTTTCAACAATGGTGAATGTTTTTTTTTTTTAATCAAAAGAGGTTAATTTTTTCAAAAATGCTGACTTTTCTTCAAAAATGTGAATTTTTATTCAAAATGGTGATTTTTTTTAAATGGTGAATTTTTAAAAGAAAATGCTGAATTTTTTCAAAAATTGTGATTCTTTTTTCAACAATGGTGAATTTTTTTTATCAAAAAAGGTGAATTTTTTCAAAAATGCTGATTATTTCCTTCAAAAATGTGAATTTTTAAAATAAAAAATGGTGATTGTTTTTCAAAAATGGTGAATTTTTTTCAAAAATGGTGAATATTTATCAAAAATGGTGTATTTTTAAAAAGTGGTAATTTTGGAATTTTTTGAACACCAAAAGTGGTGAAAAACAGCTGCCAAAGTGTGTGATGCCTTCATTCATTATTCTATTTTTGAACACCCCCACCGCCCTATCCCCACTCCACTCTATCCCCCTTCAAAGATGACGTCACCCTTCATTATTCATCATTCTACAGCTACAGGCTGTAGAACACTGTCATCGTTTCGTTGCTGTAGCAATAGGAGCATCACTGATAGCCTCAGTCTTAGACTTGCAAACTTCTGGTACCAAAAACCTACATTTGTCACGTTTCCCCTCAACATCGGCTTTGACAAGACCGCATCAAGATTTGACCGCATCAACAAGACAAGATTTGAGAACCGCATCAAGGTTGCACAAGTGTTCAGCATCAGTGACCAGTGATCAAAACATCATCTTGAAAAAAATAGAACATTGGGGAATGGCCATAAAAGTTTTTTCGCAGATTCTCCATGTTATGTTGAAATATGGCAGCGGCCGTTTTGATGTCGAAAGGACAGCAATTATACACAAACAACTCCTTGTGAGTGTTAGAACACGTATACTTATTGGAGCCCTGATCCAGTACCATTTGCGTGAAAGAAGATTCCAAATCCATGTGGCTAAATGTCTTTCCACCAGCCCCCCTCCCCCTCCCTCCCACACTTCTCCCTGCTCTCAAATGTTGTGGTTGTGTGCTTCCCCTTCTCTCCCCATCTTGTCTTCCGCTCCCTCTTTTTGTATATTTTGTTTGTCTGGTTGATTTGTTTGTGAAATAAATGTTAGCTCTTTCACGAGCCTCGATTCAGTATACAAAAAAAAAAAAGTGTAGCAAGTTATCGGTGTTGGACAGAGGATAATGGCCCTGTTTGGAATACCTGTTTGGAATACCTGTTGAATGATTGTTGGTTTGTAATCACAATAAATCCCAACACTACTGTCAGACTTCAATATAAGGGACAATTTATTGGACATGCCCAATCACTAAACTCAACAGGACTGATAACACCTTCCTTCTGCAGGTAGTCAAGCTCTGGCTCAACTTAAGGACACACCATTTGAGGTACAGACCTAGCTTTACAGAAAACGGGTTTAGCAATCTCATCCACATAGATTTTGCCTTTAACACCTTTAAAGGTGCCGACACCACCTTCAAACAATTATGGGTATTTGCCAAGATTGGCATTGCTATTAACATCACAAACAATCGATTCGATCGCAGGCCAATCAGGTTTGATGGATTCAAGCCAGTTACGTCCAAAATCAAGGCAATTACACACAAATAGTGTAGGCCCATTGCCCAGTATGATCCACCAGGGTAGTTTCCGTGACACATCATTGTATGTGACCTTCACTTCCCGAGCAAATCATACCTTTCAGAAGCAGCAGGTGTTGCTTCACCACCACTGGTGCAGCCAAATCGATCACGTGGTGAGTTGCACCATGTTGGGATGTCAGGTGACACATCTCGCATAGATGCCCAGGTGAGGTTTACTGGGCTTCTCAGCTGACGTTGACGAGTTCATGTTGTTCACATGAAATTAACTCTACTGGGAGTTTCGCTCACAATGTTCAGCAAGCTGGTGGAGGTCAGCAACAAATGCAGACACCGACTGACCTTGCTTCCTCCGGTGCGGGTAGAACTTGTTTCGGACACAATTTTCCCGATTTTGGCTTGTAGTGTTTGGCATCTCGACAAGTGAATCATAGGTTTTGTCCTTCCGTTTATCAGAGGGAATGAGGTCCTTCTTCGGGGCATATGTTGAGTTGCCACACACGGTAAGCAGAACGGCCCAGCACCAATCAACATCTTCTTCTTCCATCATCTTGCTAGATCATTGTTTTCACGAGCCTCGATTCAGTATACAAAAAAAAAAAAAAAAAAAAAAAGATCTACTAAATATTCCCAGTCCTCATCTGACTGGTACTCAGACAGAATTCCCACGGATGCCAAAGTTTGCAATGCGTCAAACTCGTCACCAATTGTGACATCGACAGGATTAAGGGGTGAAAAGCAAGACAACAGCCAAGTCGGACCAGCAGGATTGTTAAAAGATACACTTTCGGATGAAACGGTGGTGGTTTACCTATTCTATTAGCCAATTTATAAATTCATTAATTATGTCGCGATTATTATTTATTTATTTTCATTATTAATCATTTATTTATTTTCTTTCTCATCTGTGCAATATCTCAGGCACCTTTTGAGATAGGAAGCTAATATTCGGACACGACAGTGACCAAGTGATGTGGCTATAAAGGTTATTTTTGATTTATTGATTAATCACTTAATCGATTTATTATATATTGATTAATCAAAAAAAAATTCCCGATTAATGACTTATTTAATTATTTTGCAAAAAGTTACAGCTTCGGATGAAACATTGGTGGTTGAGGTATGCTATTCGCCAATTGATTAAGAAATTATTTTATGATTATTATTTGTTTAGTTTAATTACGCAATTACTGCGCTGGAGGGTATGTTATTATTACCCTCGCCAGAGGAGAGGGTATTGCATTTGAGTCCGTTTGTCTGTCTGTCTGTCTGTCTGTCTGTCTGTTTGTCCACACAGAATAAATATGATTTTCTCTGCAACCGTTAGTCCGATTGACAGGAAATTTTCACCATAGGTGCAACTCCACCTGTAGAATTTTTTTATGATAATTATGACGTCATAGGGCACGTGGTTCGGCCGCCATCTTGGAAAAACCGAAAAACGTTGCACCTCTATATCTCCGAAAGCGCTGAATAGAAAAAATTGAGACAAGGCTCATTGAAAAGAACTCTCCATGTTCTAATGGTGATGTCATAAGTGCCTCCATTATGGCGTCATAATTCGACAAGTATAAAACTTCATCGATCAAGATTAAATTTCTTGAGCATAATCTAGGAATAAATTCGTTTAGAAAAAAAAAAGATGACGTCATCAGTCACGTGGTTTGGCCGCCATATTTGTTTTAACACAAAAGCCTTTTTAAAAAAACACTGAAAATACATCCTGGCGAGGGTTTGCAATCTCTAATTGCTCTTTTTCTTGTTTATTTATTTGGAATGGGAGCGGTGTACGTACTTGGAAATTGTAGCTCTAGCTCTACTTGTTTTATGTTGTTTCGGAGCGTTTGGGGGTTAGTTAATTACAACGAACCACATTTCTGTCAACGTCAACCAAACACCTAACTCACCCCTATAACATCCTTCGGCCAATATGTATAACTGTATATGTAACCGAATAAATGTAACGATGAGACTCTTCTTCTACACGTGACGCTGTGCTAAATGTTTTATTTGAGTGGTGAATGATCTGATCATCTGAATGGAGGTTGAGGCCCCAGAAAGGCCCCAGATGAAAGGCCCCAGACCCAGACCTCGAACAAAGAACAATCCTTGTGTAAGCCAGCGACACCTTACGTACGCGACTTCACTTTTTAAAACGTAACTTTACATATCAGTATCGATTGATAATAAATAACTAATTCCTCTACTCGGAGAGCGCAGCGATCGATTTGCCTGTAATCCAAATGGAGCCACGACGTGTGACGTCATCGCTTTGGAGCTCGACGTCAGACATTTGATGACATGGAATAAATCACCATGTCGTTACCTGACGCGCGTGACGACATTACGGTGGGCGTGGTGTGCGCCGTCATAGAGTTTAGGGGTTAGTTTATGATAAACTTCCTTAACTGGGTTCTCTGCGCTCCAGGATTATTATGCCTGCGCTGCCTGAAATCAAATGTAAGTATCAGTTGTACGAAACGTTTTGTCTACTTGTTAGTGTGAGAAAATTATATTTACCGGTACCTTAAAAGGTAACGCTTGCTTCATGCAGGTGTACAGGTAGTACCGTAGCACCGTAGCCGACAAGGTAAAGTTGTGTGTGTAGTACAGGTACACAAAAACTTCGACACTCAGGAGGAGGAGACCTGTTGGGTCCATTATACCTGTTTACTAAATACCGATACACGTTTATGTTGACTTGCTAATCCTATTACCATGTAGACGTGACACAAGGAACAATTGCGCAGGAGGAGGCCATTCGGCCCATCATGCCTGTGCTGTACTAACCCCAGTATCATCACCCATCTACATACAAGCTACCTACTACTACCTTCCACACAAGCCAACATCCCCATACCCCTCCGTCTCCAATACATCCAGGTACCCCATACCCCTCTATCTCCAATACATCCAGGTACCCCATACCGTCCATCTCCAATGCATCCACATCCCATTTAAACTTATCTATTCCCTTCACTGCCACTACCTTTCCGGGAAAACTATTCCATGCATTACACACTCTCCCAACGAAAGCTCTTCTTTATCCTGAAGCTATGGCTGGTCCTAACACTGTCCGCTCTGCTCAAAAATTCTACTGCACCTATTCTACTGGTGCAGTAGAACGATGTACAATTATACATTATAAATTCACACCCTTCACTATCTTAAACGTCTCAATGGAACCGCACCCGCAATCGCCTCCTCTCAAATGTATAAGTCTTGCCTCCTTCAAACATTCCTCATAGCTTTGTGTAGCTAACTGTGGAATGAATCTAGTAGCTCGATGCTGTACCTGCTTTTTGGCAGCTACGTCCTTCCTTAGATGTGGTGACCAAACCTGCACACAATATTCTACATGAGGCAACAACAAATTCTTCTACAATGTTAAAAAAAACACTTCTTTTGATTTATAATTCATCCCCCTGTGAATACAACCTAGAGCCCTGTTTGCTTTACCTGTACGTACCTGGCACTGCCCTGTCTGCTTACCCTCTGTATCTATTAACATCCCCATATCCTTCTGCTGTACCCATCAGCAGCACCTTGCCTTACATTGATTTATGTTAAACTCCATCTGCCAAACTTTTCTCGAATCTATTAAAGTATCTAGACTTTCCTGAATCACCTACCCCCCCGCCCCCCCCCCCCCCCCCCCCCCACCCAGACCCCCAACCCATAAACCTCCAAGCGTTGTGGCGTCTGCAAATTTAGAAGGTCGACTCATAACCCCACAATCCAAATCATTGATGGAAATTATGAACAATAATTATGGTCCCACTTTACATAGACTGTACCATTTAATCTCGATGCAGGAATTTTGTCTAAAGGTACATAATTACCCTTTGCAAGACACGCCCGAGGTTTTCATTGTCTGTAATCAAATTTGATTTGCGTCCCCATCTGATGTGCTGCCTTTCCTGCAGACCCTTCACCAAGATGGAAGTTTTAGTCAGATGAAACTCCACAGGGGGAGAAATTCAACAAATTTAAGCGCAAACAGCACCAACACTGGGATGACAGTTTACAACTGTGTTTGGATTCAAACCCAGGCTAGACGGCTTGGAGTGAGTGTGCATACCTCTCGGACATTGTGTTTGTCCCTTGGCATTTAATCCTCTAATTTATTTTGCCTTCTAATTCCTGGGATGTCCCTGCAGAGTAGTGAGCCGCCGCATCACCTTGGAAGCCAAGTGGCTTAAGCACTTGACATTGGTTTTTTTATATGTTATTTTTAATAGGTATATTATATATAACTATAGTAATATAATGAAAGCAGACCACACAAAAAGGGGGAAAATATAATAGCACATTTTTAGCAGGCGAGGCACCGTCCGACGAACGACACTGCAGGCCCCAACACAGGCAGATAAGAGGGCAGAGGGCTGCTTTGTTCGTGGATCGATTTACTTTTTACTTTTTAAAGTAAGGAAATAAATAAAATAAATATACTCAGGAGGAGTGAGCAGGGGTGGTATTCCATCTATAATAATAAAAGGTATTTGTAATTTTAATTAACAAAAAACGACGTCCGCAGTCAAAAAAAACAAAAAAAGGTCAGTTACACCGCTTGCAACTGTAGCGCCATGGCTTACAAACATCGGTTAATAAGAAATGGCTTGGTTTGATTATTTTGACAGGCATTATTTCACGAGGCTCTACATACAAGTATTATTTCACGAGGCTCTACATACACCACGTGGCCAGACATAACGGGTGAACGAAGGCGCCTTTATCTTATGTAATCCATAATACTATATAGATTTCCCACTCTCTTAAAAGTATTACTATTAGAACTTTGAATATATAATTTAATTAGTCTGCGAGTGGCCATTGTGTAAAATCGCATCATGAAATGCATAAAATCATTTGAAGCTCATAGTTTGAAAGATATAGCACCTACAAAAGCAATGTATACAGCAATTCGTATGTATGAAGATCAGACATTCGATGATGTTGTGGCGGACACAAAAGCCCACTGGCGTGGTGACATCATTCCGCGCACCAAGTGGGCGGTGGCCACGCCCGAGGGGTAGGCGTGGCCTCATGATATACACCAGGCGCGCAGCCCGGAGCGCGCCAGTGTTACAGTGAGCTCCTGAAATAAAGACGCTTATAAGTTATAAGTTACCGCTTGTCCGCTTCCTCCTTGCTCGCAAGCAGCGCGCGTAACGCCGCGCTTTACTGGTGACCCCCTCGACGTTGGATCTGCCGGAGCGATCCTTCCACACGCGACGCCATTGCCATGGCCAACTTCATCAAACTTCCCGAATTTTGGGAGGCTCAGGCCGAAGTCTGGTTCGTCCAGGCCGAAGCCCAATTTCAGCTTCGGCGCCTCACCGGCGGTGACATGCGCTATTGCCACGTCGTCGCCTCCCTCGGGCCCGGCACGGCCGCTCGAGTTGTGTCCGTCCTTCGCCACCCACCGGACGGCCACAAGTACGAGGCACTCAAGTGGCTACTCCTAGCCACGTTCAGCCTCACGGACGACGCACGGGCCGACCGCCTCCTGGATCTCCCCGAGCTCGGTGACACGCGCCCGTCGGTCCGAATGGACCATATGCTGTCACTGTTGGGCGACGAAGCCCCCGGTTCTCTATTCCGGGCGCTTTTCCGTCGCCAACTTCCAGCGCAGGTTCGCCTCGCGTTGGCCGGGACCGGGCTAACGGAGCCCCGAGCATTGGCAGCCGAGGCGGACAAGTACTTCGCCGCTTCGGACACGTGAGCGAGAGTCGGCGTGGCCGTCACGGCCCTCGTGGCTGATGCTGCTGATGCTGCTGATGCTGCTGATCCACAGCATCAGCTTATACAGCATACGCAGCATGCTGATACGCACCTCGTGACCGCCGCCACGCCCCGCCCACCACCGCGGCGAAAACCGCCACCGCAGGGAAACCCGCCAACTCCACCGGCCTGGCGGAGTCAGCCGCGCTCCTCCAGCTCCACCACCTGGTGCTGGTTCCACGCCAAGTTCGGCCACGAAGCTCGGCAGTGTCATCCGCCATGCTCCTTCAACAGGTCGGGAACGCCCGGGCCGGCGCTCAATAGTGGCGATGAGCGCCGGCCGTTCGAGCAGCCTGCTGTTCATAACGGACACCTTCTCCGGGCGCCGTTACCTGTGCGACACGGGAGCGCAGGTGAGTGTCGTTCCCGCCGGCACGTCAGACAAGCACGCCGCGGGTGGGGGCCCCGCGCTGCTTGCCGCGAACGGGACGCCCATCCGTACGTACGGAAAACGCTGCCTCTCTCTGCGGTTCGGAGGGCAGGTTTCCCGATGGACGTTCGTCACCGCCGACGTGCCCATGGCACTGCTTGGCGCGGACTTCCTGTGCGCTAATGGGCTCCTGGTCGACGTCAAGCGCAGACGTCTTGTCCAGGCCGAGACGTTCAGCTCGCTCGCTTGTGCGTTGCCCAGCTCGTCGAGCAGCTCAACGAGCGGCTTGCCAAGCGGCTTGCCGAACGGTTCGGTTCCGGCCACGTTGGTCTGTACGCTTCCGGCAGCGGACGCATTCACCCGCCTCCTCGCCGGCTTCCCGGCCCTCACGCGGCCCACCTTCTCGGCGGGGGCCGTCAAGCACGGGGTGGCCCATCACATCCCCACCGTCGGGCCACCGGTCTACGCCCGGGCACGCCGCCTTGAGCCGACGAAGCTGGCGGTGGCAAAAGCGGCGTTCGCTACCCTGGAGCGACTCGGCATCGTTCGGCGCTCAGAGAGCGCTTGGGCGTCGCCGCTGCACATCGTGCCGAAGCCCGGCGGGGGATGGCGACCGTGCGGGGACTATCGCCATCTCAATGACGCCACGACTCCCGACCGCTACCCTGTCCCCCACATTCAGGACTTTTCCGCCCGTTTGGCGGGCATGTCCTTCTTCTCGAAGGTGGACCTCATACGCGGCTACCATCAGGTCCCCGTCAGGCCAGAGGACGTCCCGAAGACGGCAGTCATCACGCCATTCGGACTCTTCGAGTTCCTGCGCATGCCCTTCGGTCTGAAGAATGCGGCTTAGGCGTTCCAGCGACTGATGGACAGTGTCCTGCGCGACTTGGATTTTGTCTACGTCTACCTGGACGATATCCTCGTCGCCAGCGCGTCCCGCGAAGAGCACCTACGCCACCTCCGCACGCTCTTCGAACGCCTGGGCCAGCATGGCCTGATTGTGAACCCCGCAAAGTGCCGGTTCGGCGCCGCCATAATCGATTTTCTGGGGCACCGGGTCACCAGGCACGGAGCCGTCCCCCTGCCGGCCAAGGTGGAGGCGGTGGAGGCGGTGAAGGGGTTTCCGCGCCCCCGCACGATCAGAGGGCTGCAGGAGTTCCTGGGCATGGTGAACTTTTACCATCGGTTCCTGCCCCGTATCGCCCAGCTCCTGCGCCCCCTGCACGAAGCTCCCCGAGGTAAGCCGGGCAAAGGCGACGTTACCTGGACCGAGCAGATGGACACGGCGTTCACGGGCGCAAAGCTCGCCTTGGCTAACGCCACCATGCTCGCGCACCCGGCGCCCGATGCACCGATCGCCCTCACCACCGATGCCTCGGACTACGCGGTGGGCGCGGTGCACGAGCAATGGGTGCGTGGAGCTTGGCAACCGCTGGCGTTCTTTAGCCGGCAGCTTCGCCCGCCCGAACGCCGTTACAGTACCTTCGACCGCGAGTTGCTCGGGCTTCACTTGGCGGTCAGGCACTTCCGCCATCTGCTCGAGGGCCGTGCGTTCACTGCCTTCGTCGACCACAAGCCGCTGATCTTCGCGATGGGCAAGGTCACCGAGCCGTGGTCGGCCCGGCAGCAGCGTCACCTCTCGGCCGCGTCCGAGTACACGACGGACATCCAGCATGTCGCGGGGAAGGACAACCCGGTGGCGGATTGCCTTTCCCGGGCCGTCGCCCACGCAGTCCACCTCGGCATCGACTATGCCCGGATGGCAGCGGACCAGGCCGCTGACCCCGACGTCCAGGCCTTGCGGACCGCCATCACGGGCCTCCGCGTCACCGAGGTGCCGTTCGACGGCGCGGGTGTGGCCCTCTTGTGCGACGTCTCCCTCGGGCGTCCTCGCCCCATCGTGCCCGCGGGCTGGCAGCGCCAGGTGTTTGACGCCATCCACGGCCTGTCCCACCCGGGCGCGAGGGCCTCCCAAAGGCTGATCGCCGACAAGTTCATCTGGCATGGCCTCCGGAAGGCCGTCCGCGGCTGGGCCAGGACGTGCCTCGCGTGCCCGCGCCAAGGTGCACCGGCACACCCAGGCCCCGTTGGCCCAGTTCACGGTGCCGGAACGCCGGTTTGACCACGTCCACGTGGACCTGGTGGGACCTCTGCCCCCCTCGTGGGGTTTCACCTACGTCCTCACCATGGTGGACCGCACCACCCGGTGGCCGGAGGCCGTGCCCTTGGTGTCGACAACGGCGGCCGATGTCGCGCAGGCTTTCATCGCCACCTGGGTCACCCGGTTCGGCGCCCCCTCAGACATCTCGTCCGACCGCGGCCCCCAGTTCACCTCGGAGCTCTGGGGGGCGGTCGCGCAGGGGCTCGGGGTCCGGCTGCACCGAACCACGGCCTACCACCCCCAGGCTAACGGCCTGTGTGAGCGATTTCACCGCTCATTGAAGGCCGCGCTCCGGGCCACCCTCCGCGACGGCGGCTGGGTCGACAGGCTCCCCTGGGTCCTGCTGGGCCTCCGGACGGCGCCCAAGGAGGACCTGCGCGCATCCGCGGCGGAGTTGGTCTTCGGGCAACCGCTGCGGGTGCCGGGCGAGTTCCTCCCCGACTTCACGGCACCATGGTCCACGGCACAGCAGCGCTCCGCTCTGCAAGAGACCGCCCAGAGGTTCGCCCCGGTGCCAACGGCATGCCACGGGCACCCACCGACGCACGTCGCCCCGGAGCTTCGCACGGCGGAGTACGCCTTCGTCCGCCACGATGCCCACCGGACACCACTGCGGCCCCCGTACGACGGGCCTTTCCATGTGCTGGAGACCGGGGCGAAGCACTTCACCCTGGACATCGGCGGTACTCCTGACCGCGTTTCGGTGGACCGCCTCAAGCCGGCCCACCTCGACGTGGACCATCCACCGCCAGTGGCCCAACCCCCACGTCGGGGCCGCCCCCCTGCGGGCGGACCACCGGCACCGCCCAGCCCCGCCGCCACGCCGCCCCCCGGTCCTGCACCCATCCCAGGGGCAGCCAGGGGCATCCCACCTGGCATCCCTGCACCCCGGACGCCGCCGATCGCCAGGGGGCGCTTCGGCCGGGTCATTCGTCTGCCCCGCAAACTGGCCCTCCAGGTGCGCGGGAATTCTGGGGGGGGCGCATGTGGCGGACACAAAAGCCCACTGGCGTGGTGACATCATTCCGCGCACCAAGTGGGCGGTGGCCACGCCCGAGGGGTAGGCGTGGCCTCATGATATACACCGGGCGCGCAGCCCGGAGCGTGCCAGTGTTACAGTGAGCTCCTGAAATAAAGACGCTAATAAGTTACCGCTTGTCCGCTTCCTCCTTGCTCGCAAGCAGCGCGCGTAACGCCGCGCTTTAATGTGACTGAGGAAAGTCAAAACATACATGTTGCGCGCTCAATCGTGCAGAAACCGTTGCGGTCTGTTCCAAGGCAAGGTGTTTTTGAACGGGTCAAAAAAGCACAAGAACCCTGTGAGGGATAGCGGATTGACCAAGGATAAAGCCTGTTTTTGTTTTAATTAAATAAGGCCGTTAAGTATCTTCAAAAAGTGTATTTTAACACATCCAAACACCCAGTTTTCATTCACGCAGTTTTTTGGAGTTTGAGAAGCGTGCATGCAAAGTTTGGGGCCGCCAGGTTTCGTGATTTTGGAATTACGGACGGACGGACACACACACACACACACACACACACACACACACACACACACACACACACACACACACACACACACACACACACACACACACACACACACACACACACACACACACACATTTATTATAGATCACTGTTATTACTGTAATATGTTATTACTCCTGGGGCTTGTGGGCTTGTGGCTCACTCTGGTACATGGTATAAACAAATCTTGTATAAGTAGCTAAAACAATGTCCTGGGACTTGGGACTCACCTGAAGATGGCCCATTGCAGCTAACGCCTGCAAATTACTCCCTTTTACCTATTTGCTCAGCAATCATTCTCCCATTCCCCTTTACACATTTCCCTCAAAGCCTCATCAACTCCACTTATTCTCCTTATCCCATCGCCTTCTTTACACCTTCACATCCTTCCACTCAACCAAATCACTCACTTCATTCAACCTCTTCTCTCACTACCATTATCACCCAATTCACCTTCTTCCCTTAACTCCCACACCCACTCGCGTCGATCCCTTCACTGACTTCCCCTTCCACTCTTTCCCCTTTACCCATTCATCTACCCCCCCATACCTTTTCACCCACCTCGTCCTTCACCCACTCTCCCCTCTATCTACGTCTCCACTCCTATTTACCTACTCACCCACTCCTTCTGTCCAAATTATCTGGATCATCTCTGAGTCTCCTTCAAAGTTTGCTTTCATGCAGAGAATACAGTATAGTATCAAAATAATTCCCACATTTTATATTAAAAAACAAGTTTGGGTGGAACAGTCTAACTCCCTAAACATTTGTTACACATACTGAGCACAAGTTGCAGTTTTAAGCTAATCCGGTTCAGCGGTGCACAAGTGCATATAAGTGCATCTTATAGTGATACGTGAAAGACTGACAGCTATGACAACTAGCACAGAACATTAAAATACTGTCGTGTCCCCGGGGTTAAAACCCCAAGAGGATGAATGACCGAAACGAGCTTAAACTCCAAGGCGTACTCTGAACCTTGGCGGGATTGTATTTGGCGCGAGCGGGAAGGCCCGAGCCTTATTTAATCGGGAACACACGCAGGGGTTATCCAAACCCACAAACACAAAGATGGGACAGCAAAATCCACAATACAGGAAAAGTAAGATTCGACAAATAATGATTTAATGAAAATAAATGCAAATAACAATGAAAAGTGAGGTAAAAACTAAAATTCCTAATTGAGACGTCTCCAATCAGACTCATATACAAACAAGGGGAAAGGGTAATGAAAAAAAACAACAACAACAACAGGCATTTTAAGGACATTTTCCCAGATAGAGCGGGGGTTAGCCTTGTGGGCCCCAAGGCAATAATCGTGGTTCCCTTTTTCCCGAAAGTTCCCGAAACGTCTTCCATGCACATCTCCCTCTAGCAACCGTTGCGGTGTCTGGTCCACCTTCTCCATTCAACATGTCTCCTAGGTAGCAAAATGTTTTCACACCTTCCAGCTTCACGCCATCTCCAAGATCCAACTCCACATTTCCTCCATCTGCAGCTCCCTCTGTGCACACCTTACATTTGAATGTAGCTGCCACACTGGTTAATGACCCTCTCAAACCACGACATTTTTGATGAACCCACATTGCGCACATTGTACATTGAATGGAGTTCACTCCGACACCCTTCCTGCACACAGCACACGACCACTTCCCAGTTCTTTCCACCTCCACACATGCTTTACCACTTGCCATCACCTTCGTTTTTCCGATATTCACCTTCAGACCTTTTGTCTCCATACATTCCTTCCACTTGTTCATCTTCTCCTTCAGTCCATCCATACTTTCTGCAATCAACACCAAATAATCTGCATACAACAACTCCCACGGCAAACCCTCCTTTACATTCTGGGCCAGCACCTCCATCACAGCTACAAATAATAGGATAATGAAATATATAAATATTTAGGAAAGTATGAAGGATAAATAGTAGGAAAGGATAATGAAAGAAAATAAATAATGTTTTGGTAATCGGCCGGTACTCAGCTTTGCGTCCACAAGTCGCTGGTAAGGCTTGCTGGTCGTCGCCTCGAACCACCGCGTGGGAAATGCACAAGATGGCGTAGAATCGCACCCACAGCCAGTCACCGGCGTAAGGCAAGCAGGAAGGATCCTTCTTTGCTAATACGGCTCCGATGATCTCCCCAGTGCACACAGATGAGCGTGTGTTGTCCTCCTACGCAAAACAACCAAGCCACCGCTGCAATCAAGACCAGGGCCAGAAGAGAAGACTGCGACCGCCCACAACCAAACCCGGGACAAGAGAGACCAAAATGGCGAGAGCGCGTTCTCTTCCTCCAGCTCGCAAATGTTCCACGCTGACGTCACACTCTGTCCAATCACCGAGCTCTACTCAATCATCCCATCACACCTCCACCAATCATAAAGGCCAGGGCATGGCCTCCTCATTGCGAGTCATCGGGGGGCGGAGTCTAGTCGCTGTTCTGGAATGTTCGGATGACGTCTGCGGTCGTAAGGCCGGATTTACGTGCCGATCGGCAAATGTGCTGGGTGTTGGTTAGCCCTGGTGGGGTTGTGAGAGGATGAGTCAATTTGTTATAGTTGTTGTTTGGCCGGCTTTTAAATTGTAACAAGCGTTACGCCTAGGTCCCCCATCGGGGAAGTGATGCGAGTTGACAAAGTGGAAGACGCAAGGCGGCCATCTTGGATTTTGACGTGGCGACCCAATTTGCAATAGCGTTCTCCCTTATGCGTAGATACACCCACACACCAGATTAGAAGTTAGTAGTTCGTTTAGTTTTCAAGATATTTTGCTCACAAGGTTTAGACATATATTTGGTGGTTTAGGAGTCGTGGAAGGCGAGAGAACGAGGCCATTTGGTTGAGTTCAAAGCTTGTTTATTCGTACAGAACCCAGCACACTCTGTGCAGCCCGTTTATCGGGTAGCAATATATATAAGCACAATCAAACACGTCATGCCGGAGCGTTTGCCCGGGAAAGGCGAGTCTGGGCATGCCCGGGCGGCCTGAGCGAGCCCGGGAAAGGCGAGTCTGGGCATGCCCGGGAAAGGCGAGTCTGGACATGCCCAGGCGGCCAGGGCGAGCCCGGTACAGTGATCGCTCCCTGGTTGCGTCTTCGGCAGGTGTAAGGCGATTGTGTATGCTCAGCGGCAACCGCTACATGCGCCCCCCCAGAATCGACTTGCACCGGCAGGGTCAATTTAAGGGGGGTCCTGATGACCCGGCCGAAGCGACCCCTGGAGGGTCGTGGGGGGGGGGGGGGGTTCCGGTGTGGTGGTGTGTGGTCGAGCGGGGGGAACCGTGGACGGGGGGCAGCCTCTCCGCGGAGGAAGGGCCAACCGTGGTGGTTGGTCGACGTCCAAGTGCGCCGGCTTGAGGTTGTCCACCGAAATCCGGTCCGACCTGCCGCCGACGTCGACGACGAAAGACTTGTCGTCCCATCGCAGGACCCGGAAGGGCCCGTCGTACGGCGGCCGGAGTGGCCCCCGATGTGCGTCATGACGCACAAAAACGTACTCCACTGTGCGAAGCGCTGGGGGGACGTAGGACTGGGGTTGAGCTGACCGAGGGGCTGGTCAAGTCGTCGGGGGAGGATGCCGAGGCAACCGCTACAGTGGTGGCCATCTTGGATTTTGACGTGGCGACCCAATTTTCAATAGCGTTATTCCTTATGCCTAGATACACCCACACATCATATTAGAAGCTGGTACTTCGCTTATCTTTCAAGATATTCCGCTCACAATGTTCAGACATACATGGCGGCGGCCATCTTGGATTTTGACGTGGCGATCCAATATTCTATAGCGTTCTTCCTTATGCGTAGATACATCCACACACCAGATTAGAATTTTGTAGTTCGTTTATTTTTCAAGATATTTCGCTCACAAGTTTCAGGCATATATATGCTGGCGGCCATCTTGGATTTTGACGTGGCGACCCAATTTTCAATAGCCTTCTTCCTTATGCCGAGATACACCCACACACCAGATTAGAAATTGGTACTTCGCTTATTTTGCAAGATATTCCGCTCACAATTTTCAGACATTCAGGGCGTCAGACATACATGGCGGCGGCCATCTTGGATTTTGACGTGAGTTGCATCCACACACCAAATTAGATTTCGGTCCTTCACTTACGTATGCCCGCACACACGCACAGACGGACGGACACACGGACGGATGGGAAAACCATAGTCCCCCTTTCGCTCCGCCGTGCGACGGGGGACAATAAAGACGGAGGGAAGATCACAGGAGGCAAACACGTACAGGGGAATTTAACCTTACAGACCCTACCTAGATAGCACAACTCCACTCCTCTGTGTGGAGACACCGAAACACTCACATCGAAGATGGGTTCTTCTTCTTCGCGACACTCGGAGCATGCTAATCTACACATTCTGAACTTTCTTAAGGTATTTCTTCATTTACCCCCACAAACGTAACAATACTAAACTGCTATACAGATGACTAGAATACTCTATATTGCTTAATGCTTATTGTAGACTAATTGCAATAATTTCTCTCCCTCCCGCTCCCCAAGGCCTGCAAATGACCATGCTTTTTCTGGTAACTTGTGTTTGCTGCTGGATATTGGGTGTGCTGATTGGACATGAAGCTGCAAAACACGCCATCAATATAGGTTCGCAAGAGCGGGCAACTCGGCACAAATATACTACAATCCATTTTCTACTGTCATTGCTACTTGCGTGTGCTATGCATTTTTACAGCAAACAATGTCTCAGCAAATGCTATTAACTGAGAGCAGTGTGCATAACAAAGCATAAAGTAGGGAATTTGTTTGACAGGTAAAGCTTTTCTTTTTAAACGAATAAGCACTTAAAAACAGAAATCAGTGCCCATGAGCACCATGAAAATTGTACGTGCGGTTCAGAGGAGAAACAGAACAATCTTAGTTCTTTTAAAAGAAATTGATTTATTCCCAAACACAACAAACCAGGGGAAGATCCGACGGTGTGGAATTCAACAGCGGGATGGAAGGGAAAATAAATTCAACAAATAACTATATACAATGAGGTAAAATCAATGTAGAGAAATCAAAGGCTCATCACTGCATATTCAATCACAGACAGGAAAAAGGGAATGAAAATTGGGTGGCTTATCTATCGCTGGTGATGGGGACATCAAAGGAGGGGGTGAGGAGGCGATGAGGTCGGCGAAGCAAAACGAGGAACAGACGAAAAGGCCACAAAGGACACGGGCAGTTGTCCTCGGGGGAGGGGAGGGGGGAAAGGGTGCCTTTTGTCACCAACCTACACAAAATACCCCATAATGACAAAGTGAAAAGCTATTTTTTGAAATTTTTACGAATTAATTGAGAAATAAAATACAGAAAGATCTCATTTAAATAAGTATTGAGCCACTTGAGTTAATTCTTTGTAGAAGTGCCTTTGGCAGCTATTACAGCTTCAAGTCTTCTTTGGTATGTCTACAGTCACGTGAAAAAGTAAGTACACGCCATGTAAAGTTTTGACTTTTTCAACATATTTCAACATACAGCTATTTGATCTTCATTTCAACAATATTGATAGATAAAGGTGATATAATATAACAAATATCATGAAACATTTACATTTTGTAGTCCATTGTATAATTTAAATAAACATAGATGCAAATTTTGCATGTGGAAAAAGTAAGTACACCTCTACATTTATCACTACTTCAAATACCGAAAATTAGAATCAGGTGCACCAGCTCAGCAAATGATTAGAACATCGTTAAGAGAGGATCTTGAAGGAACCTGTCTTATTTAAACCTCAGACATTTAGTTTGGTTTGCTCTTTGTTGTTGAAGTGTGCGGCATCACCATGCCTAGATCAAAAGAGCTCTCTGAGGCCTTCAGAAAAAAGGTTATAGATGCCTACGAGTCTGGGAAGGGATTTAAAAAGATCTCCAAACAATTTGAAATCAAGCATTCGACTGTCTGGAAGATCATCTACAAGTGGAGAAGATTCCAAACAACTGCCAACTTGTTCAGGCCAGGCCGCCCCAGCAAGTTCAGCCCGAGAGCAGACCGCAAGATGCTGAAAGAAGTCTCTAAGAACCCCATAATGTCATCACGGGACCTCCAGGTAGCTCTTGCCACTGTTGATGTCAAAGTGCACGAGTCTACCATTAGAAAGAGGCTGCACAAATTTGATCTACATGGGAGGTGTGCCAGGAGGAAACCTTTGCTGTCCAGAAAGAACATCAGAGCAAGACTAAAGTTTGCCAATGAACACCTAGGCAAAGACCAGCACTTCTGGAACAATGTGCTCTGGACAAATGAGTCAAAGGTAGAGCTATTTGGCCACAGTACCAAAAGACATGTTTGGCAAAAACCAAAGACAGCATTTGACCACAAGAACCTGATACCAACTGTAAAGCATGGTGGTGGAAATATTATGGTTTGGGGCAGCTTTGCTGCATCAGGGCCTGGGCAGCTCACCATCATATAATCCACTATGAATTCTTCATTGTTCCAGAGGGAGCTTGAGGGTAATGTGAGGCCATCTGTCGGAAAGTTGAAGCTCAACTGAAGGTGGACCTTGCAACATGACAATGACCCTAAACATACCAGTAAATCCACCAAGGAATGGCTGAAAAGAAAGAAATGGAGGGTTCTGGAATGGCCAAGTCAAAGCGCGGATCTAAATCCCATCGAGATGTTGTGGGGGGATTTGAAACGAGCTGTGCATGCAAGAAACCCCTCAAACATTGCACAGCTGAAAGAATTCTGCATGGAGGAGTGGGCAAAAATTTCTCCCAGTCGATGTCAGAGACTGGTAGACAGTTATAAGAAACACGTACTTGAGGTTTCTGCCAAAGGGGGCAATACCATCTATTAGAGCCAAGGGTGTACTTACTTTTTCCACATGCGAAATTTGCATCTATGTTTATTTAAATTATACAATGGACTACAAAATGTAAATGTTTCATGATATTTGTTATATTATATCACCTTTATCTATCAATATTGTTGAAATGAAGATCAAATAGCTGTATGTTGAAATATGTTGAAAAAGTCAAAACATTACATGGGGTGTACTTACTTTTTCACATGACTGTATATCAGCTTGGCACATCTGTATTTGGTGAGTTTCTCGCATACTTCCTTGCAGATTTTCTCAAGCTCTGTCTAGTTGGATGGAGAGCATCTTCAAGTCTTTCCACAGATTCTCAATGGGATTCAAGTCTGCGCTTTTCCTGGGCCACTCAATGAGTTTAACATTCTTGTTTTGAAGCCATTCCAGTGTTGCTTTAGCTGTATGATTGGGGTCATTGTCCTGTTGAAAGGTAAATCTTCGCCACAGTCTATGGTTTTTTTTCACTTTGAAGCAGGTTCTCCTCAAGGATTTGACTGTATTTGGCTCCATTCATTGTTCCCTCTATCCTTACAAGTCTCAGTCCCTGCCACTGAAATGCAACCTCATAGCATGATGCTGCCACCACCATGCTTCACGGTAGGCACGGTGTTAGATGGATGATGAGCTGTGCTCGGTTTCCGCCAGATGTAGCATTTTGCATTCAGGTCAAAGTGTTCAATTTTCATCTCGTCAGACCACATAATCTTTTTCCTCATGCTGTCAGAGTCTTTCACGTGCTTTTGTGCAAACTCCGGACATGCTGTCATGCGCCTTTTTGTCAGGAGTGGCTTCCGTCTTGCCACTGTCCCATTAAGCCTGCATTTGTGAAGTGATTCAGACTATTGTCCCCCCGGTAGGTTCTCCCATCTCAGCCAAGGAGTTCTAGTTCTGTCAGAGTGGTTACTGGGTGCTTCCTCACCTCCCTGACCAAGGTCCTTCTTGCCCGGTTGCTCAGTTTGGTCCGAAGGCCAGCTAGAGGAAGAGTCTGGGTAGTTCCATATTCTTTCCATTTCCTAATGATGAAGCTCACTGTACTCTTGGGAACTTTCAACACTCTAAAATTGTTTTTCTCTTACCCAGATCTATGCCTCCTCACAATTCTATCTCGGAGTTCTACCGACAGTTCCTTCGACTTCATGGTAGAGTTTCTGCTCTGACATACACTGTCAGCAGTGGAACCTTATATAGAAAGGTGTATTTCTTTATAAATCATGTTCAATCCATTGAATTGACTACAGGTGGACTCCTATCAAGTGGTAGAGACATCTCAAGGATGACCCAATTTGGAGGGTGCACCTGAGCTCAATTTGGAGGGTTCTAGAAGAGGGGTTGAATACTAATTGACTCAAAACATTTCAGCTTTTCACATTTATTTCATTTGTAAAAATTTCTAAAAAAACAAAATTCCACTTTGACATTATGGGGTATTTTGTGTAGATCAGGGACAAAAACATCTCAATTTAAGTCTATTTTAAATTCAGGCTGGAACAGAACAAAATGTGAAAAAAGTCAAGGGGTGTGAATACTTTCTGAAGGCACTGAATTGGTTCACTATTTAAAACCATGGAACATATTGTTTTGAGGTTAAAAAGTCAAAAGTCCAGATTGTATAAACTCTATTTTCATCCAGTTGACTTGAAATTTGAATAGGGTTTGCATATTGTGTCACAGAATTGGTTCACCAAAAATCAGAACGATAGATTTAGCCGTTTTGACATGTCAACTGTTTCCATGACATCAATTTATCTCCCTTATAATAAAACGGGACTTTTTATCCCCACCACCGAAGGTTGACGGAGAATTTGTTTTTACCTCTGTCTGTTTTTGTGCGAGACGGACATCTCAAAAGGTTGTGGACGGATTTGGACGAAACTTGGTGGAGAGGTTGGGTGTGTGACAATGGCGAATCGATTCAGTTTTGGGGAAGATCTGAATATGGATTCGGATATGAGCATTATTTAATTTTTTAAGTGATTTGTCACCATTGAGTGAGATAGAGCCAAAAACAATATATAGCATGATATTTCAAAAAGTTCTGGACAAGCAATGACAAAACGTAGTGGATGGGTTGATTAGGTGACAAGAACAAGCCGATTTGATTTTGGGTCAGGTCCAAATCCAGATCCGGCCCATCAGTGGGATACAAAACATAAACTGTTCAGCCTGGCGGAGGTATGCGCTCTACTGAGTGTCGTTCTAGTTCCTTCATGTGTCCAGGTGAGCTGTTCGATATCCTGACTCGAGTACAGTATATTGATAAGTGTTATAAAATCTCTAGAGAGCAGCTTGCATTCTCTCTCTGAAGGTCAACCCTACAGATACGTACCATCATTTCCTCACCTAGCCCACAAACTGTGTTTGTCCTGCATCAACGTCATCTGAGGACAAACCTTTCAAGCCTCCCACCATCCTCAAAAGCCAGGTGGCAATTTGTCAGGTCTGTCACTTTTCTATCCCTACATCCTAAAGGAAAGAGTCACACTGAATGCTCCTTGTGAAAAAGCTGTGTTTTAGTCCCACCTTTGCAGAAAAGGCCAAACCCCCCCACACCCTCCATTGTGTTCCCACCCTCTTAATTCTTATCACAGGCTGCATTCTACAACATGAGGATTTTGCTCGTGAAAGAAGTCAATCTTGAAACCTCTACTGCTACTTCACTGATTGTATCATTGCTTGTATTCTTCATCTGCTCTGTCCACTCTTCTTTCTCTGCTCCTTTCAAAGTAATTAGTTGAGGGATGTTTGCCTGTTTCGTGGAAAGTTTCCAATGTTACCTTGATTCATCAGGATGGTCTCAACTACAGATCAGCCTTCTCCCATAATAAGGAAAGTGGTAGAATCTATCATTACTGCAGACTTTAATTCTCAGCTCTTCTCTATCCACTCTCTAATCTCTGATCATGTTTGATTTCTCCCTGTATAATCCCCTCTGGACTTGTTGCTTCTTCAACACAACCATGCAAGGATTTCCTGAATTTCAAACAAGATGTCACGACAAATTCCTTGGATATCTTCCATACCTTTGATACCGTCTGGCATCGAGCCATGCTTTGAAAACTGTTAGCCAATGGTATTCAGGTACCCTCTTAGAATGGTAATTCAGTTTATGTCGGCTGCGGAACCGACCTCCTTTGTTGTCTGTTGTCGTGCTCTTCACTCTAGTCATTCGACTGATTCCCATCGCTATCTCGTGGTTTCTCGCATTGCCATACTGAGCTCTTCTCATTATGCTTACCCAAAACTCCCTTTTTCTCTCTGCCAATCCCTTCAATACCGTAGTGCATCTGAGTATTTATATGCATAACCAGCTCCTCCCTCACCACTGCCTACACTTGCCCCACTCTGTGAGTTTGCAAGATGTGAGTGCGACAGTCATTACTGAGTTTTTGGACATTTCAAATGGATTGAGACGATGTTCCTCTTAATTCTTTTGTTAACTTGTCACCACCTATAATTTAGCTCTTCCATCAGCCTTGACTTCTACAGAGAAAAAAGAAACTTCCATCAGCCTTGACTTCTATAGAGAACAAAGAAAATATGACCATATAAGTTCCAAAATCGATACAAATGCAGATTTTGATCAGTCGTTCCACGTGAGTCGAGTGAAAACACAGGTGATTTGTATGGCACCACCTTATCTATTAAATGCATACAGGATCTGACCAGGATTAAATTATGGATTTTGTCTGCTTTATTAATTTCTCAGTTATTCTGGGTATTCACGGAGTTGCAGCCAAGCTGCCTCTCCTCGTACCCCGAGGACATTGCAATTGTTATCGTCATGAAGGCAAATTTGGAATTTGACCTGAGTACCAGCTCAAAGGCCAGTCTTAAAAAAAATATGAAGAGTGATGCTTGATTTTGACAAGCGAGTGTGGGCAGGACAGCTGACTCAGAATGACAAACTCAATGATGTTGATAATGCTCCAGGTAAATAATTTTTTGATAAGGAAGATGTGGAAGGGCAGATATTTGGTCTGAGAGTAAAACCTGCACGACAAAGAATGCCAAAGAATTCAGATTTTAAAGTAAGATAATTTGAGATTTAACCTGTACTATGTCTCTCAGGAATTGATCAGGTAGAGGGCATCTTGAAGTTAACAGCGAAGAAAGGTAAGATACTGAAAATTCTGAAAATTATCCTTTTTTCCTCAAATTCTGAACTGAGTTTATCAATTACGTATTTGACCGCTTCTCATCAAAATTCTCACTCCCATGACTGATTTTTTTTTTGTTGTTGTTGTTGTTTCAGCCCCATCTCCAAGGCAAAATCCTTGTGGCCTGGCCCAGCAGTGCCCTCCTCAACATCATCCCTTCCGGCTGACCAGTGGAGGCGACCTCAATGTCTTACCTCGACTCTGCTTCGACAATAATTCGTAGGAATTGGGCACTTGCCAGACCAAGTAGCATTTAGTTAGTTGGTGACACGAGCCATATAATTCGCTAGGAATGTGTGACATGATCTAATCAAGAGGTTGTCAATTTAGGATTTGGTAGAATCTTGGTAGTAATGGCAGTGGTAATATACATTGGTAAGAAAAGGTTTGTGAACCCTTTAGAGTTTTCTGTATTTTTGCATAAATTTGACCGAAAATGTGATTATATCTTCATCTAAGCCCTAAACACAGGGGCAATACCCCTGGCGCTCACCAAAAAACAAACAAAAAAACAACAACAATTATTTCCCTTTCTCCACGTGTGCTTTTGTCCCATCGTGTGCTCCTGTCCACGTGCGCTGTCTCGCCCAGCCCCCATTAACTTCTTGCCTTCCACCTTTTCCCCTGTTCACGTGACTCGTGGTTGTCCCTCGAGGCTCCCTCTCCCCGTTGGTATTTTTGTGAATATAAGATTGTTCTTCACTGTTCTGTTTAAATTTCCCCTGCAGTTTTATTCAGTGGTTTATTACAACACGCTGTTTTTCTTCCTATTTAAAAGGCTTTTTTCAATTTCCTCTTCAACTCATTCCATTAAAAAAAACTATTCAATCTCTTATAACTCTAAATCACTGCATGCTCTAAATTCACATTCATTCCACCCCTCCTCCATCGTTCTTAAACGGATCGCTAACTTGAAAATCACAATAAACCCAATTTGTTATAAATGTTCATCTTTCATTAATCATCCACTTTCTAAACTCCGATCTTGCCCCTCCCCTCCAAATCTCCCCCCTTGCCCCTCCCCTCCAAATCTTCCCCCTTGCCCCTCTTCTCCGAAACACCCCCCTTGCCCCTCCCCTCCAAATCTCCCCCCTTGTCCCTCCCCTCCTAAACTCCCCCCTTGCCCCTCCCCTCCTAAACTCCCCCCTTGCCCCTCCCCTCCTAAACTCCCTCCTTTCTCCTCCCATTCAAAACTCCCCCCCAACCCCTCCCCTTCAAATCTCCCCCCCAACCATCCCTCCCAAATTCTCCCCCCCCCTCCCACCTCCTCCTCAAAGCTGCCTCCTCCCCACTTCATCTCCCTTCTATCTCATACATCAGTAGTGTAATAATGTTGCTTCTGGGACACCTCCGTTTAACATGGGAAATCCCTATCTAATGTCATTTACCCCCTTGTCTTTTTCAAAAATCATAAACACCTCTATTTCTCCCACCCTCATCTTTATGAACCTTTTGTCTGTAGTACCTATCCTTAATGTTGTTCATTAGACCACTCAAACACTACAAATATTTGTTTTCTCTTATAGACCTATCATCCTTCTTCTACATATCATCTGGCAGATTAATCTTTGACCCACTCAAACATTGACCCATTCACTTCCATATTAATTCTTTCCCTCCCTCATTGCCCCTAAACACCTATATTTCTCTCACCCTGTTCTTTACGAACCTTCTAACCTTTTGACATGTTATCCTTATTCATTAGACCACTTAAACACCTGTGATCCTTCTGACCTCATGGACCTTTTAACCTTTTACTCTTAATATCATCTGGTGAATATAACCCACTCAAACAACGACCCTACAAATATTTGTTTATGCGTGGGAAATAATTTAATTCTCCTACAACTCTCTTCACCATCTAATATATTAACAAAAAATATGTTTGAGTTTGGTTCTTTATTAAGATATTTTAACTGAGCTAAGATAAAATGGTAAACCTCCCTCAATGTTCTTGTTTGAGCGCCTCCAGTGCCACATACCATTTTTTGGTAAGCTCCGCCCACTTTTTGGTAAACCACGCCCATTTTTACTAAGCCCCGCCCACTTTTTGTTAAGCAACGCCCACTTTTTACTAAGCCCCGCCCACTTTTGCTAAGCTCCACCCACTTTTGCTAAGTCCCACCCACTTTATAAACTCTTCAGCATTGTATCATTTCCAGGTAATACATTACATCATTTTCAGGGAATTTCCATCACATCATTTCCAGTTAAGACACGCCCAGGGAATTTCCACAGGAAGACACACCCAGTCCTTATAAAAGGCACCGACCACACAGGCTTTTTCAAACACGCTTTCTGCTTCACTTGAGAATGGACTACTATGCCGAAATGGAATGGGATAACTTTGCTATTCCATGGAGTCCTACTACCTGTGTAGAACTCAACCTTCAGATTGATGAACTGGACTCGAACCTCTTATCAATGGAGGTAAGTTTGTTTATTTATTTATTTATTTATTTAATTTTTTTTTTTTTTTTTTTTTTTTTTTTTTAAGATGAGACTCGTGTAAGAGTTAACAAAGTTTATTTTAATATTCATAGAGCTTGATTTATACAAATAAAAAATATTGTATTAAATTAATACATTGTTATTTTCTTTCACAGGAAATTGTATCTGAGATACGAAATGAAAATTCTGCTTTTAACACAACTTGGGATGAAGTTATTTTTTTGTTTGAAGACATTTTGAACAACCAAGACCCCCAGAACGAGTTCTACCTTGATGACCCAGCCAAAGAGTTATACCTTGGAGATCCACAAAATCCTGAAAAAGAGTTTTACCATGATGATACTTGTTGTGAGTTATCAAAACAAAACCCACTGAACAAGTTCTACCTTGATGAGCCAGAATACAAGTCATACATTGGAGACCCACAAATTTCTGAAAATTGGGAAAGGAGAGTTCTCCCTGATGGTCCGCAGTTATACTATGTGAGACACATCATAGAAACCCTAAAAAATTGGGCAAGGAGAGTTCTCCCTGATGGTCCGCAGTTATACTATGTGAGACACATCATAGAAACCCTAAAAAATTGGGCAAGGAGAGTTCTCCCTGATGGTCCGCAGTTATACTATGTGAGACACATCATAGAAACCCTAAAAAATTGGGTAAGGAGAGTTCTCCCTGATGGTCCGCAGTTATACTATGTGAGACACATCATAGAAACCCTAAAAAATTGTGAAATGGGAATTCTCCCTGATGGTCCGCAGTTATACTATGTGAGACACATCATAGAAACCCTAAAAAATTGGGAAAGGGAAGTTTTCCCTGATGGTCCGCAGTTATACTATGTGAGACTTATCACGGAAACCCCCAATATTTCTGAAAATTGTGGTTTTACCTTGGGGACTTGGAAAGATGGTTATATTTTTGGAGACTCGGAATGGGGGTTTTGTTTTGATGACTCGGAATGTGATACCTATCTTGGAGGCTCAACAGGAATGTGGTTATACCTTGGGAACTTGGAAAGTTGGTTTTATTTTGGAGACTCTACCTGTGGGGTTCCTCTTGGAGACTCTTTGGATTCTAAAGCAATGAACAATGTTCTTTATTTAATGACGCTTGATTTAAGCAATATCAAGAAAGTTCGAGGAAGAAAATGCTGGAAAATTCTTTCTTCCCATTTCTACTTCTTCAAACTTAAAAGCCTTGAAAGACAGAATTGGAGGAAGAGGAAAAAAAAAAAAGAAATACGTATTTAAAAAAGAAGAAAAGAAAGATTATGTTAGGGTTTGGGTGGGATTTTGAATGTGAGGGTTAGGGATGGGGTTGGGTTAGGGTTGGGATTTTGAATGTGAGGGTTAGGGTTGGGGTTGGGTTAGGGATGGGATTGGGTTAGGGTTGGGATTTTGAATGTGAGGGTTAGGGATGGGTTGGGTTAGGGATGGGGTTGGGTTAGGGATGGGGTTGGGTTAGGGTTGGGGTTGGGTTAGGGATGGGGTTGGGTTAGGGATGGGGTTGGGTTAGGGATGGGTTGGGTTAGGGTTGGGATTTTGAATGTGAGGGTTAGGGTTGGGGTTGGGTTAGGGATGGGATTGGGTTAGGGTTGGGATTTTGAATGTGAGGGTTAGGGATGGGTTGGGTTAGGGATGGGGTTGGGTTAGGGATGGGGTTGGGTTAGGGTTGGGGTTGGGTTAGGGATGGGGTTGGGTTAGGGATGGGGTTGGGTTAGGGATGGGGTTGGGTTAGGGATGGGGTTGGGTTAGGGATGGGGTTGGGTTAGGGATGGGTTGGGTTAGGGATGGGTTTGGGTTAGGGATGGGGTTGGGTTAGGGCTTGGGTTGGGTTAGGGTTTGTATATTATTATGACTCACTCGCACATACACACACACACAAAAGTTAAGCCCCAACTAAAAAGTTGTGGGATTCTGTGTTTGGGGTTCACAGATTTAAAAACGTATCCCCATTATACACACACAAAAGTTAAGCCCCAACTAAAAAGTTGTGGGATTCTGTGTTTGGGGTTCACAGATTTAAAAACGTATCCCCATTATACACACACAAAAGTTAAGCCCCAACTAAAAAGTTGTGGGATTCTGTGTTTGGGGTTCACAGATTTAAAAACGTATCCCCATTATACACACACAAAAGTTAAGCCCCAACTAAAAAGTTGTGGGATTCTGTGTTTGGGGT
Organism: Myxine glutinosa; assembly: GCF_964187855.1. Classification (NCBI taxonomy): domain Eukaryota; kingdom Metazoa; phylum Chordata; class Myxini; order Myxiniformes; family Myxinidae; genus Myxine; species Myxine glutinosa. The sequence continues at coordinate 34,123,401 of NC_136271.1, forward strand.
TCACAGATTTAAAAACGTATCCCCATTATACACACACAAAAGTTAAGCCCCAACTAAAAAGTTGTGGGATTCTGTGTTTGGGGTTCACAGATTTAAAAACGTATCCCCATTATACACACACAAAAGTTAAGCCCCAACTAAAAAGTTGTGGGATTCTGTGTTTGGGGTTCACAGATTTAAAAACGTATCCCCATTATACACACACAAAAGTTAAGCCCCAACTAAAAAGTTGTGGGATTCTGTGTTTGGGGTTCACAGATTTAAAAACGTATCCCCATTATACACACACAAAAGTTAAGCCCCAACTAAAAAGTTGTGGGATTCTGTGTTTGGGGTTCACAGATTTAAAAACGTATCCCCATTACATTTTATTTATTTATTTATTATTTTCAAGGGTATTATCTGCTTACTTGTGTTTTTTGTAATTCTTGTGAGTAAAATGAACCCAAGATTTCTTCTCCATTTAAATCATATAATTTGTAGGTCCAAGGGACTGTATCCATTACATCAATGATTTTAAATAATTCACGAGTCCATTTTTGTGTATAACCTTTCTCAAAATGACTTTTCCATTTGTATATTCTTACAATATCACCAACTTTAAACTTGGGCTTTCTCAAATTAATCTCCTTTTCATATTCTAATTTTGTAAATGTTTCTGATGGTTTTGATTGTGTTGATGAATGAACTGTATTATTGTAATTATCTACAATATCCTGAATTAAATACACCCATTTTTGAGAACCGAGTTGTGTGAATTTTTTATATAATTTCTCTTTTAAAGTACGATTAAAACGCTCAATAACAACTGCCTTTCCTTCATTAAAGGTGCTGTATAATTTAATACCCTTCCCCTTAAGAAATTTCATGAATATTTTGTTATAGAACTCTGTTCCCTCATCAGTCCATAACTTCTTTGGTTTCCTTTTATCCCGATCAAATATTAGCTTAAAGGCTAACATTAAAGTATCACCCCTTTTTTTTTTTAAAGGGACAACCCAGGCAAATCTACTCCTCAAATCAATAACGGTTAAAGCATACCTGTATCCCCTGTCATTATTCAATTCAATTAAATCAGCGGACCATATGTGGTCGGTGTATTTAGAATAAACCTTCCTTCTTTTAAACTTTGTGATTATAGGTTTGTGTAATTCTTCAGCCAAAAGCTCCTCAGTCTTGATGACATCATTAGAGCCTAATAGTTTTTTGAGGAATAACCAAGACCAAGTTTCAATTTAGCATTTATCAAATTTCTCACAATAAACCTATCAACTTTCTCTCTCAACGTTGGATTTTGTATCAAAGACAAATTATACAACATTTCGCTGTCGGCTTTATGTTTTTCAGTCAACGTAGTGGTTTTCCCATAAGCAATATCATGCTTCATACACACTTCGTCAACCCTATTTGTAGGTTTAGACCAAGGTTTAGGATTGTCAGCCTCATCTAATCTTTTATCCAAGTTTGTTCCTGGACCACAGAAAGAATACCCTGGAAGGTGTAATTCCCCTGGAATTCCAGTTGTTGTAAATTTACTTCCTGACAGAAACTTTTGTATGTCTCCTCCTCTTTTAGGAGAGATGAATTGGCACTTTTTAGAGCCACATCCTTGACATATTCCTTTTTGATAAACTCTATTATTTTTAGCTTTAACATAAGAGATATTTTTAGATTTAGTTTTCTTTTTACATTTGAGACAATAACTCATATTTATTTATCAGAAAAATTCCGACAGAGTATCAAAACCTTTTTGGTTTTCAACATATACATTTCAATCTTTATTTTTAAAACATAAAGAATCCTAAGGAATGCCTTCACTCTCTCCTCCATTTATTTACAAATAAAAACTAACTAAAGTCAATGACACCAACATCATCAATCACATAATCTTTTCCTTCTTCTTCTTCTTCTTCTTCACCACTTTCTCGTTTAAATCTCCTCCCTGAAATTGAAGACATTGACGTTCTTATTTTTGAAACCATTATCTTCATAAGAGTTGTTAATTCTTTAATTTCCTCTTCGGTGCGTTGAGATTGATTTATTTGCTTTAATACACTCAATCTTTTATGAATCTCACTGATTTCCATCTTTTTATATTTTTCCTCCCTCTCTCTTTGCTCCCTCTCCTCCTCCTCCATTTTCTCCCTCTCCTCCTTCTCCTTTTTCTCCCTTTTCTCCCTTTCCTCCTTCTCCCTTTTCTCCCTTTCCTCCTTCTCCTTTTTCTCCCTCTCCTCCTTCTCCTCCTTTTTCTCCCTCTCCTCCTTCTCCTCCCTCTCCCTTTCCTCCTTCTCCTTTTTCTCTCTTTCCTCCTTCTCTTCTTCAACTCCTTCCTCATCCCTTGCTACCCTTGAGTTTGAACCCCAAAGAATATTATACATATACTCATCTGGATTTTGAGATATTCTTGTATCTATAATTATTTTTCTCATAATAGGATACCAATAAGATTTGTTGACGATTTCTAAAAGAGTTTTATATTTCATAACTTTGAGAAGTTCATTTTTATTTAATATTTTAAACAAGTCTCTATTTGTGGGTTTAACAATATCAGTATAAGGCCAGTTTTTAATGACAAAATTCCCATGTATATGCTCCAAATCATAAGGTATGTAATACCGAGCACCCTTTTCTTGTAGGTATCCTTGAATACAAAAATTATAATTCTCTTGTAGTCTTCTTCCTGCCATTTATGTATCAGAAATATATGTGAGATTAATATTATGACAGGTAATACCACCCCATCTTCCCACTACCAAATCGGTTTGTATTCCTCGGCTTTCTATCCTTATCTCATTACCTTCCTTCTTTGTCATGCGAACCATCGCTATACTATCATATATTTTTCTTTTCTTAAAATCACGTATTTGTTGTTTACTAATTGTACTTCCACATAAATCCTTATCCTCACCAAGTGGATAATATTCTTCTTTACGAGACTGATTTAAATCATGTAGGTCTTCTATGTTTATTGAAAAAGACCAATTATACCCTAAATCAGGCATATCATACCCCCATTTATTAATTCGCATATTAACTAAATGTCCTTCTTTATAAAATTCAATTGTAAGCAGGTAGTTAAATTCAATGAGGAAAGGTGTATGGTCAGTATAACCAGGTGTTGTGGTTGTAAATTTTACTTGTTTCACAAAACGTGCTGTTTTCTTTAAAAATATATATTGTGATAAATCACTTAATCTAATTAAGTCATTCGCATCTGTAGGGTTTGGATAATTGATTAATTTATAAGTATTCTTCATATTAATATTTTTACTTACACTATATTTTTGTCGTTCAGCCTGTGCCTTTGTATAATAATTTGATAAATCAATATCCTGAGAGGATTTTCCAAAGATAGAACCATCTTTTCCAACATAAGTCATTTATATTAGATTAAAAATGATATCATAAAAATTTTCATTATTGTTGAGTTGAAATAATACATATAAACATAATTGACCACAACATTTAGAATTAATTTCTTGAACTTGAAATGTTTGATAAACACCATTCTGTAAGAATTGTATTACTTCAACAGGTGGTGGCATACCATAACTATCAAAATAATATTTATCCTGACTATTATGAATACAAACCCAATGAGAACCATTCTGTGTGTCTAAATTCATAATAATATTCTTTGTATTCTTATTTATATGTATTAATTCATCTCTCATACAAATAACCACATTATCAATTTTTAGTGTTTTACAATACTTAGCTAGTTCTATATTTGACGTTGTATTCTTTCCAAATTGTTTAAACCATTTATCCATTTATTTATGAGAAAGATACAATCCATTACCCCGTTTAGTTAGTTTAACACCCGCTTGAGCGATAGAGGAAAGCATATCTCCAACCAACAATCTAGCTTTATCAGGTAGACTTTCAAGTTTTTGAGCAAAATCTACAATTACACCACTTCCACTAATTTGTTTCTCCAACTCCTTGTTATGTCTTTCCAATTCTTTTTGAGCTTTTAGTTGTGCCTTCCTTTCGTTAGCAGTTTTTACCGCTGCTGAAATACCACCAGTCAATGCTCCCGCCGCACTTAAACCAGCAAATAAAGGAATTAGAAACGGGAGAAATCCTCCTCTTGACTCGTCTATTGAATATTTCTTTAACATAGGTTTCGTCATTTTAATTTTAAGTGATCCAACATCATTTAGTGTTTTTACTTGTGTGTGTGTGAGTAAAACATCAATTCTTACAGCTCCTTTTCTTTGAATTGTATTAACATTAATAATACAAGGCTTTTGATTTTGAATACAAGATGTTAATTTATTAAGATTGATTTGATTAACATATACCCCAACCATTTATTTATGAGAAAAAACCTATGTGATATTAATCATAACACCATTATCTGTATTAATCTGTAATTCTGTTTCCTCCAAAAGCAAACAATATGCATTAACCTCTTCACTCTCCCCTCTTTCAATGTATAGAGAAGTATCCACTCGATTAGACTTTATAGTTTCCTTTTGAGAACTCAGGTCAATTGCGTAGATTGTATAAAGTTTTTGAAACGCAACCATATCCAAAATAGGATCATTATTACCATTACTTTCACACACCTTTTGGTAGGACTTGTAGGCTTCCGCATAATCATTTTTTTCCCAATCAATTTCCAATCTATCTCGCGGATAAAATGTGCCATCAAGAGAAACCCGAAGTTGTTTCACCTTAGCATTATCACTCAGCGCATTATTCTTATTAGTACCGTCCTCTCCATCTGGTTTTTTAAAAATGAGCCAGAGGTATCGTGGCTTTCCTTGAAGAACACCCAAATTCCAAGTGTAGGTAGTGTGTTCCAGTTTAACGTGTTGACATCTTCTTTTAAGGTATGATACATTTAGCGGTTTCTTTGAGTTAAGTCTTCTATTTAACATCTCTTCCGTTTTAAGATTAGGAGTATATTCACTGATATACCAACACAAATCATTAATAACAAATTTATTGTTGTCTCCAAAAGCATTTTCATCCCCAAAAAGCAACCTATTTACATTATCATTCCTTTGTAGTTGAAATCTAATTTTAAGACCATACAAAACTTTATCATAATCGCAAAATCCAAATATACCTTTAAGAGGTACTGCTACGGTAAAACTATTCACTGCTTTTGTTTCATCATTATACATTGACTTCCTTTGACTATAACCAGGGTCTGCGTTTGTACCCGTTGACATATCAGGAATAAAACCTTCAACAGCTCCCTTACCCATTCTATCACTAAACGAATATAGTGTAAATTTCATCATTTCAGATGTAGCAGAGACATAATCAACCGCTTCAACCTCTTGTGTTCCAATATACAGGCGGACACTGTCAAACATTTTCCAGAAGAAATCATTTACGAGTGTAGCATTAGTATTATTCGCAGCCTTAGTGAATTTAAATTTACACAGCAAGAAACTATCAGCTATATTCAAGTAAGTTTGTTGATTATTTATTTCAAAACTTTTTGTTCCGTTTGAATTCCAGTCTGTTCCTGTTATAGCATTTACCTTAAAATAGTCTTCCTTTTTAGTGGAGTTTGAAATGATAATCGTATCATCCAAATCATAGATACTATCAATCGCTTCCATACTTGTATTTATATAGCATTAAAATTGTTGAAACCCTGACCCAAGTATTTTAATGATTTTTTGTCGTTCTTGTGAAGATAGTTGAGTTTTACCTTTTTTTATTTCTTTGATTGCTTGTAATTTATGAGACTCCTTTTGAGCATCTTTTATACTCTTTATAGCACCCGCAACGGAGCCCACGGCAGAAGCAGTTGAATCAATTAGGTCTTTATGTTTAAGGATGGTTGAACCAATACCCATTAGAGTATCAATTATCCCATCTCCTTTATTTCGAAATTGATGACCTACACCTCGTTGTCTCTTAGGTTTATAGTATCCTCTACCCACATACCTTGTATAGTCTGGTGAAAGGAACATGCCCTCCCCTGTAATTATTTTATATTTTCCCAACTCGTGTTTTCTCACAATAACCATTATTTATTTATTGAAAAACTTCACGTAGGTGAATTCTGATGGATATAATTTCATCATTAAAGGATATCATACGATTATCTTGGTCGGTTATCCTAAAACTTACTCTGTATATGGTTTTTCCTGACACAGGTAAATAGACAAGATTTTTTGGTTCCATATTAAATTTATAACCAATCGGGGTTGAGTATGCACTGAATGAAAATATTGTATTTGTTCTTATTCCATCGTTATAAGCACCATCAATCAAATCACAATGAATTAATACTGAATTTATACCGGAGGATATTTGGATAACATTATCACTGTAAAACGTCCCGTTATTTTCAATCTTTTTTGAAGAGAAACCCAATAGCTCTCTAAACGAATTTTCAATCGTGAAATCAACTTTATAATTATTTTTAAGTTTAATAGTTGATTTTGAAGTGTGTTTTTGAATATCTATTACAATATTTTTTGGTTCATCACCTTTTTCTTTCATAAGGCGAGAGACTTCTGAAGATATTTGAGAAATCTCGTAAGCTCCAGGTGAAACGGTTATAGTTTTATATCCACTTCCTGGATTATAACTAAACTTGCTGTTTTTCTCTGTGATATTAAACAAGGTATTGTAAGTTTCCATTGACAACAAAGATGCCTCATATGAGGTAAGGGGGTCAAGTTGTAGTGGGTAAGGGAATGAAGCTGTGTAATCGCTCGTTGTGAAATTAAAACTAAGAATTGTGCTTCTCATCTTATTTAATATCTAATAAAATATCTTTGTATTGACATTTATTAATTATTTTCATGTTCATCAACTGATCTAAAATGGCTGAGGATTCATTAAAACAATTGTTGTTTCCAGCCTTCTTACTACCTAACAACAATAATAGCCTATTAACTAATTGTGATGGGTCATTTGGAAGAAAACTAACACCCGAACCAAGCTTACTTAAAGCATCAATAATATGTTTCTCCTTCTCATTCTTCTTACTTTTACCAGCAACAGAAACTCCATAATCAAGTGCATTTAGCAACTCAATATATACCCTATCTTCCTCTCTTTCCATATCAAGTGGTTCCTCAAAATATTTTGAACCGCTGAATCCGGGGTTTGTTAGAAGAAACATTAATCTTGGAGTTAATTTAACATTTGGTTGAGTAGAACTCAAGAACATCAATTCATCATTAAATATCAATACCTTTTCTTCCACAAGATGAAACACTGCTGGTTCTTCTGTTGGAATGAGACCTGCTCTGGTTTTTGAACCCGCCGAATATTCATTGTTTTGAAGAGCTTCCACAACATAATTAGGGGGTTGATTTACCTCCTCAAGTTTCCGAAATAATCCCTCGTCATCATATTCTAATTCACCAAGTTCTTGTTTTGTTATCTGACTAAAATCTTTGAGCATTTGAAGTTTTTTCGGAGTAAATTCTACCGTGGGAACTGTAGGTGAGTGTTGAGTTTTCAAAAGTGGTTTAAAGAATTTCTCTTGTTTTCTTTCAAAGGCTTCTTCACCAGTTAGTTTCTGTCTCCGTTTCTTCTTTATCTCTTCCTGTTGTTTAACAACTTTTGAAACTAATTGTTGATGTTCCTTAAACTTTCTTTCTCTTTCTTCGGTATTCATTTTCTGTATTTATTTATTGAAAAATATCATTTAGTATCTCATCTTGTTTCACAACAATATATTTATATTTTCCAATCGTGTGTTTCATATAATTTTCAAATTCTTTTTTACTACATAACGTAGAGCAATTATCTCTCCAAAAATTATTTACATCTATTGAATTTAACTTAAATAAAATAAAAGTATTGGCATTGTTTCTTATTGAGCGTCGAGGGAGTTGAAAATATGATTGACTAAGATATATACAATTACAAGAAGAATGTCTCCCTCTTGTATAGTAGCTATCCATTACTGTTTGGTTTCTCTCATTAACACAATCATCAAAGATGACGAGGTTCTTTTTTGATTTATCTAAATCTTGAGGTGAAGGTATATCATCCGTATTATCACTGAGAATACAAGTTATGGGTTTCGATTTTGATTTCTGTGTATCACAAAATAATTGTATTATATCTTCAATATTATAATCATTCAGTTTGTTTTGAAGTTTAAATAAACCGATAATGTCTTCCTTTTTAAGACCTGCATTAAAACCCTGTGAGAGTAGTTGATACTCGGGTTGAAAACTTGACTTTGTAAAAATTATTAAATTATCATAATCTAAAAAATTAGGACCAAGGAGCATCTTTAAAAGTAAACAGGTTTTCCCACATCCGCTTGAACCAACTATTAGACATCTCAATGAATTTGGAATGTTTTTATGGTTATTAAATTTTATCTTATTTTCCCAAACGGGTAAAAAATCATTCATTTATATATTTGGAAAACAAGTCATCCAACTTTTTTTGAGCTATTTTAGAAACTCTATATTTTATCCTGAGTTCGGGTTTAATTTCAAAATAATTCATTATTTTATTTATGTAGTATCTTGTATTAACATTTCCATTAAAATTATTTTGAATAATAAATATCATTAAACCCTTATACATTTCCTCAATACAAAGAGTCTCTTTCCTTGTAAGAAATGGTGTATTATCACCATAATGCTTAACATTCATCTCTCTTATTAATCTTGTAAAGTAATTCATTTTTGGTTCTAATTTAAAAGAGTTATATGTTTTTTTATATTTCTTATTATCATTAATTAGAATATAATCACAGAATAAACATTGTTTATATGAATCCTCATCATTAAGCCCCACTCTATCACAAGCCGGACAATTCTCTAATTTATCATATGGAGAGTCTGGAAATTCTAAATATCCTTCAGAACTTATCATATTTATGTGGTAAATTTTTACTTAAACTAAACGCAAGTTTATTCATTAATAAATACAATGTTTCAAAGCACAAAAGACAAATTTCAATCAATCTCTACTTCGGTGGAAGATATAGAAAAATATGTCAAAGATGTTAAATTGAACAAAGTTAAATATGGAAATTTTTGGGTAAAACCAGTTATGGAAAATAACATGAGCCCCTCTATTTCATTTTAAGGAAGAGCTCTAACTATACCTGGAAAGACATCCATTAAAGTAAATCTAACAAAAGTTTCTCCTCTACTCCTGGCAATTTATTCAAAGCTTGAAAAAGTGATTGACCACGATACTTTGAAAAAGAATGATAAGACCATTAATAATTCTAGAGGAGACATTTGTATTTTCTTTAATAATCCAAAGGGTGTAGATCTAAGTAAAATGAATGATGTTAATATTTCTGGTGAAATGTCATTTCGTTCTATGATAGTTAGAGATTATTTAAAGATAACTTTTGATATAAAAATTGTAGAGATTGAATCTGTTAATGAAAGAAAGTATATAGATATTGATGGGAATATTTTTCTTGCTAATTAAATATGAGTCAATACAGCAGTGAAGATTTTACTATTTCATTGAACTCGGACGATAGTGATGATAGTATTTCATTGAACTTGGACGATGGTGATGATAGTATTTCATTGAACACAGATGATAGTTATGATACTAATAGTTTGTGCTCAAATGATAGTTATGAGAGTAGCTTTATTGATGACTCTGAGTATGATTCTGAGTATTCATGTGATAGTTATGACTTAGATGATTCTGAGTGAAAAAGTGTTTTAGTTTAAGCACAGCGATATATATAAAACGGAGCTGTGAAGCTCAAAAGTGTTTTATTTTAAGCACAGTGATATATATAAAACACCACGTTTTCTCACGCTATAAATATGGTTTATTGTGATACTTGCGAGAAGGAAGTAAAATATTATAAACAACATATTCTCACCGCAAAACATACATACAACATTTTAAACAAACTTTCCCCTCTTCCACCTGAAACAAAACACTGTTCTACATGTAATAAAAATATCCTCAAGAAAGGCTTCAAAATACATCTTAAAACAAATCTACATTTATCAAATTTTATCACAACTAAAAACTCTGATGGAGCATTCAAAGGACATATTAAAATAAGAGTCTTTAACTTCAAACCTCCTGAACCAGAGTCTATAGTTGATGCTGTAGAAATAGTTAAACCTGCTGTTCAAACGTTGATTGAAAAAACACTAAAGGAAATGAAACCACTGAAATTTTATATGGGAGTAAAATTAGAAATGACAAAGGATGAAGGAGTTATAGATGCACCATACATGAGAACTGAGCCACACTTTATATCTTCATATCAAGATTTTAAAACATCAGGAGTCTATGATGAACTTATTAAACAAGAGCAAGATGTGGATAATTCAATCGTAGGAAGTGGATTCAATATAGGAAAAATTATTTACATAGACATTCATATTCTTAAATCAGATCCTCTAAAAGCTTCTTCTTACATTGATTTACCCAGTGTTATCAAAAATAGAAAAGCAGTTATCAATATCAAAAATAAAGACAATAAATGTTTTCTCTGGTCTATTTTAGCACACTTACATCCTCCACATTTTCATGATGAAAGAGTATCTCATTATAAAAAATATGAGAATACATTAAATACGAAAGATCTAAAGTTTCCGATGACTTTAAATGATATTCCTAAATTTGAAAAGATGAATAATTTATCAGTTAATGTTTATGGTCTAACAGAAACAAACAACATTCAGGTTTTAAAGCTTTCTGACAATTGTAAACAAACTCATATTAATCTTCTATATTTTAATTCAGACGAAAATTCACATTATACATACATCAAAGATATTGCTAAATTAATAAAACCACAAGTCTGTAAGAGAACAAATAAAATATATATTTGTTTGCGTTGTCTTAACTTCTTCAATTCACAAGAAAGATTAGATAAACATTCAAATTATTGTGGCGAACATAAATCAACGGTAATCAATATGCCTAAAGAAGGCTCAAAGATCACATTCAAAGATGAAAATAAAAAGATCAAACATCCATTTGTTATATATGCTGATTTTGAAAGTATTTTAGAAAAAATTGATACTGCTTCTCAAGATCCAAAAGAATCATACACAAATAAATATCAAAAACATACTCCTTGTGGTTTTTGTTATTATATCAAATCATCCGTTGGTGATAAATATAACAAGTTAGAGATGTATAGAGGCTCAAATACCCCAGAGGAGTTTGTGAAACGACTAGAAAAAGACTGTGTTCGATTAACCAAGATAATGAGAGAAACCAATAAACCAATGTCCTTAACAAGTAAAGAAAAAAGGGAATTTATAAAAAACAATGTCTGTCATATTTGTGAGGAGAAAATTGGTAAAGGTCTAAAGGTTAGAGACCATTGTCATCTCACTGGTAAATATAGAGGTCCGGCTCATCAAAGTTGTAATATTAATTATCAACTCCCCTCTTTCATTCCTGTCTTTCTTCATAACAACGCTCATTATGATACACATCTATTTATCAAGGAACTCTCAAAGACTTCTGGAAGTATCTCAGCAATTCCAAACACGGATCAGAAATACATTTCATTCACAAAAACAATTCACACATCTCCTATTACTCATATCAGATTTATTGATACATTTAAATTCATGGCAAGTCCATTGGTTAACTTGGTTCAAAATCTAAAAGAGTTTCCATGTCTTTCAGAGTATTTTTTAGATAAAGATTTTCTAACACAAAAGGGAATTTACCCCTATGACTATATGGACTCATTTGAGAGATTCAATGAAACACAACTTCCTTCAAAAGAAAATTTCTATAACAAATTAAATAATAGTCATATATCTGATAAAGATTATGTACACGCACAAAATGTTTGGGAAAAATATAACATCAAGAATCTTGGCGAGTATCACGATTTGTATCTCAAAACTGATGTGCTTTTATTGGCCGATGTATTTGAAGCCTTTAGATCCGTTTGTCGCACTGGATATGGATTGGATCCTGCTCACTACTACACAGCACCTGGATTGGCCTGGAGTGCGATGTTGAAAATGACAAAACAAGATTTGGATTTGATAACCGATGTTGATATGCTTTTGATGATTGAAAAGGCAAAAAGAGGTGGAATTTCACAAGTCTGCTCGAGTAGATACGCAAAAGCAAATAACAAATATCTTCCAAATTATGATCCAACGAAAGAGAGTTCTTACTTGATGTACTATGACGCGAACAACCTGTATGGCTGGGCAATGTCTCAGGCTCTTCCTTATGGAAAACTTAGATGGGTAAAGGAAAAAGACTACAAAAACGTTTTACAAGATGTATGTATCTCTACACAAAAAGAATTGGATGAAGAAAAAGTTGGTTATTATTTTGAAATTGATTTAAAATATCCAGAGGAACTCCATAACCTACACAAAGATCTCCCATTTGCTTGTGAGAAAGAAAGTCCAAAGAAAGAATGGTTGAGTGATTATCAACGATCGTTTGATATAGGTGAATCAACAGAAAAATTACTTACTACATTATATAACAAGAAAAATTATGTTCTACACCAAAGAAATTTGCGACAATATTTATCAAAAGGTCTAAGAGTAGAGAAGATCCATAGGGTTCTAAAGTTCAATCAAAGTCATTGGTTAAAGGGGTACATTGATTTTAATACACAAAGAAGAACAGAGTCAAAAACAGATTTTGAGAAAGACTTTTATAAATTGATGAATAATGCGGTCTTTGGTAAGACTATGGAGAATGTGAGGAAAAGACAAAATATCAGACTATCAACATCTTGGGAACAAGCATCAAAATTAATTAATAGACCGAGTTTTACTCGAGCTGAGGTCTTTACTGAGAACTTTTGTGCGATCCATTTGATTAAAGAGAGTATTGAAATGAACAAACCTATTTATATTGGAACAACAATTCTTGATTTATCAAAGTCATTAATGTATGATTACTTTTATAATAACTTGAGGAAGAAATATCAAAATGATGTTAATCTACTTTATATGGATACAGATAGTTTTATTTTGAAAATTAATACCAACGATGTTTATTCAGACATGAAAAGAGACATTAATATCTATGACACGAGTAATTACAGTCCAGAGAGTGAGTTGTTCTCTTCTAAAAATAAAAAGGTGATTGGAAAGTTCAAGGATGAATTAGGAGGAAATGTCATGAGTGAATTTGTGGGATTGAGGTCTAAGGCTTATGCTTATAAATACATTGTGAATAACGTTGAAAAAACTGATAAGAAATTAAAAGGTGTAAAGAAAAATGTCATTAAAGAAACAATAAACTTTAAGGATTATTATAACTGTTTAACAACAAAGAAAGAAGAGTTTAGAAAGATTAATGGAATAAGAAGTTATAAACATCAATTATATTCAGAAGAGGTGAATAAGAAAGCATTGGGGGCTTTTGATGATAAGAGGTTTATTTTAGAAAATGGAATTGATAGTCTCCCTTATGGTTATATAAGTATATAAGTGATAAGATATATATGTGATAAGTTATATATAAGTGATAAGATATACATAAGTGATAAGATATATATAAGTGATAAGTTAAAAAGGGGGGGTTGGGGATTTTAACGGGCTACCGCCGCCTTTTTTACTATTATATAAATGATAGAACCAAGTATCAACCAGACTAAAGAGTGGAGGTGTAATCAACCTTGGTATATAAATGGAAAACATAATGAATGTGAAAAATATCAAATAGGTATAATTGAAAAGGCAACTGGTAAAAAAATTCACAAAACAAATAAGAGAATTAATTTAAATACCGGTGAATTGGGTAAAAAAGATGGAAATATTTTTGAGTGGACGGAAAACTTTGATGGTTGTCAGGAAAATATATACTTTAATTTAAAAATGGTATGTGGCACTGGAGGTGCTCAAACAAGAACATTGAGGGAGGTTTACCATTTTATCTTAGCTCAGTTAAAATATCTTAATAAAGAACCAAACTCAAACATCTTTTTTGTTAATATATTAGATGGTGAAGAGAGTGGCAAGAGAATTAAATTATTTCCCACGCATAAACAAATATTTGTAGGGTCGTTGTTTGAGTGGGTTATATTCACCAGATGATATTAAGAGTAAAAGGTTAAAAGGTCCATGAGGTCAGAAGGATCACAGGTGTTTAAGTGGTCTAATGAATAAGGATAACATGTCAAAAGGTTAGAAGGTTCGTAAAGAACAGGGTGAGAGAAATATAGGTGTTTAGGGGCAATGAGGGAGGGAAAGAATTAATATGGAAGTGAATGGGTCAATGTTTGAGTGGGTCAAAGATTAATCTGCCAGATGATATTGTTATGAATTTGGTAATGCAACATCTAGAGCTAGGTAGATCTGAATAGGTAGGTATTCGGCTGTCGTGACAGGGACTCTACATGTAATAAGTTATTGATGTTCAGGCGGTTGTCGGGGTAAGATGTATGAGTGTGGATCTACCTGGAGATTCGAGTGTTAAATAGTGAGGGATTAAAGGTAACGCCCCTGTGAGTATCACCTAGTAATCAAACCTTTGTCCTTTATGGCACTGCAAACCACATAAACATTAGTTAGGTCCTTAGCGCAACATTAAATAATCCCCTTTCCCTGACAAGGACTTCGTATTAAATTGACAGGAAACCAGGTCAAAAACACCACCACAATTGGCCGCCACCGTGTACACCTCCAAAGGCCTACAAACCTGGCCGGCACGTGTTATGCCAGGACCGCAGGGTCGCGTAACGGGGGAGATGTCAGGAGTCGCGGGAGGCTTTGATTGGCTGAGGAGTGCGCAATGTGACGTCATCGGCCACCAATATAGGCGACGGTCGGACGCCATTTCAGGAGTTGAGTTGAGTTCGTGGCAGGCACTGGCAGACGCAGGCAGGCACCAGAGAGTTGAGCGGTGGTGGAGAGTTGGAGAGGACACGCCATTCCAGTCGCAGCTCGAGTGCAGTTCGGGTTGTAGGGAGTCGCAGGAGACACACGAGAGCACACCCAGTTGGCACTGAGCAGTTCGTTGGCACTTGGCTGCCAGCACTCCCGCGTCGAGTCGAGTGGAGTTGAAAGGAGTCCTTCCTGTCCCTGGTCAAGTGGAGCCGCTGGCCTGCGTCGGACGCGTGGTGCTTGGAGCGAGGGGCCTCGTGGTGTGCGATCGGGCCGGAAGGAGCGGTGCTGGACACCAACAATACAAGACGACAAAGACAGATAAGCCCGATCTCCGCGTATATTTTGAACGACGGGACGTGTTATTTTCGTGATTAATCTCCCTCGTTTGTGTTTGCTGTCAGTCGTGTGGGGACGTCCCGATTTAGGTTTATTAGAATTATTAGATTTACCGGCGGGCTTTTTCACTGGCTTTACTTTTCCTAATAAACCCTTATATTACTTTTTGTACATAATATCTGAACGCAGTTTTCCTGGGTGTTTGATTTTAATAGATAAGGTTGCGGAGCCTTCGCTGCGTCCCGCTATTCCGCGCGTTGGTGTTGAACTTGAGTCCGCCATTGAGTGTTCGCCTCGGGAGTTAAAGTCTCGCAAATCGGTCATCCGTAACTGTGGTGTTAATCACGGTTGCGTAACAAGTGGTGTCAGGAGTGTAGGATTTGAACCCGTCGGACAAATTTTTTTGTCCGCGGCGAGACATCGACACGGTCGGACAAATTTTTTTGTCCGCGGGGCGACATCGACACGGTCGGGCGTACATTGCGCCCGACGTTCGAACGCAAAATTTTTATAGTCGAGGCGGAGAAATTTAATAATCAATCGGGCAAACGGAGCGCGATATCGCGTCTTCGTCAAATTTAAATTGTTTCAGGAATTATTAAAATAAATACGCGCGCGGGAAACAATCTTCCGGAAAGCGGATGTCGGAAATTGATGAGATGGAAGTACGCAGCGAGGCCTCCGTCAGCGTCGGGAGTGAGCCGGAAATAGGGGAATTAGATGCAGAGGTGAGCCTTGGAACCTCCCTCGTCCCGAGCACCAACTTATCCCCCTCCCCCACCGGGGAGTCGGGACCAGTAGGAACGGCCCCGACAACCGACCAGATGTTGGGTCAATTGCTTCGAAAAATTGACGGGCTGGAAAATAAAATGAGTAAGGAATGTAGGGAAGGAATGAAGGGAATGAGTGATCGATTGGAGGAACAAATGGGACAAATGAAAAGTGGGTTGGGAAATAAAATTGATGGGTTAAAAGGGGAACTGAATGCCCAGAGTGATAAAATTGAAGGATTAAAGGAGGGATTGAAAGAACAAATCAAAGGGATGGTCAGCAAAATCGATGGATTGGAGGGAAAAATGGAGGTGATGAATGAACAAATGAATGAACAAGGGAATGAAATAAAGGAAAGGAATGAACAATTGGAAGGAAAAATTGGGGAAATGGCACAGCAGCTGGGGGAACGAATTGATGGCATAGAAGGGAGAGTGCAAAACCAAATTACGGACAGACTGGGGAAATTTGAGGGTAAAGTAGAAACTCAAATGGGGGAGATGGAAAAAGCCATAGGGGTGGAAATTGAATTGAAACGGGAAGAATTAATGTCAAAAATAGAGGAGGGCGTGACGCAGGCTGTCCAAATGGGGGAAAAGTTGGAGGGTCAGATTGGTGCCACAAATGCTCGAATTGATAAAGCAAATGGGGACCTGGAAGGCTATCGGGGCCGGGTGGATGCCAGAATGCTACAGCAGAGTGAGGAATGGGGATTGCTCAACCGACAAGGGGGCAAATTGGCCGAGGAGGTGAGGGGGTTGGAAACCCGCATAAAAGAGCAGGAGCAAGGGTTAATTGAGAAAGGCCTGTGGGGGCCACTAATGGATAATGAAAGGGTGAGTGATTTTATGCAGGAGCGACTGGAGATCTGGGACAATACCATCAAGAAGGAGGTTGGTCGGGTTCAAGAGAGCCTGAAGGAAGAGGTGAGTAGGTCGGTTAAACATTTTCAGGACCAGATTAAGGTGACCCAGGAGACCCTCACCACGAGCCACATTTGGACACCAGAGGCTCCGAAACGGAATACCCAGTTGGGGGGGTGTTTTGGCCCCGGACTGGATTTGGACAGAGAGGAATCGGGGAATAGAGTCTCTGGAAAAACAATCCCCCTCGTACATTTTGACGGATCAGGGAGCCTCGAGGCTTTCCTGACACAATTTGAGTGCGTGTCTCAGCTCAATGGTTGGGGAGAGCGGGAGCGCATGGGGAATCTGGTGGCGACACTGCGTGGGTCAGCCGCCGACGTGTTGAACGTAGTCCCAGAGGGAATATTGACCAGCAAGGCCATTTGTGAGGCCTTAAATAACAGGTACGGGACAGGCGCAAGGTGCGACCTCGTCAGGGCACAGCTGCTGCATCGCAGGCAAAAGCCTAATGAGACGTTGCAGGAGCTGGCCCAGGATATATACCAGTCTGTGAGGATAGCATACAGGGACCTACCAGCACAGGCGTGGGACAAGCTGGCGATAGAAAAATTTATGGCCGCTCTCCCTGATCCTGAGGTCCGGACGTTGGTGGAGTTACAGGACCCACCCACGGTGCACCGGGCAGCGGAATGCGCGGCGAGACTGACCTTTTTGAGAAGGTCGAACCGCGCATCGGAGAGGGCACCTGTGACGGTACGGCAGACCGAGGTGCGGGATCGGGAAAAGCCAGAGGATGACATCGGGCGAATGTTAAGGGGAATCAGCCGCCAGCTGACAAATTTGATGGGGGGACAAATTGCAGGGAGCGAGTCACGACAGGGTGGTCCAGGTTGGCCATCAGGACGGCCTGATTTTTATCGGGCTGGGCCGGGAGAAAGGGGGGCTCCACCTGGCTACCAGAGGGGTCCGTTCTTGGGGACTTGTTTTAGATGTGGGAGAAGAGGGCACAGTCAGAGGAATTGTCGGCAACCATATGGGCCCCCACCTCCTGACAGGCTTCGCAGTCCAGAAAGGAGGGGGCCCCCAGTAGGTCCACAGATGCCAGACAGAGGACCACCACCTCCGCCTGGGCCAATAGAGGTAGAGTGTGCGGGAAACTAGAACGAGCCGAGCATACGGGGCCATGCTCGGCTGGCAAGTGTGTGGAGAAGCGCCCTCCTTTGGTGGAAGTAGTGAATTGCGGACAAATTGGCACGGGTAATCTAAGGGTTAGATGCAAAATTGAGGGAGAATTTTGTGAGGCAGTGGTGGACACTGGAGCCAGTGACACCATTATCAATCCGGGTGTGCTAGACCAGAGTGTTGGAGGCTGGGACAAAATTGATAGGGTAGAAGGACACAGCCTTCAACTGGCTACGGGGGCAACGGCACCAATATTGGGACGCGGAGTGGTGAGGATGGAGGTGGGTGGCCTGGAGGTCAGCGTGGTTGTGTGGGTGGCGGGGGTGTGCGATCAGTGTCTGTTGGGACTGAGTTTCCTGGTGGAACATGACTGCCAATTAGACCTTGGGCGTGGTCATATGTGGTTGGGCACCGAGAGGCTGCAGTTAATGGGACTGGGGGATGACGAGGAGGTGCAGGGGACGTGGCTGGAGGTGCCGCGCACTGTGACCGTGCCTCCCAGGTCCGAGAGAGTCGTGATGGCAGAGTTAGCAGCAGGTGCTCAACCCATTGGCCAGCTGGGGCTAGTGGAGTCGTGGTCCTCGCAGGGGACGGAGGAATTAATGGTGGGTCGCACCCTCATAGACACCCGTGGGCCTATGCTGGCAGTCAGGCTGCTCAACTTGTCCGACAGCCCCCGCACTATAAGGGGCGGAGCCATCGTAGCCAAATGCAGTAGTGTAGTAGAGGTCACCGGAGGAGGTGGATCCACATGCTTGCCAGTACAGCCGGAAGGAGGGCAAAATTTGGGGAAATTAGGTGTGGTGGATGGCACTCTTGAACCTGACCAACCTGCAACTACCTGCGCTTGAGGTGAGTGTTTTGAGGAGTACTGTCCCAGGCTTCAGGATTTGCTTTGGGAAATTGGGGACATGTAATTTGGAGTTGGGAGGCGGGTGAGAGTGATGACATGGCCGGTGAGGGGATGGAATGGGAGCCACAGTGTCTTGTGGGTGGCGTATGTTTTTGTATTGTGGTTAGGTGTTTTGATGTGGTCGTGAGAGTGGAACCTGGAGAGTGAGTGATGATTATTGGAGATAATGAGGGGCGATAAATTGTGCTTTTTGGAAATGTGCTAATGGAAATGTGTAAGGATTCAATGATTCGAACTGTGAATGGGATTTCACATTGGCAGGCCATGGCAAGCCTTGTAACACCTTTTACACCATCTATGAATTGTACTGAATTGTGCTGAGTTGTGTGGAGAATTGAATGGCAGCGGGGGAGGAAGTGTGTTTTGGGGTCTTGTGGGTGGGGAAGGTGTGTGTGTCCGCAGGTACAGAGCAAGCTCTGAGGAGCGATGCCTGCGGGCCCCCCTCTGCAGCAATTACCCCTGGCAGCCGGTGGTAACTGGAAATTGGAGCTCGTCGGTGGAGGGTCTGGTTGGGCGCCGCGGGGTGAGGAAGTCCCCCGGTGACCCGTGTTGCTGCGCGAAAGCAGGAGGCAAAGGAGCCTGGTGTGTGTGGAGACCCTCACCGGCGAGGTAACGGCGGAAAGGGGCTGTTGGGCTGTCATGGGGCCAAGAGGTGAAGGGGGGGGGGGCAATGAACTTGTAAGTCGGTTGACTTGTTTTTGGGACTGCGGGCACCACAGCCTGATGCGCCCCCACCATCTTTTTGTGCGGTACCTCCCCGCTGCCTAGTTGAGGAGTGCACACACACGTGAATGACATCAATGCCATGGTCCTGCAGGGGGTGTATTGGGAATAAGTGCTTTGTTGATTTTTGAAATGCCTTGATGACCTATGGAATGAGAATGAGTGGTTAAGGGGTCTGTGTTGCATGAATGTGGGCGAAATCCACCGAGCCGTGTCACTCACCTGTAACATCTGGACAGGGCCCGTGGAAATTTAGGGGGGATGCATTGGGGATGGCCCCGCAGGTAAGGTTGAGTCTTGTGGCATCCACCGGGGGACGCGGTCTGTAGACCGGGGTATGTACAAAGGTTAGAGTTTTGAGTTTTGGAAAGATGGTTAAGTTTTGTGGTTAAGTTAGTGTTGTGTGTTGTTGTTTCCTCCCTCCACAGGAACAACGAAGAAGATGTACATACTTGCATGATGGTTAAGGGGTTCAGCATGTTAAGGAAGTGTAGGTAGGTAGTCCGACTCACTTCCCACAGCCCTTCCTGATTTATTTCATAGGTTAATTAAGTGTGTGACAGTAAGTGTTAAGGCTGGAATGGTAGCGCCTGCGGTGAACCTTGCAGGAGCTACGGTTCCAGGGGGGGGGCTGTGTTATGAATTTGGTAATGCAACATCTAGAGCTAGGTAGATCTGAATAGGTAGGTATTCGGCTGTCGTGACAGGGACTCTACATGTAATAAGTTATTGATGTTCAGGCGGTTGTCGGGGTAAGATGTATGAGTGTGGATCTACCTGGAGATTCGAGTGTTAAATAGTGAGGGATTAAAGGTAACGCCCCTGTGAGTATCACCTAGTAATCAAACCTTTGTCCTTTATGGCACTGCAAACCACATAAACATTAGTTAGGTCCTTAGCGCAACATTAAATAATCCCCTTTCCCTGACAAGGACTTCGTATTAAATTGACAGGAAACCAGGTCAAAAACACCACCACAATTGGCCGCCACCGTGTACACCTCCAAAGGCCTACAAACCTGGCCGGCACGTGTTATGCCAGGACCGCAGGGTCGCGTAACGGGGGAGATGTCAGGAGTCGCGGGAGGCTTTGATTGGCTGAGGAGTGCGCAATGTGACGTCATCGGCCACCAATATAGGCGACGGTCGGACGCCATTTCAGGAGTTGAGTTGAGTTCGTGGCAGGCACTGGCAGACGCAGGCAGGCACCAGAGAGTTGAGCGGTGGTGGAGAGTTGGAGAGGACACGCCATTCCAGTCGCAGCTCGAGTGCAGTTCGGGTTGTAGGGAGTCGCAGGAGACACACGAGAGCACACCCAGTTGGCACTGAGCAGTTCGTTGGCACTTGGCTGCCAGCACTCCCGCGTCGAGTCGAGTGGAGTTGAAAGGAGTCCTTCCTGTCCCTGGTCAAGTGGAGCCGCTGGCCTGCGTCGGACGCGTGGTGCTTGGAGCGAGGGGCCTCGTGGTGTGCGATCGGGCCGGAAGGAGCGGTGCTGGACACCAACAATACAAGACGACAAAGACAGATAAGCCCGATCTCCGCGTATATTTTGAACGACGGGACGTGTTATTTTCGTGATTAATCTCCCTCGTTTGTGTTTGCTGTCAGTCGTGTGGGGACGTCCCGATTTAGGTTTATTAGAATTATTAGATTTACCGGCGGGCTTTTTCACTGGCTTTACTTTTCCTAATAAACCCTTATATTACTTTTTGTACATAATATCTGAACGCAGTTTTCCTGGGTGTTTGATTTTAATAGATAAGGTTGCGGAGCCTTCGCTGCGTCCCGCTATTCCGCGCGTTGGTGTTGAACTTGAGTCCGCCATTGAGTGTTCGCCTCGGGAGTTAAAGTCTCGCAAATCGGTCATCCGTAACTGTGGTGTTAATCACGGTTGCGTAACAATATGTAGAAGAAGGATGATAGGTCTATAAGAGAAAACAAATATTTGTAGTGTTTGAGTGGTCTAATGAACAACATTAAGGATAGGTACTACAGACAAAAGGTTCATAAAGATGAGGGTGGGAGAAATAGAGGTGTTTATGATTTTTGAAAAAGACAAGGGGGTAAATGACATTAGATAGGGATTTCCCATGTTAAACGGAGGTGTCCCAGAAGCAACATTATTACACTACTTACATCCACCTCCCCCAAACCTCTACTTTCCTCTGCCCCCCCCTCAAACAACCCCTCACTGTGCCTCATCCCATCACCATCAAACCTTTCATCCTCCTCATCCTTCCCTCTCTTGTAACTCTACTGTAATCTCTGACACACAATCAACTGCTCTCCCTACCTCCTCCTCTCATCCTTCATCTGACCCTACCCCTCCCCTCCCCTGTCCTGCACCCGATGCTCCCCCTCTCTCCTCATTAACGGTATGGACCTCAAACATCCGGGGCCTTCGCTCAAACCTGATTGATCTCTCCATTCAGGTTGCTTCTGACAATCCAGACTTGATCTGCTAAACAGAAACTTTCCTCCTTCAAGATGTCTCTGACTCCTTAATATCTCTTCCTGGTTACTCCCTCCTCCGGTATGATAGGCCTGAGCCTCGTCCTGGTGGTGGGGTGGCTATCTTTATCAAAAACTCTCTTCCTCACTCTCCTTGCACTGCCCTCTCTCCACCCCACCCCCAGGAGTACCTCTGGCTAAGGATTCCTCTCCGCTCCCACCTTTTGTTCATATGTGTTCTGTACCGTCCTCCAAATATTGATGACTCCATTTACATTTCGCTGTCGGACAACATAGACCAACTTCTATCAACTCATCCAAACTCTCTCTTCCTCATATGTGGCGACTTCAACTGTCATCATGCCAGCTGGCTGGGTGTGGGTTCCTCTCTCACCAACCATGGCACCTCAGCAAAGGACTTTGTCGACTCATTGGGACTGACACAATCTGTCAATTTCCCGACCCGGATCTCAGTCAATGGAGTATCTTCTCTTCTAGACTTGATTATGCAAACTTCCCTGCAAATATCTGCTGCTCTTCTTCTGCTCCAATCGGTTCTTCTGATCATGTGCTTATTAAAGTGGACATCTCTCTGGCCATTTTCAGAGAGCCTCCTCAGCGCCGACGAGTCTGGCATTTCACTCAGGCTCACTGGCATGGTCTGCGAG
Organism: Myxine glutinosa; assembly: GCF_964187855.1. NCBI lineage: Eukaryota > Metazoa > Chordata > Myxini > Myxiniformes > Myxinidae > Myxine > Myxine glutinosa. Next base: position 34,146,084 of record NC_136271.1, read on the forward strand.
CAGCCATCAATCATCTGGACTGATGGCTCTGACATCAATTCTTCCTGGGAATTCTTCCAAAGCAAACTGCTCTCTCTCATGCACAGATTTATCCCATCTCATTTTCAGTTGTCTTACCCCTCCTCCCGTCCATGGTACACTGAATCTTGTGGTGAGGCAGTTGCCCTGAAACAACTTGCCTTTGTCTATTGGAAGGCAAATCCAACTGAAGGCAATCTCAGTTCCTTCCACCAAGCTCAGAACAAGTGTGTGTCTACCCTCAGGGGTGCCAGGAAGCACTATCTCTCCACACTCAAGATTGAACTCTCAAACCTGTCACCTTCCTCCAAATCTTGGTGGTGTCTGGTCAAATCCGTTTCTGGTGTTTGTTCCCCCTCCATCCCCTCCCTCACCTCAAATGGCTACACAGTAGACACCGCACATGACAAAGCCGAATGCCTCAACTCGTGTTTGCCTCAAATTCTTGTGTCCCAAACCCATCGCTCTCTGTTCCCACCTTTCCCAGTCGAACCCAACTGTCCTGGACTCTGTGTCCTTCTCTCCTGACAAGGTGGAGAAGTTTTTGTCAAACCTCGACTCTAATTCTGCAACTGGACCAGACGGCATCAGCCCACGGGTCCTAAAATCCTGCTCTGCCGCTCTATCTCACCCTCTCTCTGTTCTTTCCACCCTCTCTTTTGCTCAAGGTCATCTGCCAGCATCTTGGAAATCAGCAAACATTACTGCTTTACACAAAAAAGGCGCAAAAACAGATCCTTGCAACTACAGACCAATCAGCCTGCTCCCAATTATCAGCAAAGTCATGGAATCCATCATTGCTTCGGATATCAAATCCTTCCTCTTCTCCAATGGCTTGATCTCTGATTATCAATTTGGATTCAGACCAGGTCATTCTACTCTGGACATGTTGCTTCTGCTGTCTCAACAATGGATGGAGGTCCTCAATGCCAAACAGGAAATCAGAGCTGTCTCCCTTGACATATCACGTGCCTTCGATACGGTCTGGCACCCAGCTCTGCTCACCAAACTCTCCTCCTATGGTATCCATGGAAATCTCCACTCAAGGCTTGCGGACTTCCTCTCTGGTCATAGGCAACGTGTGGCCCTGAATGGATTTCTCTCATCGCCCCTTCCTGTTCTGGCTGGAGTTCCCCAAGGTAGTGTTCTCGGCCCTGTGCTATTTCTGGTCTTCATCAATGATCTCTCCAACTATCTGGAAAATCCTCTCTATCTCTTTGCTGATGACTCCACTATCTGCCGCTCCATCCCTCATCCCTCAGATCGGCAGTCTGCAGCCTCCTCACTCTCTGCAGACCTGGACAAAATCACAGACTGGTCAAACAAGTGGAACATGTCTTTCAATCCTGACAAATCTCACACTTACTATGTCTCTCCGAAAAGACCGACTGGAAAACCCTCCCATTTACTTTCTCAACAATCCTCTCCAAGAAGTTCTGTCGCTCAAGCTTTTGGGTCTCACTATCTGCTATGACCTTTCTTGGGAAAACCACATTTCCAAGCTGGCCTCCGAAGCCAGTCGCCGACTGGGCATCCTCCGTTGTGCGAAGTCCTTGCTTGGCACACCTGAGCTCCTCACCACATACAAGGCTTTCATCCGCAGCTCAATGGAATACTGTTCCCCCCTCTGGGCCGGTGCTCCTGCCTCACACCTAGCTCGGCTTCACGCTGTTGAAACCAAAGCTTTCATAATCATTGGAATCTCCTGTGATGAAGCTAACTCCGAGGGCCTTTCACTCACTCACCGCAGTCAGGTTGGTGGTCTTTCTGTCTTCTGACTCCTCTCCGGCCTTGCTCCCCCAGGTCTCTCTGTGCTCTGTCCCCCTAATATTCCTGCAGGTCGCACAAGATCTGCCAGCAACCCTCTTATGGTTAAACTGCCAAAATCTAGGCTCTCTGCTCACCTTCACTCTTTCATTCCCCTTTTCTCCCACCTCTGGAACAAACTCCCCCACTCCCTTCAATCCCACTCCTCCCTCCAGGTCTTTAAAACAGCTGTTCACCACCATCACTTATCTTCCCCCATCCAAAACCTTGATCTTTTCTACCTCCGCTAATTCACCCCAGATACACTTTTTTTTTTTTTTTTTGAAATTCCAACTTCTTTCCTGGAAGTCCTTGCAGTGTCCATATGTTTTAAACCTCTCCCACCTCCCCCCAAGCCCTCCCCCTCCCACATTTCTCTCGATGTCCCTGCTCTCAAATGTTGTGTTTGTGTCTTTCCTCCTCTCTCCCCATCTTGTCTACCGCTCCCCTTATTTTGTGTTTTATGTGTCGGTTTGACTTTTTGTGTGATTAATGTTAGCTCTTTCACGAGCCTCGATCTTGTATACAAAAAAAAACCAAAAAAAAAACGGTAAACCCCCTAGGACCCTGATATTTTTTCATGCCGTGAACAAACTTTAGTCACAACACAAGAAATATAATTTGTGCCAAATTTGGTCGCAATCCCATCAGCGGTTTCGGAAAAGAAGTTTCAAGTGTTTACGGGCTGACTGTCCATCAGAAAAGAAGATTGATGGACAGACAACGCGCCATCACATAAGCTCCCATGAACTTCGTTCCAGGTGAGCTAATAATAGATAAAGTGTACTGTATCTGATTGAACAAATAGCACAAAAAATATACTTTTTCATTTATTTATTGAGCAAAATGATCCAACATTCAATTTCTTTGTCAGAAAAAGTATGTGAACCTCAAGGTTAATCGGCTCACTTAAGGGGGTAATTACAGTCAGGTGTTTCAATCAATGGGATGACAATCAGAAGTGAGTTTTGGAGGCCGTCAATATCAGAGTGTGGTCTTCACCACACAGGTTTGTGGAACCATGTCACACCCCAATCAAAAGATTTCTGAGGACCTCAGAAAAGGTTGTCCGACACTCATCGGTCTGGAAAAGGTTACAAAACCATTTCTACTGCTGCTGGGCTCCACCAATCCACTGTCAGGCAGATAGTGTACAAATGGAGAATATTCAACACTACTGTTACCCTCTCCAGGAGCAGTCGTCCAATGAGAATCACTCCAAGAGCAAGGTGTATTTATTCAGGAGATAACAAAGAACCCCAGGGCAACGTCTAAGGATGTGCAGGCTTCTCTTGCATTGGCTAATGTCAGTGTTCATGAGTCCACCATCAGGAAAACACTGAACAAGAATGGTGTGAATGGGGAGACAGCAAGGAAGAAACTATTGATCTCCAAGAAGAACATTTCCGCCCATCTCAAGTTTGCCAAAGGCCACCTGGATGATGTAGAATGCTATTGGAGGATTGTTCTGGGGACATACGAGTCGAAAGTAGAATGTTTTGGTTAAATGAGAAACGTTATGTTTGGCAAAAACCAAACACTGCATTCCAATATTGGAACGCTATCACACCCGAGAAGTATGATGGTGAGAGTATCATGGTTCGGGGCTGCTTTGCTGCCTCAGGTCTGGATGGCTTTCCATCATTGACAGAACCATGAATTCTGGATTGTTCCAGCAAATTCTACAGGAGAATGCCAGGGCATCTTTCCGTGAGCCGAAGCTTAACATAAAGTGGGTCATGCAGCAAGACGAGGATCCTAAACACGCAAGTAAATCTACAACTTGGAGGAGCAGTGCATGCAAGAACGCCCACAAATATGTGAGTTGAAGCAGTTCTGAAAGGAGGAATTGGCCAAAATTCCTTCAAGCCGATGTACAGGATTGAACAAGAGTTACAGGAAACGTTTGGTGGAAGTTATTGCTGCCCAAAACCAGTTACTGAATGTAGAGGTTCACATACTTTTTCTGACAAAGAAATTGAATGTTGGATTATTGTGCTCAGTTGTGCTCAGTTGATTATTATGCTCAGAGAACCATAACAATTACAACTACATATGGGCAGGGTTCAACCCGAAGTGGAGATCGGTTTCTGAGGTTTGGGACATGGAATGTAGGGACAATGACAGGGAGATCAGGAGAAGTGGTGGAAGTATTGGTCAGAAGAAGAGTGGACATATGTTGTGTGCAAGAGACGAGATGGAAGGGAAGTGGTGTGAGAATGGTGAAGGGTAGGCAGGGACAGAAATACAAGTTTGTGTGGCAAGGGTGCCCGGAGGGCGTGAATGGTGTTGGTGTCCTGTTTTCTGAGGAGTTTGTAGACAGTGTGGTGAGTGTGACTAGAGTGAGTGATAGGTTGATGATGGTGAAAATGATGATTGGAAAGCTCTTGGTGAACGTCATCTCGGGATATGCTCCGCAGGTTGGTCGGAGCGATGAATAGAAGGACAAGTTCTGGTGTGCGATAGAGAAGCTGATGGAAAACGTGAAAGATGAGGAAGTTGTTGTGGTAGGAGGAGACCTAAATGGACATGTGGGAAGGAGTATGGATGGTTTTGAGGGGGTTAATGGGGGTTACGGATATGGTGTGAAAAATGGAGAAGGTGAAAGGATATTGGAGTTTGCTGATGGAGCTGATTTGTTGATTTGTAATACTCAGTTCCAGAAAGAGGATAATAAGCTTGTTACATACACGTCAGGTGGGTCGACGACAACCGTTGACTACCTGATGGTGCGTAGGTGAGATAGGGGGCACCTCCGGGACACAAAGGTGATCCCGGGGGAGGAGGCTGCTTCACAGCACCACTTGGTTGTCTGCGACATAAGGGTGAAAGGTGCAAGGAGAGCTCGGTGGGTGAAGTACCAACCGAGAATGAAGGTGTGGAGGTTGAAAGAGGTGACAGTAAGGGAGGCATTAAAAGAGAGGCTGAGTAGGGTCGAGGATGATGTGGTTGAGCTTGAAAGTGGGTGGATGTCATTGAAAGCTAGTCTGTTGGCAGCCGTTGGTGAGGTATGTGGATGGACAAAAGGACCACCGAGGCACTCGGAAACATGGTGGTCGGATGATTGAAGTTGGAAAGAGGATTGATGAGAAGAGGAAGAAGTTCAAGGAGTGGCAGAAGGCAAAGGGTACGGGAGCAGAAACAGCAGAGCATGAAAGTTATAAGGCAGCCAAGAAGGCTGCAAAGAAAGAGGTAGCAAAGGCGCAGGAGGCATGTAGGAAAATGTTCGGAGAACGCTTGGATTCAGAAGAGGGTCAGAGAGCAGCATTCAGGATTGCAAAGCAGATAGCGAAAGAGAGGTGTGATGTGATGGGGGTGAGTTGCTTGAAGGATGAAGTGGGACAAATCGTTGTCGACCCAGATGGAATTAAAGGAAGATGGAAAAGATATATGGAAATGCTGTTGAATACAGAGAATGAATGGGATGGCAACATAGAGAGTAACCCAGTTTTAGGACCGGCAGAGAAGATAACTGAGAAGGAAGTTGAGGAAGTGATAAAAGCAATGAAGAGTAGAAAAGCGGGAGGGTCGACGGAAGTTGTGGGAGATATGTTGAAGACAGCAGGAAGTTGGGGTGTGAAGAGAATGACAGAGATCTGTAATCTGGTGGTGAAAGAAGGCCGCATTCCAGTGGATTGGGAACTGAGTACCCTCGTCCCTCTATACAAGGGGAAAGGTGACCCTCTGGAGTGTGGCTCGTACCGAGCGATAAAGTTATTGGAGCATGGAATGAAGGTATTGGAAAGGGTGTTGGAGAGGAGGATAAGGAAGAAAGTGAAGATCGACGAAATGCAGTTTGGATTTATGCCAGGAAGAGGAACGACAGACGCGCTTTTCATTGTGAGGCAGTTGCAGGAGAAGTACATGGAGAAGAGGAAGAAGTTGTTTCTTGGGTTTGTTGATCTGGAGAAAGCATTCGATAGGGTTCCACGCAAAGTATTGACATGGGCATTGAGGAAGTTAGGAGTGGAGGAATGGTTGATCAGAGTAGTGATGGCAATGTACAAAAGAGCGCACACAGCTGTAAGGACGAAGGACAGGAACAGTGGTGAGTTTGAGGCGAAGGTGGGAGTGCATCAGGGGTCAGTACTAAGTCCACTACTATTTGTAGCTGTGATGGAGGTGCTGGCTCAGAACGTGAAGGAGGGTTTACCGTGGGAGTTGTTGTCTGCAGATGATCTGGTGTTGATTGCGGAAAGTATGGATGGACTGAAGGAAAAGATGAACAAGTGGAAGGAATGTATGGAGACAAAAGGTCTGAAGGTGAATATAGGAAAGACGAAGGTGATGGCAAGTAGTAAAGCATGTGGTGAGGTGGAAAGAACTGGGAAGTGGCCATGTGCTGTGTGCAGGAAGGGTGTCGGAGTGAATTCCATTCAATGTACAATGTGCGCTGAGTGGGTTCATCAAAAATGTAGTGGTCTGAGAGGGTCATTAACCAGTGTGGCAGATACATTCAGATGTAAGGTGTGCACAGAGGGAGCTGCAGATGGAGGAAATGTTGAGTTGGATCTTGGAGACGGCATGAAGCTGGAAGGTGTGAAAACATTTTGCTACCTCGGAGACATGCTGAATGGAGAAGGTGGATCAGACTCGGCAACGGTTGCTCGAGTGAGATGTGCATGGAAGAAGTTTCGGGAACTGAGTGGCATGCTGATGTTGAGGGGAGTGTCGTTGAAGCTGAAGGGAACGGTGTATGCTGCATGTGTGAGAGGTGTTATGATTTATGGGAGCGAGACATGGGTAATGAATGTAGAGCAGCAACGAAGGTTGGAAAGAGTGGAAATGCGAATGGTTCGATGGATGTGCGGAGTATCGTTGAGAGAGAGGAAGACAAATGATGAATTGCGACAGATGATGGGAATAGAGCCTGTGATTGATGCTGTGAAGAGGAACAGGTTGAGATGGTTTGGTCACGTGTTGAGGAAGGATGAAAGTGACTGGTTGAGAAGAGTGATGGAAATGAATGTAGAAGGAAGTAGAGGATGGGGAAGACCGAGAAAGACTTGGCTAAAGATGGTTGAAGAAGAAATGCGGGCAAGGGGGTTAACAAGGAGAGATGCAGAAAATAGGGCAAAATGGAGAAGATTGTCATGGGGACCGCAAGGCTAACCCCGCTCTAGCAGGGAAAATGGCCTTTAAAATGCATGTTGTTGTTGTGTTGTATTATTGTGCTCAGTATATAAATGAAAAAGTATATATTTTTTAGTGCGCTATTTGTTTAATCAGTTTCTCTCTATCTATTATTAGGACTTAGATGAATATCTGATCTCATTTAAGGTCAAATCTAGCCTGGTGTTGGCTTAGCGGTTAGGGTGCTGGCTTGGGATCCGAGGATCCTGGGTTTGAATCCCGCTCGATTGCTGAATTAATGCCAGGGGGGGTTGACTCAGCATGTCATCCTTCTGAGATCGGTAAATTAAGTACCAGTTCACTGGTAATTCCCTGTGTGTCGCAAGAGGCGACTAACAGGGTTGGCGGCAGGAAGGGCATCCGGCCATAAAACATTGCTTCAAAAAGGGGACCAAGGTGCCCGAAAAAGGCCAACCCCCGCTCTGCGGGGAAAAATGGCCTCTAAAGGTGGTTCATTTAAGCTCAAATCTATGCAGAAATACAGAAAATTCAAAAGGGTTCACAAAGTTTTTCTCACCACTGTACATACCAGTGATGTGTAATAGTCATGAGGACAAGGGGGAGAATGAGAGGTAAAGCTGGGAAACTTTTGTTAGAAATAAATATCAATATTGGTAAACATTTTGCATTTTAAATAACGTGGCTGTTTTAAGAAGAGAATAAATAAATCTCATTTCATGTACAACGTATCGGCTTGACTATGTTGAATCCAAGCAGATCTCAGAAGCTGAGAGTGGAGTCTGGAAAGTTATTTGTTCATGAAATATAGATGAGGGATGGTAAGAGAGCTTTGTGGAGGGAGTGTTGTTAGCTCATTTATTAAATTGTGGACAGCACCTAGCTTTTGCATTGTATCATTTTAGCTCTTACACGAGCCTCGATCTTGTATACAAAAAAAAGAAAATAAAAAATAAAATAAAAATAAAAGACGTACTCTCTTCAAAAGTGATTTAACATCCATCCTCAAATGCTAATAGACAGGATACCTGGTTTAACGTCTGAAGCTTCACAGGCAGGGCATTCCATCAAAGATTAGGCCGAAGGACGACATACTCGTTAATGCAATGCCCTGCCGACGAAGCACCAGGATCACAGTTTACAGTCGGATCAGAAATATAACCCAGACTAGACAACTAAATTCTGGCCTATCCTGTCAGTCCAATGAACTCTAGACAAGGGATGGTAAGAGTGCTCAGTCAGTAGCGTGCTCACGTTTGAACAATCTGGTCATGAATGTTCTCCTGTGGAGTCCATTCAAACTAAATTTGCTGTACTGATGTGATGAGAGGGGTGCAGCATCTTGGAGCAGGCCATCCTTTTGACAAGGACTTAAACCTGGCTTTCCCATCTGCTTTCGGGTTGTTCCAGTATATTTTTCAAGAAGAGGGTAGACGAAATGATGTGCTGGTACCATGTTTGAAATCCTTGCATAATTTGAGATGTACAGTATTTTTAAGCGTACAAGTCAAATTGGATTAAAAATTTTTTTTAAAGTTTTTCCCTTCATTCATAGATAAGTCGATTTGGAGTAGAGGATAAAGCTAGATCCCTGTGATTTGGAGTAGAGCTAGATCCCTAAACTGTGATCCTGGTGCTTCGATCCCTGATCACTGGTAATTCCCTGTTTGTCGTTAAAGGCGGCAAAAAGGGTTGGCGTCAGGAAGGGCATCCGGCCGTAAAACATTGCTTCAAAAAGGGGACCGAAAAACAACAACAACCACGGTTCCCGAAAAAGGCCAACCCCCGCTTTGCGGGGAAAAATGGCCTCTAAAGGTGGTTTTATAACTACGGTAGTTTGCAAAAAGTCAGTCAGGGTAATAGAGATAGTAATTCCTCCCTGACATTGTCACAACGCATCGCTGTGACGGTATTTCCAGGGTCATCAATATGAACGATCTATTTTGTGTGTATTATTTGAACTAGTGAGGTACCCGTGCTATGCACGGGTGGGAGGCCAGAAGCAAACAGGCAATGCAGATACGGCGAATGCTAAAGCATGAAACCAATAAATTCCACATTCCTGTAGCACCTTCAGTCGCACGTCAGACATGGACAGCAAGTTCGTGAAGGACTTCCATGAAAAACGTACCCGTTCGCAAACAAACAGGTATGTTCATGCATAGAAACATCGATCGTGGGTCCGTGGCAAATCTGCATATGGCGATCCATGAATTTCACGTTTAGAAAGCAGAAACCGTCACGGCATTTCGTCATTCACTTGAACTCGATATCTCTTTTTTCATTCCAAACAGCATAACTCCAATCACAAATTAAATAACATTAATATAAAAAATAAACTTTTAACAACATTCGTGACATAAACAAATATTTAAATCCTGATGTGAAGTCCCGTACAGTTGGGTGAACACAATTACGAATTCAAAATCGTAATTGTATTCACTCAATTCCAATCACCAATTGATACTTTAACAAAATGATTAACACGATTAACGTTTTACGATTTAACATTACGATTGAATGACGTTTGTATTGGGATATTATCAAACCCGCGCATTGCCGTCATCTGTCCACTTCCGCATTCGCGGCAGGTTCATAATTCTCATCAAAATCGAAACAGTATTTGTAGAATTTCAATAAAAGCCACATCACTGTTCATATCGGTAAATATTATTCCATCGTGTTTGGAAAAACTGGAAAATTGGAAAATTGGAAAAACAATATAGCCTATTTTACTCCACGGGGTCCTAGGATTACCCACCCAAAATATCGTTGCAATCGTTTCAGCCGTTTTTGCGGTACCTTCGAACGGACAGACAGATGGACGGACATTTGGTGAATTATAGTAAGATTACTTTGTAGGACGACCTTTCGGATAAATTCGGAATTTATACATTTCGGGCAATTATCTCTGCAGTGTTTCAATTTAACAATTATACAATTTATTTCAGAAAATATCACACTTAGCAATTTCTTTTTTTTACATTTATGCAATCCAACGTTTTAAGCCATGTACAAGTAAACTCTGAGAACAAGTCAATTCTGAGTACAAGTCGAGACCCGGATTTCCCGGGACAAACGTAATGACTTGTACGCTGAAATTTACGGAAACTTAACGATAAATGAATGAAGATGTTCAATGTAACAATGGGGTTAGTTTGTTGAAGAAAAGTAAATCGACAGGTTGTTATTGGTACGTAGATGCAACACATGCATGATTAATGAAGTGGCTTTGACTGTCGACGTTTCCTTGTACAATCTTTTACATTGGTAGATGTGGATGCGTATAAATAACAGATCCTCCCCCCCCCCCCCCAACCTACAGAATTTTTGCAATGAATTCTGACAAATTGGGCCGAGGTATGAACATTGCTGTATTGAAAGGTATGTACAAAAACTGCATGGAAGCTAAACAAACGACATTGTAATGTATACGATCAAATTGATATAAATCTGCTCACACAGCACAAAGTAACATTCGTGGATGATGAAATGCATTTACAATGACGATTACTACATAAAGGCACAATACAGTAGTGATCGATGTTAAGCATAACGGTATTTTAGTTGAATGTTTATTCGGGAAACTATTTGGTGGACATATCTAGTTACGTCAAATCGTGGCTGACTTCTGGTGACATTCATGATCAGATTTCCCCAAATATCCCTGTCGTGCACATACCGAAGCTCTGGAACCACCTTTAGAGGCCATTTTTCCCCGCAGAGCGGGGGCTGGCCTTTTTTGGACACCTTGGTCCCCTTTTTGAAGCAATGCTTTATGACCGGATGCCCTTCCTGCCACCAACCCTGTTAGTCGCCTCTTGCGACACAGGGAATTACCAGTGAACGAGTACTCAATTTGCCGACCTCGGAAGGACGACAGGCTGAGTCAACCCCCCTGGCGTTAATTCAGTGATCGACCGGGATTCGAACCCAGGATCCTAGGATCCCGAGCCGGCACCCGAACCGCTAAGCCAACACCAGGCTAGGCAACACCAGGCAACACCAGGCCTTTCCCGAAGCTCTGGAACCACCTTTGGAGGCCATTTTTCCCCGCAGAGCAGGGGCTGGCCTTTTTCGGGCACCGTGGTCCCCTTTTTGAAGCAATGCTTTATGACCGGATGCCCTTCCTGCCGCCAACCCTGTTAGTCGCCTCTTGCGACACACAGGGAATTACCAGTGAACTAGTACTCAATTTGCCAACCTCGGAAGGATGACAGGCTGAGTCAACACCCCTGACGTTAATTCAGTGATCGGCCAGGATTCGAACCCAGGATCCTAGGATCCCAAGCTGGCACCCTAACCGCTAAGCCAACACCAGGCCTTTCCCGAAGCTCTGGCAAAGGCATAATGGTTGCAGCCTTTACCTCATCTGCCCAGTGCATACAAGGTGTCTACCTCTTCCTCTTATTCCCCCAACCACACCCAGCATGGTTGACTTCTCCAGACTTTCGTTTTCTGCACGCATGATGTGTCCAAAGTATGACAGTTTCTAATTTAGCATCAGTACTTCGAATGTACATGTTGGTCTCATTTCTTCAAGAACCGATTTGTTTGTTACCCTCACCAGAGGATAGGGTATTGCATTTGGGTCTGTTTGTCCATTTGTTTGTCTGTTTGTCCACACAAAACGTATGTTTTTCTCTGCAACCGTTCATGCGACTGGCACAAAATTTTCACCATAGGAGCCGTTCCTCCTATATAATTTTTTCTGGATAATTATGACATTATAGGTCACGTGGTATGGGCACTATTTTGGAAAAACCGAAAAACTTCGCACCTCCAAAACCGCTCAATGGAAAAAATTGAAACGTGGCTCATTGTCAAGTCCTCCCCATGGGGAACAACATATATTAACTAGCCGAAACCCATGGAACATCCACGGAAGGGAGGATGTGGTGTATGGATAGAGTGTACCATTAATGGATGGCATAGGGGATTTGCTTGTCCGAGTAAGAATTAGGAAGAAAGATGAGAATGAAGAGTGCGTATATGAACAACGATCGCCGACACCGGCACAAATGCATGCTCTGGATTGTCCACTCAGTGGACGGCTTGCTTTCGCCTTCGCCTGTCCAATCAGCGGACGGCTTGCTTCGCCTTCGCCCAGCAGACGCCAATACGATGGCGTCGTAAGATGGCGTCGTATCGGCAGTTAATCGGATGATTTTGGGCCCCAACGTCGGCTAATTCAGATTTTTCGAGTATGTCTGTACGTGATAAACAAAGAGCGCGGTTCGTAGATCGTAAATCCATTAGTGCCGTGGGCATCGGGTCACTGGGTGCGGCGTAAAAGTGATAAAGTCGAGTCCTTACGCTATTATTATCTATCTATAATTCCACTAATCTCTGTGTGTGTGTGTGTGTGTATGTCTGTGTGTGTGTTTGTTTGTCTGTGACCGCTGTTTCTCGACAACCATGGGTCCGATATACTTGCAACTTGCCAGGTATATTGCTGGGGACCCGAGGATGTGCCTTTTCAAGGTTTGAAATTAATCGGACAAGTAGTTACCGAGCTATGTCCAAAAAACGATTCAACCAATCAGAGAGCAGCGAGCTATCACGTGTGCCGAACGTGGCGAACAGACTCTGCCTCGGACGGCACATTTGAGAGCGTATTCATTTATTTCACGTTGGCAAACTATGTTGGCGTTAAACTATGTTTTAAAACTAATTAAAACTAATTTGCGATTCATCGTAACTGCGATTTGCGACCTTCCGGACAGTGAAGACTTCACTTCCGCAGCCAATCACAGAACGCGTTGTTGCGTAGGCGTGGCCGATGTGAGAGCGAGCCGAGCGCGTGCGCCATTACGGTTCGTAATTCGATTTCTTCCGGAGAAAATAATAATTTCTCGATTTCTTATGCGCATTATTTCTCCCAATTCAGTCAGAGCGAAGGGCGGAAGCGAAGAGTGTTGTTTTTTTTGTTTACGGGCGTACGGGCGGGGTAGAGCGTACGGGTAGCGTTTTTTTTTTTTTTTGGCAAGGAACGGGCACCCACGTACGGGCATGCCCTAGTCTATCTATAATTCCAGTAATCTCTGTGTGTGTGTGTGTGTGTGTGTGTGTGTGTGTTTGTCTGTGACCGCTGTTTCTCGACAACCACGGGTCCGATATACTTGAAACTTGCCAGGTATATTGCTGGGGACCTGAGGATGTGCCTTTTCAAGGTTTCATATTAATCGGAGAAGTAGTTACCGAGCTATGGCGATTTCTTTACCAAACTCCGCAAGCCGTTCGCTTTGGACCAAACCATTTCATGTAAATAGAGGGGGGGGGATTGTCACCATACTCGCAAGCCGTTCGCTTTGGACCAAACCATTTCATGTAAATAGAGGGGGGGGATTGTCACCGTACTCGCAAGCCGTTCGCTTTGGCTTTGCGAATGGACCAAACCATTTCATGGACCAAACCATTTCAGGTAAATAGAGGGGGGGGGGATTGTCACCGTACTCGCACCCACGTACCCACGTACCCACGTACGGGCATTGCACCCACGTACGGGCATGCCCTAGTATAGATAATGACATCATCGGTGCCATCATTATGACATCATAAGACCATGAGAATGCTTGATCCGAGCTGTTTGCAATTTTTTATGCATGATCGGCACAAAAATTGATGTGAATTTAATTGATGGCATCATCGGTCACGTGGTTCGACAGCCATATTGGATTGAAAATGAAAACCCTCAAAAATCTTCTTTTCCAGAACGGCTTACTAGATCGATGCGTAACTCCACACACATGATCTACTAGCATTGGGGAATAAAGTTTAAAAACTGTCAAGTCATAGGTCACATGGTCTGGCAGCCATATTAGATTTTATGCAAAATTTGCATAAATTAAACAATTGTTCTTCTCGGAAAGCACTGAAAGGATTGATGCAAAATTTTAACCACATGTTCAACTACCCCATGGGGATATAATGTTGCAAAAAAAAAAATGTCATCGGTCACATGGTTTGGCAGCCACTTTGGATTTAAGGGAAATATTCAAAAAATTGTTTCTCTAAAATGCTTAACCTATGGATGTGAAATTTTACAAACATCAACTTACACCATTGCTGCACATAGTGTGAAAATGGTGACGACATGGGTCACATGGTTTGACAGCTATCTTGGATAGAAAAACGTACCTTATCTGATCAACACGAAACATCACACACGTGATACATTACCCAATCATAGGCGGAGTGTACATTTTTTATGTCATAGGTCACGTGGTCGGAAGGTTTTTCTGGTAGGAAAGTTGGAATGAAAATCGAAGGTTTGCTTGATGTTCTGCATTTAAAAGGACATAACATGAACAAAACGCTAGCAAGGCAATGGCAAACCACCCAGTACAAACCTATCCAGGAAGCTGCTTTGGCTGCATTCAACGCTCTACAGTACAGGCTGCAACCCCTTCCACGCTTCAGACCTTGACAAAATCACAAAATGGTCAAACACTTGGAATATGTCTTTCAATCCTGATAAATTTCACACTTTCACCATCTCTCTTCGAAAGGACCGTCTCCGCCATCTACTTTCTTAACAATCCTCTTGAGAGGAAGAAGTCACTCAAACTCCCTGATTTCACTATCAGCCATGATCTTTCTTGGGCAAACCACATTTCAAAGTTGGCCTCCAAATCCAGTCGACGACTGGGCATCCTGCGTCATATGAAGTCCTTCCTTAGCACACCTGAGCCCCTATCCACCTACAGGGCCTTCATCTGCAGCTTGCTGGAGTACTGCTCTCTCCTTTGGGCTGGCTCTCCTGCCTCACACCTTGCTCAGCTTGACGCTGTGGAAACCAAGGCCTCAAGATCATTGGAATCTCCCACACTGAAGCTGAGTCTATGGACCTATCACTTCGCCATCACAGACAAATCAGTGGTTTCTCTATCTTTCACCGCCTCCTTCCTCATCTTGCACCCTCTGCTCTTTCCGTTCTCTGCCCATCCCACCCACCACACAGATTCCTGCAGGGCACACCCTGTCCAGCATAAACCCCATTCTGGTGAAACTCACAAAATCCAGAATTACTGCTCACCTCCACTCATTCGTTCCTCTTTTTTCCCCCACCTGTGGAAGCAACTTCAACATTCTCTTCAATCTCGTTCTTCCCTCCAGGTCTTCAAGACAGCCGTTTTCCACCATCTTAGATTGCCCTCCATACCAAATCATGATAGTTTCTACACCTGTTATTCCCCCATCCAACCCTTGTGTACGAGTTTCCTTGTGTACCAATCTTGTCCACCCCATGCATCCTCTCCTGCCCCTCATTCCTTCTCACACCCATTGCCTCATCCAGGTTTCCCTCTATTTTGTCCTTCAACTCAGCTGATAGTGCCCCCCACCCCCATTCCTCTGTACTGTTCCTCTTGTCCTGCTGCGGATAAATCTCTTCCATGAGCCTTGACTATGTATTTTAAAAAGCCGGGAAAGTGGAGCTTTGGAGGTATGCTCACGCATTTGTGAATGGTCTGTTGGTTTTGAAAAGCTGTTTATACTTTCAGTCTCCAATGCAAAAGATTTGCTTTTCAGACCAAATGGCCAAAAAAAAAAACTAAAACGTTAATACACAGGTGCGTGTATGTCAATAGTTTTTCTCTATTTGCCTATAAGAGTTCTTGGCAAACAAATAAAGAAGGAAGAGGGGGCTCTCCTCTCCTACTCGGCTCATGTTGGGCATTGTAAAGATTAATCAGGAGTTTGAGAAAGTTGCGGGTGTCTCATGTCTACCCCCAACAAAGCTCTCCAAGCGCACCTCTTTCCAGGTTTCCAGTTTTACCTTCCACTTCCGTGCTTGAGGGTTTGTTGCTGTATCCATCTTTTCGCTGCCCTTCCTACACCCCGCCAACCCGTGTCCTCCCCTTGACTTATTTGTCCAAGTCTCCCTCGACTTTGTCCCTCAACCCTGTTGTTGGTGTTTTACCCCCCCCCCCCCCCCCACCCCCTCCTCTTTCTCTCCTATTCTTTTCATAATGTTACATTCTGATCTGTCCTTTATGTTCTAGCTCCTCCAAAAGATTCGGCACTGTATATCAACCCCACCCCCCCCTATTAAAAATAGCTTACATTTTGTGGGTAAAATAAAGTTAACTTTAATTTAATTATGATGTCAATTTATTCTTTAACTTCTCAGCCGGCTCAATTGGAAGAACTTGTGAATAAGCACAAGTGAGATTCTGCTCAAAATAATGTTACATTGTTGATTCTCTTATCAATGACCGAATCTTATTTTATTTTTTATTTCATGTAACTCTGTGATTAAATTGGTAAAAGTTCATTGCTTTACTTCATTGGTGTTTGTTAGATTCATATTGCTGTTTATTTTTGAACTTTCAGGTATGCTCCCCTGAGGCTGGCTGGCAACCTGTCCTCATCCACATCTCTGTGGAGGAAGTGTTGACCCCCCTGCCTGGGTTTATGACATTATGATGAGGATGCTGCTTTTCCGCTTTGCTGCTTCGTTGACTTTTCTAATTCTGTTTTGTAGTGAGTACGGGAGACATAGACGTAAAGAGCTACGATATGTATGAAGGAGGTAAGAAACGGGGCGTGCACGTTCCATTTGTATTTATGTCTCTACTTTATGAGAATAGTGAAGCCATGGACACAAATGCCTTTGTCTAACACTGCAATTATGACATCATAATGACAAATTGAAGACCAAATTATTATCTAGTTTGTGAATGAGGTTAGGACCACGAAGGCTGATTTTCACATTATGTCTCAGACTTCTCGGATCCAATGGTGAATTTTCTGAAAAGTCTTCCTAACGGATCAATCATCTTCATAGCTACCCACGACGATGGAGCCACAAGGTAAATATGGGGGCGATTTGAACTTACTATGACTTCTCCATATTCTCATAATTGTTTATTGAAAATTTGATGAAAAAGCTCAAATGGTAAAATCGTTATGGCCTAGACACAGACACACACACACAGAGACACACACACACACACACACACACACACACACACACACACACACACACACACACACACACACACACACACACACACACACACACACACACACACACACACACACACACACACACACACACACACACACACACACACACAATGGAGCAATGGATCTTCACAATTTTCAACCGATCTTCACGAAACTTCACCGAATGGTAGAGTTGGTCATAAGCAAGCAGCAGATTATTTTTGGGGTCAAAATGTCAATAGGTCAACATAGGCTAAAGGTCACCAACTTTGTCAAATTTCTAAAATCCTCAATTTTCATCCAATGACTTGAAATTTGAAGAGGATTTGCATATCTGGTCACTGAATTCAACTACCAAGTAATTTTGAGGTCAACAATGGTCAAAAGGTCAACAATGGCCAAAAGGTCAACATATGCCAAGTTTCTAAAATCCTGTTTTCATCCAAATAATTTGAAGTGGATTTGCATATCTGGTCACTGAATTCAACCCCCAACTACACTACAAGGCCAAAAGCATGTGGACACCCGAACATCACACCCGTATGTGCTCATCGAACTTCTCATTCCAAAATCATAGGCATTAATATGGAGTTGATCCCCCCTTTGCTGCTATAACAACTTCCACTCTTCTTTCCACTAGATGTTGGAACATTGCTGCGGGGATTTGATTCCATTCAGCCACAAGAACATTAGTGAGGTCGGGCACTGATGTTGGGCAATTAGGCCTCGACGCAGTCGGGATTCCAATTCATCCCAAAGGTGTTTGATGGGGTTGAGGTCAGGGCTCTGTGCAGGCTAATCAAGTTCTTCCACACCGATCTTGGCAAACCATTTCTGTATGGACTTCGTTTTGTGCACAGGGCCATTGCCATGCTGAAACAGGAAAGGGCCTTCTCCAAACTGTTGCCACAAAGTTGGAAGCACACAATCGTCTAGAATGTCATTGTATGCTGTAGCGTTAAGATTTCTCTTCACTAGAACTAAGGGTCTGAGTCCGAACCATGAAAAACAGTCCCAGACCATTATTCCTCCTCCACCAAACTTTACAGTTGGCACTATGCATTTGGGCAGGTAGCGTTCTCCTGGCATCCGCCAAACCAAGCTTCGTCAGTCGGACTGCCAGATGGTGAAGCGTGATTCATCACTCCAGAGAACGCGTTTACACTGCTCCAGAGTCCAAAGGCGGCAAGCTTTACACCACTCCAGCCGACGCATGGCATTGCGCATGGTGATCTTAGGTTTGTGTGCGGCTACTCGGCCATGGAAACCCATCTCATGAAGCGCCGGACGAATAGTTATTGTGCTGACGTTGCTTCCAGAGGCAGTTTGGAATTCGGTAGCGAGTGTTGCAACCGAGGACGGACAATTTTTATGCGCTTCAGCACTCCAGTTCTGTAAACTTGTGTGGCCTACCACTTCGTGGCTGAGCTGTTGCTGCTCCGAGACGTTTCCCCTTCACTACAACAGCACTTACAGTTGACCAGGGCAGCTCGAGTAGGGCAGAAATTTGACGAACTAACTTGTTGGAAAGGTTGGCATCCCATGACGGTGCCACGTTGAAAGTCACTGAGCTCTTCAGTGAGGCCCATTTTACTGCCAATGTTTGTCTATGGAGATTGCATGGCTGTGTGCTTGATTATATATACACCTATCAGTAATGGGTGTGGCTAAAACAGCCGAATCTACTAATTAGAAGGGGTGTCCACAAACTTTTGGCCATGCAGTGTATTTTTTAGGTCAACATAGGCCAAATTTCTAAAATTCTCAATTTTCATCCGATTGACTTGAAATTTTAAGAGGATTTGCATATTGGAACACTGAATTCAACCACCAAGTATTTTTGAGGTCATCATAGGCCAACCACTTATTTTAGGGATTTCGCAAGTATTGTGGTATGCCCGGCATATTTCTTGTTAGGTTATTTCTCAGAAATAACCGAGTGTATCTCGGTGTCAATACATACGTTCGTTAACATTTGACTGAAACATCTTCTCCCAAACTACCAGACAGATATGGACCATTGGACCAACTTTGGTGCATTGCATCAGGACAGCAAGGTCTCGCGGGGTTGTGCTCCCCACCCGGATGCACCCCCTATAAAGGGGGCATAATGGGAGGAGGGGTTTGCCCCAAATATTGGTATTTCATTTTAAAATCTTCCCAGAAACAGACAGTCAGATCGAGATGAAACTGGCTGTACGGCATCGTGACCATGCCCTAACCTTAAGTTGTGCTCTCCATGGCCATATCTCCCCTGGAAAGGGGGCCACGGGCTCCCTCCCTAACTCTCATTCATGAAAACATATTCCCCTCACAAACTAAATTACCGATACTAGCAACGGCACCCACCTTATGGGTGGGGCTTCAATTGGGATGCCCAAATGAAAAGGCAAAATATCAGAAATTGAAGGCTTTTTTTTAATTTTAAACGATTCATATAAACATCCATTGAATCATATCACACGCAAATCATCAAAATCGAAACAGTACATGGCGCCCATTTTGAAAAAAAGATCGAATTCTGCAAAACGGAAGCGGCCGCTATATAGTCAGGTTCACTATGTTAACAAATATAATTTCGTTCAAAATTTTGGGAGATCAGCAAACCTATACATTTTTGGAATCATCAGAGCATGGAGAATCCGAAAATCAATGTTGGCATTTGCACAGACAGATTTTGGATTTTCAAAATGGCCACCATAAAATACATATTTTGCGCTATCTCGGCTTCTAGTCAACCTAGAGACTTAATTAAATATGCTAATCCTATGTTTTCTGGGTCAAGGAATCCAATAAAGGCCTCAAAATAGTGCTCAGGATTATAGAAAAGCAACAAACAAAGGTAATTGAAAACCATTGTCTTCATATTTGTGATATATCTGTATTACATAATACATGATATTGCAAGTCCTTTGAAGTTATAGGTATGGGTTTATAAAGTAAGAAAGCAGCCTTGTTAGTATCAGATTGAACTATAAGTCCTATACACAGGATCTACTAGGTCTATACCGTTCAGGAAATTGCTTTTACAGATCTTCATCACTGTCCTGAGTGTCATTTTCACGAAGGTGTCTACGCAAATGCCAACATTAATTTTTGGATTCCTCATGCTCTAAATATTCCAAAAATGTATCGTTTTGCTAATCTCCAAAATTTTTGAACGAAAAAAACATAGTGAACTTGACTAACACGTCTTTCTCAGTTGTGCGTTGATGTGTGAAGAGTGCGTGCTGAATCTGTAACACGGAAGCGGCCGCTACACCTGTTTCTCAGTCGCTTTGCACATGCTGCCATGTTACTTCGGAGCCTCACGTTTTTTTTTTTTTTTTTTTTTTTTTTTTTTTTTTTTTTTTTTTTTTTTGTTGTATACTGAATCGAGGCTCGTGAAAGAGCTAACATTTACTTCACAAACAAATCAACCAGACAAACAAAACACACAAAAAGAGGGAGCGGAAAACAAGATGGGGAGAAAAGGGGAAGCACACAAACACAACATTTGAGAGCAGGGAGATGTGTGGAAGGGAGAGGGCTTGGGGGGAGGAGGCGTGGGAAGGGGGGGGGGGGGTGGAGGGAGAAGTATAAAACAAGGACACCAAGGACTTCCAGGACAGAAGTTGGTATTTCAAAAAAGTGGAATTGGGGTGAAATTAGCGGGGGTAGAAAAGATCAAGGTTTTGGATGGGGGAAGATAAGAGATGGTGGTGAACAGCAGTTTTAAAGACCTGGAGGGTGGAGTGGGATTGAAGAGAGTGAGGGAGTTTGTTCCAGAGGCGGGAGAAGAGAGGAATGAAGGAGTGAAGGTGAGCAGAGAGTCTTGATTTTGGCAGTTTGACCATAAGAGGGTTGCAGGTAGCTCTTGTGCGACCTGTAGGAATATTTGCGGGACAGAGCCCAGAGAGAGCTGGGGGGGCAAGGCCAGAGAGGAGTCGGTAGAAGATGGAAAGACCACCAACCTGCCTGCGGTGAGTGAGTGAGAGGCCCTTGGAGTTAGCTTCATCGCGGGAGATTCCAATGATTCTGAATGCTTTGGTTTCAACAGCGTGAAGACGAGCTAGGTGTGAGGCAGGAGCACCAGCCCAGAGGGGAGAGCAGTATTCCATTGAGCTGCGGATGAAAGCCTTGTATGTGGTGAGGAGCTTAGGTGTGCCAAGGAAGGACTTTGCACGACGGAGGATGCCCAGTCGGCGACTGGCTTTGGAGGCCAGATTTGAAATGTGGTTTTCCCAGGAAAGATCATGGCAGATAGTGAGACCCAAAAGCTTGAGTATAGGAAGAGTTCGTCAGGAGTTGATCTACTCTCTCCTGGTACGTAGAATAAACAGTATTTGTAGAATTTCAACAAAAGCCACATCACTGTTCATATCGGTAAATATTTTTCCATCGTGTTTGGAAAAACTGGAAAATCGGAAAATTTGGAAAAACAATATAGCCTATTTTACTCCCAGGGGTCCCAGGAATACCCACCCAAAATATCGTTGCGATCGGTTGAGCCGTTTTTGCGGTACCTTCGAACGGACGGACGGACATTTGGTGAATTATAGTAAGATGGAAGAAATTTGGGACGACAAATCAGAACATTAGGTTCTCATGTGGTTGTGCTCCCCATCTGGATCCGCCCCTACAAGAGGCTGAAAAAGGTGGTTTCACCTCAAATTCAGGTAATTTTATTTTAAATTTTTCCCATAAACGGTGGAGAAATATCTGTTTTGATCATAGTTTGACCTCTGGTGACCATTAGTGATCTCATTTGCATATAACACATATCATTGTAAAGAGTGTCCCAGGACAAACATTTTGAGGGGTCATATGCAACCATAGGATGACTAGGTAAAAAGTTATGGCCATTATGGCCTACCCCTAATTATGGCCTACCCCTAATTATGGCCCACCCCTAATTTTCGGAAATCACTGACACAGGGTGGGTAACATCAAAATATGCGTGGGAGGTACCTTGGGAATGAGTTTTTTTTTCTGTTAACATGGTTTTTCCTAACCCCTAGGGTGGGGGGTACATGGACATACCCGGGAAGTTAAGTTGTGGGGGGGGGGGGGGGGGGGTGCATGTAAACCCTACTCAGCCCACGGACTAAAAGGCTAAAACCAAGATGAGGCATTCACAACTCCTTTATGTGTGAACGATCAATGCACCAAGAAACACCTGTCAGTCATTTGTTCCAATACTAATACTTACCTTAAATGGGGGAACTGAACATAAAAAGTGTTATTGTTCGACAATGGTAAAACATATATGCATAGAAATCGCAAGAAATAAAAACTGACCTTCTGTACTCTTACCTCGTATTCATATTTTCATCTCAAATCAAAATTTCTGGTGTATATAAGCAGTAAGAAGAAATTTGACTTCACTGTTCCAAAACTTATGGAGGGCGCTGTAGATAATCGATAATGAAACCTGCATCCAATTAGGTTAAATCACATCCAGTAAAATAGTTGTAGCTGGGAAGATCAATATTAAGAAATGAAGGAATTGCCATCTATTATTGCTACCGAAGACCCAAGCCCTGATTGTTGGGTAGGTTGTGCGAGTTTATGGTGCCTTCCTTTTTTGTGCACTTGTAAATCCATCCACAGGCAACACAGCTCAGTGGTGAATGTGCGTACCTCTAGGCCATCCTGCCAGCTCTCAGTATATGGGAGGTGCAAATTTATATATTGTGAGCATTCCTTCCTTTGGTGTAGTGCGTGTACCTTAATCAAATGTCGAATATTCATTGTTATACAGATGCGGTAGCATTTATGGATTTAACCCCACACTAACACATATGTCTCCCACATTGTAGGTTGAGTCCGAAGGCAAGGACTGTACTCGGAGAGATGGGAAGCAATGAGATTGCAAATTTGAAGTTCCGAGATAACTGGGTGTTTGTGACAGGTCGTGGATTCAACCTAGCAGGACATTACGAACAGGTGGATGAAGTGTGACATGTCAAATTGTTTTTGCATATTAATATATTATCATCTTGCTTGTGCGCTGCATCGTTATTTCCATCATCAAGACATGCCAGAATTCCATAGGTTGGTGGAGTTCTTCCTTACCTCAAACGTGAATTATTATTCCCACGCATTTTGGAAAAAAACGGAGGAGGGGAGAGGGGATATTGTAATCGGCTCCGTCTGTCTGTCCGTCCATCCATCCATCCGTCACTATCTCCTAAACGGTTGGACAGAAATTCACGAAACTTGGTAGTTATGATCATCACATGGCACAAAGGTGCAAAGGTCATTTTTGGCCCTGCTCTTTGGGGTGGATTCAAAAGGTCAAATGCCAAAAAATACAATTAAGAGCACATTTTAAAATAAAACTTCGTATATGCAATCAACATTGGGGGACGCATTAAATATGTGACGATTCTCTGGATTTAACCCCCAGTTTATGCCCCAGCGGGTGGGTACTTAGGATCACGGGTCAAAACGTGAGTATTTTAACTGTATTCACTATTGGGTCATTCCTGGTGAAAGATGTCATTTTACAACTTTGCTTTAGGTGGGAAACGTGGGGATTTGCAATGGCGTGCCATCGACTTCGCTCTCGTTTTAATTGCAGTTATACGACACAAGTTGCATGTGCTTCGTGTAAAATGTCCATTTAAAAAAACCATCAAAAAATAAATATTTTTTCTACTTTATTTGCTCATGGAAAGAATAGCAATATTTCCCACTTTTACTTCCTGATCACGCTTCTTTGACGGTCACAATTATCCATCTTTCTTGTGGGGTCGGTCGGGGAAAGCTTGGCACGAGTCTTCACGAACCGGCTGGCCAGGCCTGATATTCGACTAGCTCGGGTAGGAATTTGGACATTGTGCTGGAGATAGCTTACCTACTTCCTGATCATTCACGCCATTATATTCACCCAATTCTACTCAATTATGATTATACTGCCTGCAAAAGCACCAGAAACTAGTCAAAAATAAACTCTGGTAAGAACATGACATGTGAGGACTAACACCAAGGTAACAGCATATCTCTTGATGATGCATCGTGTATCTCATTTCATTTGGTTATTCCCTTAGATACCAGATTATTGGAGGGTTTAGCAATTAAAAAGTACATGGACTACTTGGGATTGCATCGTCATAATTTTAATACATTTCACATATATATTATAGACTTAGGAACAAGATAATTTGGCAGCTTAATGTACATATCCAGTGGTCTTATCACTGGTCATTGGCTGGTGCATAATATAAAATGGCTTCTGGATAACGGAGGGAGTGTTGCCTCGAACTTTGACCCGCCACTAGTTCTGTACTCAATAAGTGCCTATCCCTATATTCCTCAGATTATTTTGTGCTTTAACTGCTACATTTCCTTTTAACCATTATCATTTCCATCTTTTTGATGATAATCTTTTTGAACCTTTCTTTCCCTCCTTTCTTCAGATTGTTCACCGAGGTGAAAGCCAACAAAGCTTTGGTGACTGGCCTAATCATGCAGTCAGCGAAGGTTGCCTGCTGTACAATTCTTCAAAACTTCATCAAACAGAGCACTAATATAAGGTTTTATATATGGATTTATATAAGGTTTCATTAATGAGAAATACAGGATGTTCCAAAAAGACCTGGCCAACTTTCGTTAATATTGTTATGTTTGTGGGGGGTAGTGATATGTAGAGTCAGGTAGATTTGTATAGGTAGTTGCTCCGGATGTCAGGTAAGAACCATCACCTGTAATAAGTTCTGTTTTGCCGAATGTCGGAGTAAGGTGTATCTTCGTCCCTGTCACAAGGGGGTGGGCATGTTAACTAGATTAGGGCAAAAGGATAAATTATCCATTGTAAGTCCTACCTGATGTGATTTATCCTTTGCCTCTTTTGGCACTGCACCGTAGACACGAGTGAGAAATGCCATTAATTGCACTAAATAATAACCATAAAACCAACTGGAAGCCAGTCCTGAACACTGCCATTTGGGACACACCAGCTACATCGCCACGAAAGACAGGCAGGCTGAAGACACGCCCCGGGGAGCCGTGATTGGTCAGGGCGGAGCAAGAAGCGACTCGCTATTGGGCGGGAGTTGACCAACGGGAAGGTCAGGGTGAGAAGGAACTCGTGATTGGCCAGGGCGGAGCAAGAAGCTACCCGCTGATTGGTGGAAGGAAGGCCGAGGAGGAAGCAGAGGACCGATTGGCGAAGACCACCGATGACGTCAGGGGCGATCAAGAAGCGGCGCGCTGATTGGTGAAGTGCTAATGACGTCACGACCCGACATTAAAATAACTCGAGTATGGACATTTTCTCTCTTGCCCTCTTGCTTTTTTTACCCTCAGATCTTGCCCTGTTCTTGCTCTCCTCTGGTTCCCTTGTTCTTCTCCTTCACGCGTTTGTGCTTGGACCGGCCGTGTTCAGAGACACCACCGGGAGACGTGCAGAGTTTTGCAGGCAGAAACAACGCGCGACTTGCCGCTGCGGCGCGATGAGACACCGTGCGAGGAATATCCATTATACAAATTGTGTTCCACTTTGTAAAGTATCCAGGTGGGTGGAGATTACCTCATTACCTGATGAAAAAGTATAGTCTATATTGAAGACTCTATAGATGTTTGTGTGGTGCGTGTCTAAAGGCATCTAACGGGTATACAAGTATGAGGTGTGTAATGGTGTAAATGATCTATAATGGCATTGAGGGTTCAGGGTTTAAAGGGTATTTTTCCAATAGTATTTGGGGTCTAAAGGATTTTTTTTTTTTTTTTGTATACAAGATCGAGGCTCGTGAAAGAGCGAAAAAAGGATGTAAATGTCTTCAGGAGTCTAAGGGGACTTAAAAGATCTACAATGATCTAAAGTGTCTAAATTGGTGTAAAAGGCCAAGGGATCTAAAGGGTTTAAAAAGGTCTAACTAAAGAGTATGTTCCAAATCAATTAATACAATCTGTTAAACCTCGTAAGGTTTTCTTTCGGCTTTTTTGTGGCTCTTATATCCATGCTTTTGGGCAATGCATAATGCATATGGATTGGTCAGTATCGAGAGAGTGTAACAATCCCAATAGCATGGCTGAACAATTTTCGCAACTCAAATACTTGGTATAAACATTGTTTTCAATTAACAACGTTTAAATGTCGAACAAATGATAAGCCACGGATCAATATAATGCCTTATGCAGGTTGATAATACAAAGTGTTGCTGCCTTTAAACGGGGAGATTATATATACTGCAGCTTACAAAATAAAGTGCAAAGAACAATAAAGTTTGTGAAAAGTAGTTTTTTTTATTCGAAATATTGAACACCGAAAATGAGCAAAACTAGAACAGCGCTCGGTAGAGCACATACCTCCGCCAGGCTGAACAGTTTATGTTGTGTATCCCACCGAGAGGCCAGATCTGGATTCGGAACTGAACCAAAATCGAATCGGCTTGTTCTTGTCACCTAACCAACTCGTCCACTCGCCAAAGTTTAGTCATAACTCGCCCATAACCTTTTAAAATATCATATTATATATTGCTTTTAGCCCAATCTCTCAATGGTGAAGAATCACGCAAAAATTAAATAAACCTCGTATCCGAATCCATATTCAGATCTTCACCAAAATCAAATCGATGAGTCATTGTCACACACAACCTGTCCACCAAGTTTCGTCCAAATCTGTCCACAACTTTGAGATATCCTGCTATATGTCGGTTTTAGCCCAATCTCTCAATGGTGAAGAATCATTTAAAAAATTATACTAGCCGGATCCAGATCTGGATCTTCACCAAAAGTGAACCAATTCTTCCTTGTTGCACATCCAACCTCTCCACCAAATTTCGTCCGAATCCGTCCACAACTTTGAGATATATTGCTGTATGGCGGTTTTAGCCCGATCACTCAAAGGTGAAGAATCATTTAAAAAAATTATACTAGCCGGATCTGGATCCTCACCAAAATGTAATCATTTCGCCCTCGTCACATATGTCAGCTACATACATCTCTGCCAAATTTCGTCCTTGTCACATCCAAACTCCCTGCCAAATTTCGTCCGAATCCGTCCACAACTTTTTAAGATATATTGCTATATGTCGGTTTTAGCCCTATCACTCAAAGGGGAAGAATCATTTAAAAAATTATAGTAGCCGGATCCGGATCCAGATTTTCACCAAAGTCTAATCATTTCGTCCTTGTCACATACACTACACCTCTCTGCAAAATTTCGTCCTTGTCATATCCAACCTCTCTGCCAAATTTCGTCCGAATCCGTCCACGTTTTGAGATCTTGAGATTTTGAGGGGTGAAAACAACCTCCGTCCACCATCGGTGGCGGAGGTAACCAGCTAAATGGCACAAACAAATCCGGCGTTTAACTGGACTTAAAAAGCAATCATTTTCTCTTCCTGAAAGTAACAAATCATTCTTTCAATCTGCAAATGAAATGAACTCATTTTTTGCCAAAATTTGTTGTCTGTCTTCCTTTTTTTGCCAACAAAAAAGCTGTCATCTGAATTTATTTGGCATATTGAGCTACTCACCACATATAAAGCTTTCATCCGCAGCTTGATGGAATACTGTTCTCCCCTATGGGCCGGTGCTCCTGCCTCACACCTAGCTCGGCTTCACGCTGTAGAAACCAAAGCTTTCAGAATCATTGGAATCTCCTGTGATGAAGCCGATTCTGAGGGCCTTTCACTCTCTCACCGCAGGCAGGTTGGCGGTTGGCGGTCTTCTACAGACTCCTCTCTGGTCTAGCTCCCCCTGCTCTGTCCCCCAAATATTCCTTCAGGATGCACAAGTTCTGTCACAACCCTCTTCTGCTGAAACTGCCAAAATCAAGACTCTCTGCTCACCTTCACTCCTTTTTTTCTTTCCAACCTCTGGAACAAACGCCCACACTCTCTTCAACCCGTTAAACCCAACATGATAAACTGTTCAGCTTGGCAGCATTCTAGTTGGCACATTAATTATTAGCCTGAGAAATATTATCATTGAGGGGGGGGGGGGGGGGGGGGGAACTCAATCAAGAGTAGAGGAAGAAAATTGGGAATGCAGGTATATTTTATTCACTGCAATAATTACATACTACCTTTGATATATCCTCCAAATGTAGAATGAATATTATTATTCGAGACAACGCAATTATAACAAGAGTATCAGGTCGTGGTGGCAGAGCTTCGTCATGCGCGCGTAGTTGCTTGCCGCCTTTTAACATCCCAGTTGTACACCCTTGCAATAGCTGGCACACGGTTAGGGATAACATTGTAACATGATAGCAGCAAGTTCCAAACGATACACAAAACATAGCACTTCTCCAGGGAGTCGTGACAAATGGCTGCCAGCAAGAGAAGGATACTGACTTCGGTGGTTGTGATCTGATCACGCAAGAACCCAAGATGCGAGTCAAGCGAGTTTATACTCGAGCGAGCCTGCGTTAGGTTCTTTTCCAGCAGCTGTAGAGCTGCGTCCACCGAGTACTCCATCATGACGTTAGCCTAAACGAGAGAGTATGCCGATGACATTAAAGTGACAACGCATCAATGAGAGATGGTGCAATTTGTGTGGGAATGTTTAAATGGGACAGTACCCCGAGCCAGAGGCAGACAGAGTTTGTCAGTGAGAGAGAAGCTGAAGCAAAAACGTTGTCAGACAGCATGAAATGTGATTCAATATTCTTATCACCATCTTTCTGTGGGGTATGTGGGAAGAGGAGGGGTGAGGAGGGGGGCGGAGGGGAAGAAAAAGCAGATGCAAACCCTTTTTAAACTGTCATTATGTTTATAAATTAAACAAAAGTACAGTGTGTTAAAGTGCAGGCAAATAATACCTGCTTCTGTTGCATATAATGGATGATCTTCAGCGAATGTTCAATATCAGGAATCTGACCACGTAGCCTATGAAAAAAAGTATTACAAAGATGACTGAGGGGAGGGGGGAAGTTAATGTTAGAATAAGACATCTTGGATCTCGTCTCACCCCAATGAGTTCCCTGTCTGTCGTCTTCCCCTTTATTTCATTTATTCTCTGTTGTGCAATCACACCCATCGATTCCTAACCATGTGCTCTAAGGGTAATGGCGTCTCCACTTGTATTACCAGCGTAATGACACGTCAGGGAGGGACAGGTGGCCTGTACTGTACGCTCCCCATGCACTACGTGGCCAATATGGGAATAGCAGTGATGTCAGGCACGGCCTGAATGAAGGCCGTCGCCGGAGAGGTGGCAATCTTACTATAAATAATTCACCAAATGTCCGTCCGTCCGTTGGAAGGTACCGCAAAAACGGCTAAACCGATCGCAACGATATTTTGGGTGGGTAATCCTGGGATCGCCTGGAGTAAAATAGGGTATATTGTTTTTCCAATTTCAGCGTTGGCCACCAGCATTTTCACGTTTGGATTCCCGCATAACGTTATTTTCCCAGGTGCCGCACAAACGGCTGCACCGATCGCTGCACAGCTGCACCGATCGGACACGGTGACCTCGGACAAAGACCTTTTATAAGGACATGGGTTGAACCTCTGCTTGAGAGAATGCCAACCCTCTCCCCACATCATGGTCGTCTCTCCAACTCACAATCCCATGAGATATGCGGAAAGGACGACCCAAAACCAATTATCTTCTTTATGATTTGTATATAAACATCATTAAAAGTAAATAATGACCTCGGCCAAAGTTCAAACGACGTGGGTTTAATCTCTACATGAGAGGATTCCGCATAGCTATTTGGGCGGTGTATAAGCCAACAGATCGTTGTCTCCATCGATCTTGCCGAGGCCGTAACACCTATCGGCTCAAAATCCTTTTAACTGTTGACTTGGTAGTTTTTACAATGAAGGAAACATTAACAATGTTGTTAAAAGTTTATTTTGTGATTAGAGTTATGCTGTTTGAATGAAAAAAAGAGATATCGAGTTCAATTGAATGACGACATGCCGTGATGGTTTCTACTTTCTGAAAGTGAACTTCGCGGATCGCCATATGCAGATTCGCCACGGACCCACGATCGATGTTTCCATACGTGAACGTACCCGTTTGTTTGCGAACGGGTACATTTTTCATGGAAGTCCTTCACGAACTTGCTGTCCATGTCTGATGTGCGACTGAAGGTGCTACAGGAATGTGGAATTTATTGGTTTCATGCTTTAACATTCGCCGTATCTGCATTGCCTGTTTGCTTCTGGCCTCCCACCCGTGTGTAGCACAGGTATCTCACTAGTATAGTGAATTGCATTTAAATATTTATTTTCCATATGCAGAATGGAAATGAACTTATAAAGGGTTCACAGTGTGTAGTGTGTGTGGTACTACAGTGAATGTAATGACCTTAAACAAGCAAATGAGGAGGCCATTTGGCCTGTCATTGCCATGTTGCACTCAAGTTCATTTTACTACAGATGTAATCAATCTTCTTATGTTTTACTGAAGTACAAATAACCCGATTTTGATTGGGTCCCAGCTTGTCTCTCATAAAGCTTAGTATACCAATCACCTGACTGAGTCATTTTTTGCAACAAAACAGAGAAAAATTGGTGTTTTATCATGCTCTTCAAAGAAAAAAACAAAAACAAATGATGCTCGAACTGAAAACCTTTCCTTTACCTCTGACTCTTCTGCATCAAGCCTTGCTCCATGAGTTTGTACTTCTGATGTTGCTCATTTAACCATCGCAGTGCAGCTGGTGCACTCTCTCCCCTCTCTTCCAGAAAGGCACTCACATCGTCCTGTACACAACACCAATCAGCACACCATCTCACACCCCTCAAATGATGTGCATTTCTTTGATAGTGCACACTGTGCTACAACAGTGCAATGTTCTCCATATAATCCAGCAGCCCGCGGTTTACAGCAGCACACCGCCAGCTGTTTTTGCAGAGTTTAAAAGAGAACTAGAGCAGCACTCTGATGTCACGACATCGACAGATATGTCTCCGCCCACATTATTACATCATTATACATATTTGTATCAAGTTTGATTTAAATCCAGCTGTTTTCAAGTATCACAATTTTACCTAACATGGCCTCTGACCTTCCACCTTCGATGCCAAAATCTAATCGGTTCATCTTTTCATCATAACATATACTTATACCAAGTTTGGTCAAAATCCCATCAAGGGTTCACAAGTTATCGTGGTAATAGGATTTTTACCTAACATGACCGCTGACCATTGACTTTGACCCTAAAATCGAATCAGTTCATCTTTACATCATCATACATACCTGAACCAGGTTTACTTGGATCCGTTCAGCCGTTCTCAAGTTATCACAGTAACGAAAACCTATCACGGAAGGACGGACAACCCAAAAACACAATGCCTCCAGCGATTTCGTCGACTCAGGCATACAAATCCCGCTAAAACAACAAGCATTTCAGGATGCAGCAAAAAAATGAACTTGGGGGTTAGAAACCACTTATTTATTGTCCTCAAGCCTGGTCCGTGCTGGTCTCGCTTCCCATCGTCGTGCAGACAAGTGCTGACCCATACGCCTTCATGCTCATAGTCGTTAGCAACAGCCGAAGAAAAATAAGATTTATTGTCCAAAGTAGCATGAATACTAAAATATTGTTACGGCCTGGGGTTTGGGTCCACTACGAGGGGGTTCGCCTCCGTTCCCTCCCGAACTTACCGGACCTGAGGCTGCCGGGCACGAATGACTTCCTACTTCGGCAGGTTGCGAACCAGCAACTACGAACACCAATTGGTCCGTCGCGCGATAGCAGGGACCATCGTCTAACTCCACTTACCTGTACCACATGACGGTTTCAATCGGGGAAAGTACCGTGCGTACCCTCCGGCAGTGTCCGGCGGTGTTCCACTTTCTTTTGTTCCTGGATGGAAATTTAGATGGCCGAGCAACCGTTGGTACCTGCAGGGCTAATGCTAATTTTGATACGGCAGATCGCTAACCTGGGTGCGAGCAATGGCGGATCAATGGAGGAAGAGACATTCACGGACAGAGAGAAAGGCAATGTTTAACGATTTGATTTATTTACAAATATTTACAGTGAAACTTATCAATAGGAAAGAAAAAGGGCAAGAGGCAGAAACATAGCTTATTCTACGCCTTATTACGATCACTACGAATAAACACAACAAGGGTGCTCAGCACTCATTCACAGGGGAGGGGAGGGGTACGAACGTTGGGAACCTGTCATCAAAATGGCCACGATTTTACCAGACGCTTCTCCTCACTACGCCTTTTGTCTCGACCTCACCAACAAACACCAGGCCGGCAAACGGCAGTCCAGAACACAAGCATGTAAAGGTGATCCCAGCACAAACACGAGCAGGTAAAGGTGATCCCAGCAAGAACAGGAGCAGGTAAAGGTGATCCCAGCACGAACATGAGCAGGTAAAGGTGATCCCAGCAAGAACACAAGCAGGTAAGAAGTGTCGAGAATCATGCAGAGCGAGTGCCAGGGAACCGTGCAGAGTGAGTGCCAGGGACACGTGGAGTAAGCACGTCGTGATCTCTTGCAAGGTAAAGTGAGTGTTGTACACACGTGCAAGAATGAAACCGGCCAAGCGAGTGAATCACGTGCAGAGGCAAGGTGAACAATGTTCCAGCCGAAGAGAGAGTCCAAAAACACGTGTGCAGCCAATGGAATCCAAGGCAAAGATTAATGCAGGCATGTACTGAGGCCAGTGAGTACATGCGCACACGTGCATGAGTGAGCGGACACACACGTGCTCAATGAAACCGGCAAAGAGGGAGAGAGTAATCATGCAGGCACATGCTGAGTGAACCCGGCAGAGAGAGAGAGACAGAGACAGAGAGAGAAAACACATGCAAGCCCTTTTGTCCAGCCGTGATGAGGGTGGGGGGTAGGGGGCAGGTGTTTGAGGGTGTCCTGGCCCCTGATTGGTGGAGCCCGTCACTCCGCCCCCACTAGCTCTCTCGAAGGGACTTAGGCCCTGATTGGTGCATATCCCATTGGTCTTTGGTCTGTCTTCTGTCCTTCAAGACTTTAAATCAATCTGTCGATGCAATCTTTGTGCATCTGCCTTGTGAATTATCCCTTATGAGTGGAGGGCCTATCTTCCCTTTCCGCAACGCACAACGACATACTAACCCGAAATAAGGGGAAGGGCTAAGATAGCCTGCTATGAAATAACTATTCTAAGGGACCTGCATGGTAGTTGCCATTACTTTTTAGTAGTTTCCCAAAACTGCAACAATATGCAATTTGGCAATTGTCTGTCTGAATGTGACACATTCTGTCGTTACTTGGGATCGTGGAGGTGACCCATACCCCCCCCCCCCCAAGTTCTGCATTGGGCCACCTCCGTGTTAAGGTGTATATCAATAGCTCAGCGTGGCGTTTTGTGGGGCACAGTGCCAACTGGAAGTAAAAATTATGATAACCGCAAGCATCAATTCTTTCCAATGTAGGATTACTTCTTTAAACAGACACTAATGAAAGAAATTTGAAACAAACCAGGGGTGTGTGTGCTCCATCACCAATAAGCTTGCTAACGCTTGCCAAGCAAGCCGTTCCTCATAAAACACTTAAATGGAGTGCTTAAGCCACTTAGTGAGTGCTCTACAAGCTGATTGGTAATGAACACATCCCCAACATAATGGAGGCATTATATGCTTATCATGCTCCCCACAGTCTAACGGCTCCGAGCTGTCACAACTTCCTTGGCCTCGAGGTAATGTGCTCAAATGAGTCTTTACGCATGAATGCCTGTTCAGTCTTTCTAGCCATAAGATTTTGTGGACTGTACATGGATCGTTTATAACATACACTACATGACCAAAAGTATGCGGTCAACCCTTCTAATTTGTGGATTCGGCTATTTTAGCCACACCCATTGCTGACAGGTATATATAATCAAGCACACAGCCATGCAATCGCCATAGACAAACATTGGCAGTAGAATCAGCTGTACTGAAGAGCTCAGTGACTTTCAACGTGGCACCGTCATGGGATGCCACCTCTCCAATAAGCCAGTTTGTAAGATTTCTGCCCTGCTAGAGCTGCCCCAGTCAGCTGTAAGTGCTGTTATTGTGAAGTGGAAACGTCTAGGACTCTAGGAGCAACAACAGCTCAGCCGCGAAGTGGTAGGCCACACAAGCTCACAGAACGGGACCGCCGAGTGCTGAAGTGCGTACCACAAATAAATTGTCTGTCCTCGGTTGAAACATTCACTACCGAGTTCCAAACTGCCTCTGGAAGCAACGTCAGCACAAGAACTGTTCGTTGGGAACTTCATGTAATGGGTTTTCATGGCTGAGCATACAAGCCTAAGATTACCATGCGCAATGCCAAGCATCGGCTGGAGTGGTGTAAAGCTCGCCACCATTGGACTCTGGAACAGTAGAAACACGTTCTCTGGAATGATGAATCAGGCTTCACCGTCTGGCAGTCCGATGGACGAATCTGGGTTTGGCGGATGCTGGATGAACGCTACCTGCCTGAATGCATAGTGCCAACTGTAGAGTTTGGTGGAGGAGGAATAATGGTCTGGGGCTGTTTTTCATGGTTCGGGCTTGGCCCCTTAGTTCCAGTGAAGGGAAATCTTAACGCTACAGCATACAATGATATTGTAGACGATTGTGTGCTTCCAACTTTGTGGTAACAGTTTGGGGAAGGCCCTTTCCTGTTTCAGCATGACAATGGCCCCGTGCACAAAGTGAGGTCCATACAGAAATGGTTTGTCGAGATTGGTGTGGAAGAACTTGACTGGCCTGCACAAAACCCTGACCTCAACCCCATCAAACACCTTTGGGATGAATTGGAACGCCGATAGCGAGCCAGGCCTAATCGCCTAACATCAGTGCCTGACCTCACTAATGCTCTTGTGGCTGAATGGAAGCAAATCTCCGCAGCAATGTTCCAACATCTAGTGGAAAGCCTTCCCAGAAGAGTGGAGGCTGTTATAGCAGCAAAGGGGGGACCAACTCCATATTAATGCCCATGATTTTGGAATGAGATGTGTGATGTTCGGGTGTCCACATACTTTTGGTCATGTGGTGTATCTTGGTTTCCCCAGTCGTGGCTTCAAGTGTGGCATGCGATATTGCCCCCGACACCCTTACGGACCAATTGTGACCTTTATTCAACGCATAACCCCATTCGTAATGCATACTTGCCTATAAGCTGTGTAGCCTGGGTTTGAATCCCGACCCAGCTATAAACTGTCAAGCCGGTGTTTCACAGGCAGAGCGATTTCTCCATGTGGCCCTCAGATGGACGTTAAACTGGGCATCCTGTCTGCTGGGTCGGTGGATGCTAAAGATACCGCAGTTTCCTTCGCAAAGAGTAGGTGAGCTACGAACGACTTCTAAGTTCCTGCTCTAACCTTACTAAAACGTGAGGTCTTGGCAGCTCGTTCGTGAAAGATTTCGGCCAAGCTTTCCATGGCCAACCCGACAAGACGTGGGAATAATTGTGGCTGTTATAGAATAATAATAATAATAAGAAGAAGAGTATGAACCCATCGCCATCTGCATGATCCGCAAGGAAGAGCCACCACCACCGCCATCCCACCTCTCTTGGCTGTTCCCATAGGAAGTAGGTGTTTCTAGTTTATTTAAAACTAACAGGGGTACCTACCCAGTGTTTCCCAGTCCATTTTTTGTGGGCTCCAAAACACTTACCTGCACCCACAAAGGAATGGGGTCCCCACACACTTCCCTTCACTCACAATAGAGCGATTTAAAAAAAAAAATCCCCTAAAATCCAACCTTTTTTTTTTCTTAAAAAATGTCAATTTCAATTAATTTTTTTGGTCCAAAACACTCCCTGGCACGTGACACGCACCTATCTCTTATAGTGAAGATTAGAAAGAACATCGGTCTCACTGTAAAATATGATTAACATTAATAATCTTCCTTGCTTGACATTCAGCATTCAAAAGGAGCACCAACAATCCACATAGGTTGGCATCCATGGGGAGTAGGGTGGTTCTTAGCTACATCAGGCAAAAAAAAAAAATTGAATTGTTTTACTCCTAACCGTTAATTTTTTTGGTATAGAGGTAAAACTTCTGCCTGTGAAATATTTTTTGAATACATCATGTTTTAGGGGTTGCACAGCGACTCATGGTTGCCAGCCACTCAATGTTTGTGCCGGATAAGCTTCGATTTCCTGCAATCGGGAAACCTCTTGCGATGGTCTGTCACAACTTGAAGCAGATACTGGGTTTGTTGTTCATCCCTTATCAGGAGACGATTGTACTCTTCAATGAGAGCAACTGCATACACCAGGGTACGGCTGTACTGTATTCAATAAACTTAAAAACAACTTCAAAATGTGCAGTAGATAGCAAGGTCATAGGTCAACTGTAATGGTTAAAATCACAAGTATAGCAGTGGAGAATAAATAATTAACTCCAAACATTTATGTGAGCCAAATATGTGAAATTACAAACTCCATGTGCAACCCCGAAATTTAGTCCAAATGGCTTAAAATTTCAAAAGGGTTTTTTTCACACTTACAAAATTTTTTATGTGTTAGGAGCATGACTTTTCTAACTTTCATTTTTAAGAACCACCCTAATGGGGAGGAGGAAATTATTCCTTAGGAAATGCCCTGCTGAGTGCGGTGAGAAAGGTGGTGCCATTGTTGTGACACCACTAGTATCCAGAATGAACCGGAAAATGACGTCATTACCCCTCAATCCAGTGGCTGTGTTTGTCCGGTCTAAGTCTTGTGCCGCGTCTCATGCATTCATCTGTATATGCATGTGTGTGAGATGCGAGTGTGGCAGCTCCATTACCAGCCGTAGATCCTGCAAGTTAAAAAATAAAAACCTCCAAAGGTTGATAAAAATGGGTTCAGAATCACAAGACTTAGAGACAAGAGTTCACATTTTATATTACAATACGTTATATCAACAGGTCAATTTTTACATTCAAACAAGTGTCGGGACTGTGGGTATGTGCAAAGATTTACAATTCAACTATTAGTAATAGTATTACAGCACCATCTACTTTAGCTCACCTGGACCATAGCTCAGGTGAGGTACTAGCATCGTGTGGTGTCCGTCAGTCAGTCAGTGAATCAGTATGTAAACACTCGGATCTTCTTCACCGAAACTAGAATCACAATTTCGATGAACCCTTACCACAAGCTTCATCACCCGTGAAGCTAAAACGAATAGTCCTATTTTCACCAAACTTTGTAGAACTTCTGAGGACCAAGGAAGGCCTCCTGATGTTTTGCAACTACCATCAAAAATGCACATTAAGGAGGTCAATTTATAGGTCAAAGGTCATTACCATTCCAGGGTCGCTACTTTTGGCTTCTCAAAGTATTCACCCGATGTGATGTAATTTGCATGGTGCTTTCACAAGTTTGTTCAAACCATCGGCTAATGTACATATTTTGTGGGTCATCCATACTCTACCAGTGCTTACCTGGCTCTACCAGGTGAATTGCCCCATATTTTGTATATCCTATCATCCAACAGCCAATCAGTCACACTGTGCTGAGCATGCTGCATTTCCCTTCATTATTAGTTCGTTTCTTGCAAATTGGTGACATCACCCCAGATCCACTTTTTTGAAATACCGACTTCTTTCCTGGAAGTCCTAGCAGTGTACATGTGTTTTTTTTTTACCTCTCCCGCCCCCCCCCCCACCCCACGCCTCCTCCCCCCCTCCCCTTCTCCCCCCCCTCCCCTCCCCTCCTCCCCCCCTCCCCTTCTCCCCCCCCTCCCCTCCCCTCCTCCCCCCCCTCCAAGCCCTCTACCTCCCACAGATCTCCCGATGTCCCTGCTCTCCATCTCGTCTCCCGCTCCCTTTATCATGTTTTATGTTTTATGTGTCAGTTTGTCTTTTGTGATCAATGTTAGCTCTTACACGAGCCTCGATCTTGTATCCCCAAAAAAAAAATAATAATAATAATAATTAAATGGCACAAGTAAGGTCACATGTGCAACTCCAATTTGGGTGAGCTCAGCCATATCAAACCTCATTAGCAAGAATCTTTTTTTTTTTTTTTTTTTCCCCCAATTAAAGATTTTACCTACATAAAGAGTAAATTGGATGGTAAACACTTACACCGACTTCTCAACCAATAATCAGTTTATCTATATATATAAAACAGTTTGTGTGTGTGTGTGTGTGTGTGTGTGCGTGTGTGTGTGCGTGTGTGTGTAATGTTACCGATAGACTCCTAAACGGAGGCTCACGTACTTGATAGTTGGCACAAACATAGCCATTGAGCCTGGGAAGAACATGGCCAACCTAAAAATTTATTTCATAATATTTTTTTACCATATTTTTACCTCAGCGCATTTCAGCGAGGCATATTATGACCGGAATGGCAGAGCAGCGTGCTGATTCGCTCAGAGCGATCACGTGATGTTCCAACTTTGCCGCCATAATCTCACAGTTATGCGTTCGCACGTAATTCAGTTTTTTCACATTTCAGCGAGGAACATTGCCGTTCACACCACATAGGTTTTTTTTTTTTCATCTTTAGATCCATATTTTTTGCCATAACGTAGCGCATTATGGCTCTCTCGAGCTCGAGTTAGCCAATCACCTGGGTGCATGAGGCCACGTTGGCCACGACGCAGAGTTGCAATCGATCGCTCAGAGCGATCACGTGATGTTCCTTGCCGCGCGATTGCGTTTTTTCACATTTCAGCGAGGAACATTGCCATTCACACCACATAGGTTTTTTTTCTTTCATCTTTAGATCCATATTTTTTTCAGCGAGGAATATTATACACGGAATCTGAATCGGTGGCAGAGCAGCGCGCGCCCTCCCCCCTCCCCCTCCTCCTCTCCCATCCCTCCCCCTCCTCCTCTCCCATCCCTCCCCCTCCCCCCTCTCTTCTCCCTCACGTTTATACACGGAATGCCGGGTACTTCCCCCCCCTCTTCTCTCCTCCCCCCCTCTCTTCTCTCCTCCCCCCCCCCCCTCTTCTCTCCTCCCCCCCTCTTCTCTCCTCCCCCCCCTCTTCTCTCCTCCCCCCCCTCTTCTCTCCTCCCCCTCCCTCTTCTCTCCTCCCCCTTCTCTCCTCCCCCCCCTCTTCTCTCCTCCCCTCCCCCCTCTTCTCTCCTCCCCTCCCCCCTCTCCTCCTCCTCCCCTCCCCCCTCTCCTCCTCCTCTTCCTCCCCCTCCCTCCCTCCCCCTCCTCTCCCATCCCTCCCCCCCCTTCTCCCTCACGTTTATACACGAATGCCGGGTACTTTCCCCACCCTCTTCTCACCTCCCCTCCCCCCTTCTCCTCCCCTCCCCCCCCTTCTCCTCCCCTCCCCCCCCTTCTCCTTCCCTCCCCCCCCTTCTCCTCCCCTCCCCCCCTTCTCCTCCCCTCCCCCCCCTTCTCCTCCCCTCCCCCTCCCCCCTCTTCTCCCCTCCCCTCCCCTTCCCCCACCCCCGCCCGGCAATGCCGGGTACTTCTGCTAGTATATTACATTTCAAACTACCCCGAGTGATGATGCCTCGGTCGATCATGCACTCACCATTGCCGAGATTGGAATCGATTTTACTAAAAGCTCATTCTGAAAAAGCACCAGCAGACACCAGCAAGGTTGCAAACATTATCATACACTTATAAACTAACTATGGTTTATACTTTGTCTTTGTAGCATTCATAAGCCTGCAAGTTCATGAACACGTACATGTGTTTGAATCAAATGACGCGAGGACAAAACCTTATGAACCTGCATTGGCGACAGCACAAATGTGCATTTTCTGAGTGCAATTATACATCAAACACTTCATCAGCCCGTGAAGAGATCGCCAAACATACCACAAATAAAGCCTCCACGATTCCAAGATGCTTCTTCTCTGGAGCCGCCATGTCAAATACGTCACATCCGTTAATTTTTTTTAAAAAAACTTTTCATTCGTTCTGATTAAAAAAAAATTAAATCACCTGTCCGTCCGTTAGCGATACCTCACGCGATGTAAAATGTGTTGTGACATTTCGTTAAATAAAATTTCAACGACAAAGAAATATGACATAGAAACCAGTAGTCCTAACTAGAAAAGGCTATTCACCTCTGCAATTACACGTTAATGGTGTATCTTGAGTAAAGTAAGTAAATGGAAAAGTCAAGTAAAACCGGCAAATGGAGAACATAAAACAAAAATAATGAATATATGTTGATCACTAAAATGGTCGTTTAAATAATGCTGTTTTGCGTTTTTTATGCGTCAAATTTTTAAACCAACTTTGAGCTGTCAATCCTGCGTTCAATCTTCAATTCCCGACATTCGATTCATCGGCAGGACGTCGTGCTACAAAGTGCGCCGTGCCTTGGGATGGACGTTAAGCCGGGTGTCCTATCTGCTTGGACATTCGTTGGTGGACGTTCAAGATCCCACGGTATCATCCACGAACAGGCGGCAAGGTATCGCTGGCATCGAGAACAAATTTGTGGTGGACAGCGTACAGCCGTACACTGTACACTATTCATTTTTTGGATGAAGCGGAAGTTGGAGAGCCCAAGGGGGCGGGGCCACACGCTTGCATTCGCACAGTGGAGAGGGGCTTGCTGCGGGTTCTTTGCTTTTGTGTATTGTGACTTGTGAGCACAAGGATCGACAACGCACTCAACTTGCTTTGTCAGTTTGATACTTTACAAAATTACTGAGCAGTACATTGGTGGTGGTTCGTGTGCAGCCTGTGGTTGCTGGTCGACCTCAGAAGGATGACAGGAGCAAAAAAAAAGAAAAAAAAGTGAATTTAATTCAAATTAATTAACTTTAATTTATATTTAAACTAGCAGAAGTACCTGGCATAGCCGGGCGGGGGAGGGGAGGGGAGGGGAGGGGAGGGGAGGGGAACGGGGGGAGAGCGAACCCCTTGGTAAAGCGAGCGATTTTTTTTTTCATAGCGTCATAGCGTTATAGCGATTGTTTTTTTCATAGCGTCATATCGTCACATCGCGTCATATCGTTCATAGCGTTTAAAGCGTCATAGCGTTCAAAGCGTCATAACGATTGTTTTTTTCATAGCGTCATAGCGATTTTTTTTTCATAGCGTCATAGCGTTCATAGCGTCATCACGTGATCGCTCTGAGCGAATCAGCGCCCACCTGCTCTGATTCCGTTGAATCCGTGCGCTGAAATGCACTGAGGTAAATATGAATAAAAAATATGGATCGTCAAATATTTTGAGTTCGGCCATGTTCGTCCCAGGCTCAATGGCCATGTCTATGCCAAATATCAAGCACGTAAGCCTCTCCGTTTAGGAGTCTATCGGTAACATTATACACACACACACACACACAAACTGTGTTTTATATATATTGTTACGGACGCGGTTTAGATGTTATTTTGACCGAGCGGTTGGTATGACCGCGACCGAACAGTTATTCCCCGACTAGACCCCGATTCCACCCAGACGTTGACCAAATCGCGCTATGCTAAATCAATGATGGAAAGGACACAACGACTGGGATAGATGAAACGACGCAAGAAGGGGTACAGTTCTCAAGACCTCCGGAGGAGGGTATAATTACAGTGGTGGAGAAAAGGGGGTAGATTACACGGCAGAGTGAGGTAAAAGACACAGAAGAGATGGGCACTTAATTACCGTCTTATCTTATCCCAGACAGACCACAGACAAACGGAACAAGGCTGACTTACACAGGGATTGATGGCAGGAAGGGACAGGTAGGTCGATAGCACAAGGTGCAC
Organism: Myxine glutinosa; assembly: GCF_964187855.1. Lineage (NCBI taxonomy): Eukaryota > Metazoa > Chordata > Myxini > Myxiniformes > Myxinidae > Myxine > Myxine glutinosa. The sequence goes on from NC_136271.1 coordinate 34,187,490, forward strand.
CTTGGCTCGGGGACAGGATAAAGCACGGTCCAGTCCAGAAGATGCGGGGAGGCCTCACAGCGCTCGGAGGGTACGTCTTGCTTGCTCCAAGCTCAGCGCGCATCTGACGTCACCTCCCTCTTCCTGCGCATGCTCAGCGGGGAGTGACACGCCCTCGGCTGGTTGGCTCCGCCCCCCTGGGGCCGGTCCGCCGCTTCCATTGGGTGCGGGGGTTACCGGGCTCCGCCCTTGACGAGGAGCTGACAGGGAGCCCCTATTTGGTAACCCCGTCGAGCACATGTTCGATGGCGGCTCGTTGGGAAGGCCTCATGCCCTCCCAACACCCCCTACCAACCAAGCCGGAGTGAGGGCGCGCACTCCCTGTGCACGCCGCCGCCGTTGCTGTTGTTGTTGTTGCTGAACCGTGAGGAAGAGCTGCGGGGAGGTATTGGGAGGTCCTAAACTTCCTAACGGTGCCATACAATCACATTCTGGTGCAACGAAGGGTCAGAATTAATGGAAACGAGTCCTTAACTGACATAGACTAAGAATAACTAGCAAGATGTCCTATAGTTGTCTTACATGAGATGCGGTGAACCTGGGCACGACATTTAATGGGGGAAATAGGGGGAGGTCGGGTCTACAGAGTGTTGTTTACAGAAAATGGGACTAGGGAATGGGGGATTGGGGATAGTTGGGAAGTATTGAGGAAATAGGGGAATATTTACAAGCGGATATGGATGGATGCAAATCCCATATCCGCAACAATGTACTTATATAGATTAATTCACATTTATTAGGTACAAATTAACGACACGAGTCCGACTCAGATCATAAAGGAGTCGAGGTTTGTACAGCAGGTTGATGGACAGGGCTGGCAGGATGGCCTACAGGTACCGGTAGCCACACTCTCCTCGTCTAAGCTGTCTCGCCTGGGTTCACGTTCTCATCCCAGTTTTCACAAGTGTTGGTGGACGTTGTATATCCCACGTTATCATTCGCGAAGAGTACGAGCTATTCCTGGCACCCTGGCCAGATTACAAATCCCTGCTCTAACCCACAGTTGGCAGTGCATCAGAGGCACAGCTGCACAACCTGCTGCACATGAATAAAGAAATGTGCCGATGCTCCCGAATTCAGTTTAGAACTTTACTAATTAGTCAAGTTGTAGTGAGAAAGTAATCTACAGAAGCACAACGTTTAGTTTCCTGTATGTCTTGTTGGATGAAGGTGTGATAACATCAGACAAAGTCAGAACTGGTCTTGTACTGTTTTATTGACAAAAATAACAATTCTGGCAATAAGGAAAATGAACATGCGACATTTACAAAACTTTTTACAATAACATTTAAACAGCTCAAACGTAGTCCGAAGGACCAGGATCACTTCAACCCTGATGTAAGAATAACTGGGTGACAATTTAAATTACAACTAGGAATGAACCCGTCACTTCGCTGACAGTAATTGAATGAACAACATAACTAAGAGTAATAGATGTTACAGTACACTTTTCACCAACAAACAATCATCTTGAGGTTTAGGTCACTCGAACTCCTCAGCCTCACTATCGGCCATGACCTTTCTTGGGCAAACCACATTTCAAAGTTGGCCTCCAAAGCCAGCTGCCCACTGAGCATCCTTGGCACACCTGAACTCCTATCCACCTACAAAACCTTCATCTGCAGCTTAATGGAGGACTGCTCTCCCCTCCGGGTTGGCTCCCCTGCCTCACACCTTGCCCAGCTTCACGTCGTAGACATCAAGACCTTTAAGATCATTGAATATCCCGCAATAAAACCGAGGCTATTGGCCTATCACTTTCCCATCGCAGACAGGTCGGTGGTCTTTCTGTCTTCCACCACCTCCTTTCTGGTTTTCCATCCTCTGCTCTTACCATGCTTTGTTTTCCCCCACCCCCCTCCTAAAGTCTCTGCAGGGTGCACGTGGTCCACCATCAACCTGCTTCTAGTAAAACTACCTAAATCCAGGATTAGTCCTCACCTCCACTCATTTGTTCCTCTTTTTTCCTGCCTGTGGAACCAACTTCCACATTTTCTTCAACCTCTTTCTTCCCTTTAGGTCTTCAAGACAGCTGATTTCCACCATCTCAGATCGTCCCCAATCCATGATATTTTCTATCCCTGTTATCCCCCCCAACACCCCCACCATCCCCAAGTCCACCTCCTTCCAAATTTCCAGTTTTTTCTTCCTGAGAGTTTGCTTCTGTGGATATCTTGTCTATCACTTGTGTCCTCCCCTACCCCTCATCCCTCCCCACATCTGTTTCGTCCGTGTCTCCCTCAATTTCCTCCTTCAATCCTACTGTTAATGTTTCCCCACTATCTGTTTCCTCTGTTTCTTCGACCCTCTCTCTCTCTTGTTCTTTGGCATCTTGATTCATTCTGTGTTCTAACTCTTCCATGAGCCTCGACTCTATACAAAACAGTACAGCAGTACAGTTTGACCGTCAATATTTGCAAAAAAGAAAAAAAAATACACCGCCATGAAGGCCCAGCCTAGAGCTAAACGTAATGACGTTCCAGACGTAACGCCATCTCATTACACCACCATTTTACTAAATCCGTCTACGGTCGTCAGATATATGGGTTATCGGGTTCAACTGCCATCAGCGAAGCAACAGAACGAGTTGAGTGCTGGACACTGGGTTGAGGTGCTTGTCTGTAGCCTAGTGCTGGATGTAATGATGTCCCAGACGCAACAGCATCCCATCAAAAAGAGTGTGACAGACAGAGAAATGGACAAATCCGCCCAATTTAATAAATAGATGATTTTAAGTCGAATAAACTTCTTTCTTTTTTTTAAATAACAATACATACAAGGCAGGGAGGTGAAATCTGCTGCAAGTGATGTGCAATGCACGAAGAGTAAAACGAGTGTTCATTTACGTCTGTTGGATGTCTAATAAAGAAGATATAAGCACGCCTGACACGAGGCCGAGGCTTCACACTTTGGCACACTCACGAAGGTGCACCGTTGAATAAACTGTTCCAACCCGTCATTTTTGACAGACTTATTACTAGTTGGAAGTAATTATTCCAAAAGAGTAGAAACTTGGTATATAATGCAAAGAAGATATGATGGAATCACATCTCATGTGTAAAAACGAAATGCTCAGTAACACCAAGAGCAGCTTGGACACGAAACGTTTTTTTTTTTTTGTATACTGAATCGAGGCTTGTGAAAGAGCTAACATTTATTGGCGCTGAGGAAGCGCCTCTAGCGATTGACTTCCAGCCAGTGTAACGCTAATTCCTGTCACAGGAATTCTGAGATCATATAAGTGGGCGTGGCAGTTCCTGATTGGTTCGTGTTGGGGAACGCCTTCTCGCTGCCGACGTGACGTAAATTCGCGCACGCGCACTGGTGAAGCTTACTCGATCTTACTCGATCCCATATTACATGTACTTTCATTGCATACAAATTATACTTCCTCCTAGAAATTCCATGCCCGAACCTCAGCGCAATCCAAGAGGATTCACTTGTTTCACAAACAAATCAACCAGACAAACAAAATATACAAAAAGAGGGAGCGGAAGACAAGTTGGGGAGAGAAGGGGAAGCACACAAACACAACATTTGAGAGCAGGGAGATGTGTGGGAGGGAGAGGGCTTTGGGGGAGGAGGCGTGGGAAGGGGGGGGGGGGGGGGATGGGAGAAGTATAAAACACAAGGACACCAAGGACTTCCAGGACAGAAGTTGGTATTTCAAAAAAAGTTGATTTGGGGTGAAATTAGCGGGGGTAGAAAAGATCAAGGTTTTGGATGGGGGAAGACAAGAGATGGTGGTGAACAGCTGTTTTAAAGACCTGGAGGGTGGAGTGGGATTGAAGAGAGTGAGGGAGATTGTTCCAGAGGCGGGAGAAAAGAGGAATGAAGGAGTGAAGGTGAGCAGATTAACTTAACTTAACAACATTAACTTAACGAACTTAACAACAATAAAGGGCAAGAAATTACAACAATAGTAATATACATACTAATAGCTGCTAAAAACCTTGGCTGCCCTTTCCTCTCCTGAGCAACAATAATCACGACCACATTGCTCGGCCTTCTGTCAGCGATTGCCAAACAACCCCTTTTTGATTCATAGTGATATCTTGTTTTATTATCATTTTCATCAAAAAAATGTTTTTTCGGTTTTGTTACTTTTGCTGATGGCACTTCACTCCAGCGCAAGAAACACATTCATGGAATGCTACCAAATTACATTGACATTGCTGAGATGCGTTGCCATCATCACGTGATGCGCGACCACCACAATGTGGAAAGACCCACAATCATTGGCTGCCTTGCTTTGTCTGGAAAACTAAAAAGTGCTGCTTATGTGGAATTTATCATCTATGCGCTGCCAGTAAGGTGAGTCAGATGCACCAGCATTGAGCTGCTATTGACAGACTTCAAATTTATACAATAACTGCATGATGTTTGACATCCTACTCTGAGATCAACACCTAGCGTAACCTTTAAAGCACATTGCGAGGTAGCAGGTGTCTCAGAAGCCCAAGGAAATTACACCTGCTCTGAGAACGCATCAACTTTTGCTCAATGTTATGGAGCATTACAAAAACAACAATCAACCTCATGTAGTAGAACCATTCTACATTACTTTAACTGTATATCGTAAACACATTCTCAAGTAATGCCGTTCAAATGTTTGGCAAAACTGAAAAATGTGGGTTCCAGTCTAAACCGAATGAATATGTCCCAGAAAAGTGTGAAGGATATATTCCACTAAGTCTTGAACTGCTGCTCATACACACAGATATGAGAACCTGTGCGAGCCTCAGGAAAATGTGTGTGGAAGTGGCACCTGAGCAGCGAGTAGCCTCTCTGTGTCAGAAAGTCTCCAATGACCTGGGCAGAAAAAAACAGCAAAACTAAGATACAGGACTACAAAATAATATTATTGCATGGGACTCCAATTTCATGTCAATATTTTAACAACCAGTTAATAAAAACGTGTGATGGCTTGGAAGGGAAGTTAATTAATATTGTCGTGTGACTACCCTCTGTGGTGAACACCGCAGGGTGACACAGATGACCAAACGAGCTTAACTCCGAGGCGTTTAATTCAATGGCGGACCTTCGTTACACGCGAGGGAAACAAGTGGGGGAGAAGCCATAAGCGCTTACCTTCACGGATCCTACCGACAGCCTTCAAACCTGCAAGAATTAATTAAAACGACACAGAAGTAAAATGTACAACAAAAATGCCGGCTTTATTAACCAAAATTCCGGTAACAAGGAAAATGCACGATAAACTAAATTCCTAAGTGGAGTGCTCCCATACAGACCCGAATACAGACAAGGCATAAAATAACTGAAAAATAAATGTGTAGTTTGTGGCAGTTAGCTCGAATTGGCTCTTCAATCTCGTCAGGAATTGTCAAACCCCCTCGCGTCCTTGGCGGGAAACTGCACTCGTTGGCGCGAACTTGGCCTCGTTGTGCGTCCGCTCACTCCTGGCTTCGCCAAAAGCGCAGCGAGCATTTGACATAGAAACCAGCGCCCGACTTACTCGTTGTTCTTGCTTGGGAAACCGCAGTTCTCGGTCTGCAGTTCTTCCTCCTCACGATGTCGAACCACGACCGTTCGTGATGAATCTTCCTTGCGCAAGAGCAATAGCGACCGTTCGCTATGGGATCCAGAACGAGAAGAAGCGAGAAGAGAAAATGTCCGCCGTTCCAACTATTTTGTACTTGAGGCTCTGACGTCATCCCACGACGTCTCAGTATCTGCTCCTATCAGCAAGTTCCATCTCATCAGTCCTTGTGCCAATCAAATCCCGGACCAATCACTGCTCTTCTAGGCGTGGCTCCACGGACCTTTTATCCTATGTGCTCAACAAGTCAATGTTATCCACGGTAGTGTTCGATGCCTGATTTCCGGTTGGTTTTTATTTAGCGTTATTAATTATGGTGTCGATTGCTTGGCTTGGCTATGGTGCATAGTGCGGTGTCATCACGAGCACAGGAAAAGATTACAGAGGCAACTACATACAGGGGATTAATTTACCCATAATCCCTCGGTAATTAACAAACCCCACCCCTCTCATGGGGACGACGATACAAGCTTACCCGACATGCGGTCCACAAAAATTTCCTACTTATGATACATCGAGGTTTCCTCTTCTTCATGAGTCGGAGCACACTAATCTATACACTCTACCTGGCTCTAAGGTAATCATTGTCTACCCCCTACAAACGTAACAATATTAAACAAAAACCTGTGTAATATCTGGGTTCCACTCATTTATTAGCTTCAGCACATGGATGTAGTGAAAGTTTTTTTTTTTTTTTTTAATCGCCACATGGTTTGGGGTTTTATTTTTTTTAAACAAAAAAAAGAAAGAAGAAAAAAAAAGAAATTAATATATACAGTACCTTCAAAAAGTATTCACACCCCTTGACTTTTTTCACAATTTGTTTCACATTTGTTTGTTGTACAGCTTGAATTTAAAACGAATTAAATTGAGATTTTTTTTTGTCACAGATCTACCCCATAATGTCAAAGAGGAAAAAAATTTCGAATTTTTTTTCAAAATAATAATAATCTAACCCCAACAACCCTCTGTAGGTTTGGGCAGGAATTTGTAACATGGCAATAGTGCTGGTGATAGCTCGCCTACTCTTCGTGAAGGACATAGTGGGATCTTTGACGTCCAAAAACTAATGCCGGCAAAAAGGATGCCCATTTGACGTCCATCCGAGGGATGGCACACACGCTACACAGATTAGAAGCAAGTGTATGCACCTCTAAGCCATCCAGTCAGCCCTGAAGGAATCAATGTTGCTCTGTCTTTGCAATCAAGCTATGTGAGGATGGCTGGGGGGGTGGAGAGGGAGAGGAGGGAAGGGGGGGGTGGGGTGAGGGTGGTAGGGGGGTAGAGGATCATCCAGCTGTGTAGTGGGCATTTAGCCCACCACTTCAAAAATTGGGTGGAAACGGAGGGGGAGGGGCAAGTGCCCCTTGCCTGCAACGATTTCTGGCACCCTTGCATTGTATGCTCATGTGTTTGTAATATCATAATTTACATGCATAACGACTGACCTCTTCAAGTGTGTTGAACAGCACAACGTGTGTGGGGAGTGAGGAGCTTTGAAACTCATGTTCAAGCCAGCTTTTGGGGTCAACGTAAAACTCTGCTGCCTCGTCTCGATTATCTTTCATGTACAAAAGTGGTGGTGGGCACTCAAGGAAGCGCATAGACAGAGGACAGTGGATATGGCTGTGGAAGGAACACATCTCTTGTGGAGCATCACATCGTTTTGTCACATTATATTCACATATGTAACACAACGCATTTGTGGATATAATACACATAGGATGTCTCAGAAGCAACTTGTTTTGTTCAATCATCTACAATAATAAAAGGAAGTGTGTGTGTGTGTGTGTCCTCCATAACTCCAAAACCATGAAACATAGCGGCCCCAAACTCTGCATGCACACCAAGGAAACTCCAATGGAGTGCATGAATGAAAACTCGGTGTTTGGATAAATATTGTTGCGAATATGGAATTTGGCCTCCATATCCGCTTGTAAATATTCCCCTATTTCTCCAATACTCCCCAACTTTCCCCAATCCCCCATTCCCTAGTCCCATTGCATGTAAATAACACTCAGTAGAGCTGACCTTCCCCTTATTCCCCCATTAAATGTCGTGCCCAGGTCCACCGCACCACACGTAGACAACTTTCGGACATCTTGCTAGTTATTCTTAATCTATGTCAGTTAAGGCCTCGTTTCCATTAATTATGACTCTTCGTTGCACCAGAATGTGATTATATGGCATCAGTAGTGAGTTTAGGACCTTTCCCATACCTCCTTCCATCTTCTTCCACAACTATAACAACAACAACAGAGGAGATGGGGGCGGCGCGGCGGCGCGGGGGGAGGATGCGTCCTCACACCGGCTCGGCGCTCCACGGGGTTACCAGAGGGGCTGGCTGTCAGCTCCTCGTCAAGGGCGGAGCCTGGTAACCCCCCCCCCGCACCCAATCAGAAGGGCGGACCGATTCCATCTGGGGCGGAGCTAACGAGCCGAGGGCGTGTCACTCCCCGCCGGATATACGCGGCCCCGCGCCGGATGTGACGTGAGATGCGCCCCGCCTGAGAAAGAACGTTGCCTGCGATCGCTGAGAGAGAAAGACCCGCCTGAGAAAGAACGTCCCCTCCGAGCGCGGTGACCTCCCCGCATCTTTGGACCGGACTGTACCCTGCTTTGAGCCAAGAGTGCACCTTGAGCCATCGCTATCTGCCTTTCCTAGCCATCAAACCCCGTGTGAGTCAGCCGTTGTCCCGTTTACCTGTCGTCTGTCCAGGGTTAATATAAGAGTGTGTCTAAGTGCCCGTCTTCCTGTGATATACCTCTAGCCCCTGTAATCTAACCTTTTCCGTACGAATATAATTGAGAATCGAAACATTGGTGTCTGTCATTATAATTCAGCCGTGTGTCTTCTTTTTCCTTATTGAGCCAGCGTGGCGCGGCTTCGTCAACGTTCGAGTACAATCGGGTAATTTGTGCGGACACGACGGCCATTCCGCTCGGCCCACCTTAACATCAAAGTCGTGTCTGTAACAATTGGTTGTCAGGAGTTGGATTCGAACCTGGGACTAAATTTATTTAGCCCAAATTTTGGACACCAATTGTGTTAGTACGGTAACAATTGGTGTCGAGGAGTGAGATTCGGACCCGGGACTAAATTAGTTAGGCCCAAATTTTGGGAGGGAAAATCGAGCCGGAGCGCGTACGGCGCTCGACCAAATCGATCCGGAGCGCGGTCCCGCGGTTACTGCGCTCGACGAAATTATAACAGCAAAATTTGGATTGGTGTTACGAAACTCGAATTTTGAAAGTCGCGCTATGGCGGATCAAGACGGCTGGGGTCCGGTAGGGGAGAGTGAAGCAGGGTCGGTCCAGGACCAAATTGAGGGACGCGAGGAGAGCGAAGCAGTGAGGGCGGCAGGGTCGCAAAATAGCGTTGTCACGCACGAGGTGGCCACGGCGTCCACGCCCGCGGCAGCGCCCCTGGTGGATTCGAACCTTTTCCTCCTGCAAATGAGGGCCCTTATGGAACAAATGGTGGGAATGAGGGCTGATAGTGAGCGGTTGGGAAACCAAATGGGGGTAATGGGGAACCGGATGGATGCTCAGAGTGAGCAATTGGGAGTAATGAGGGACGAAGCGAGGGGTACTGGTGAGGGGTTAGACAAGAAATTTGGGAAGTTAGACAATAATTTTGAGGGGTTAGACAACGGGATAAAAGAAGTGAAAAATGGGTTAATGGGGGTAGAAAATAGAATGGCTGCCCAGGAGAATCAGATAGAGGGAGTGAAAAATGGGTTAGAGGGGTTAGAAAACAGTATGGAAGGCAAATTGAGGGACATGAGGGACCAAGCGGAAAGGGAAGTTAAACAAATGGAGCAGCAGATAGAGGGGGTCAGAATGGGGGTAGAAACGAAATTAGATGCTCACAGGGAGGAAATGGAGCAGATGAGGGTGGCATCTGGGCAGGAGATGCAAGTGATGGGAGAGGGGATCAGAAGAGGAGTGAGTGAGGAGGTCGGAGGAGTGCGCGAGGAGGTGAGGCACTGTAAGGAGCGCATGGAGAAGGAGGTGAGAAAGGGGACTGTAAAGTTACAAGGGGGCATAGAGGTCCTGACGCAGGAGGTGGAACAGCTGACGGAGGGACAAAAAGAAGTAACGGAGCAGGTTCAAAGGAACACTGCGGTATTGGGAGGTTTAAAAGCGACACAAAATGACATAAAAAACGACTTGATAGCGACAAAGAGGGAATGTCAGATGGTACGTGAGGGACTGACAACGAGGCTGGACGAGGTGATAGAGGTAATGGAGACGAAGGACCGGCAGGTGAGGACGCACCTGGAAACGGTCAAGGTAGCCTTAGAGGATGAGCTTGAGGAGACGTACCAGGGAATGAAAGAGGTGAAGCAGAAACTAGAAGAAGTGGAAGAAGGGATGAGCGAAATTAAGAAGCGACGGAGAGGGGATAAGAAAGAAATAAAAGAGGAGATAAAAGAATTGCTCCAAAGTCTGTGTTTGGATCGTGATGATGTGCTCATTAACCGGATGAGGGATTCGCAGGTGATGGAGGAGAAGCGAAGAGGAAGAGGACCTGGTGTAAGTGGTGACCAATATGGTCGTGCGTATGATGCGCCAGGGGATTTAATAAGCTTGGGGGTCGAGATAGACCCGGGTGTTCGTGAGAGGCCGTTGGTGAAGTGTGCGACAGGTCTGGTGTGCGAAAATGGAGGTGTGCAAGAAAGTCCGACTCTGGGGTGTGTGAGGAAAAAGTGTGTACCAAGGAGTGATTGTGCTGGCGAGAGTGAGTCGGTCGTAGCGTGTGTGCGAGGGAGCACATGGGAGCGCGGTGTGGTGAGTGTTACAGAGGGTGTGACGGGAGAGTGTGCGCAGGAGTGTGCGCGAGAAAGGTGTGTGACGGACAGGTGCATGAGGAAAGAGTGCGCTGTCAGAAGTAAGGAAGAGTGTCCACCTGTGGTGAGTGTTACAGAGGGTGTGACGGGAGAGTGTGCGCGAGAAAGGTGTGTGACGGACAGGTGCATGAGGAAAGAGTGCGCTGTCAGAAGTAAGGAAGAGTGTCCACCTGTGGTGAGTGTTACAGAGGGTGTAACGGGAGAGTGTGCGCGAGAAAGGTGTGTGACCGACAGGTGCATGAGGAAAGAGTGCGCTGTCAGAAGTAAGGAAGAGTGTCCACCTGTGGTGAGTGTTACAGAGGGTGTAACGGGAGAGTGTGCGCGAGAAAGGTGTGTGACGGACAGGTGCATGGAGAAAGAGTGTGCTGTCAAGAGTAAGGGTGAGTGCGTTGTCACGAGTGGAGGTGAGAGTAGTGAAAGTAGTGGGAGTGACATGGAGCGTGAGTTAGTTGTGACAGGTGAGCGAGGATGTACACCTGGGATGGAAGGATGCACACCTGGAATGGTAGAGCGTGAGTGGGAATGCACGCTGGAGTTGGTGGTGAGGCACGTGATTGGGTGTGCGAATGAGGGCACACCTGTGATTGTCACAGAGGAGGTGACCGCGGAGGGGGCGCGAAGCGGTGTATTGGTGAGGTGTGCGAGCAACGAATGTGTGCCAAAGTGTTCGGTGGTCAGGTGTGTGACCAAGGCTGTGAGTGGAATGGGTGTACCTGGGTGTGTAAGGAAAGGTACGAGGAGCATGGGCACGGCTGGGTGTGTGAGCAAGGAACGGGCTGCGGGGTGTAAGCATGCAGGTGAAGCATCGACGTTAGACGGGGTAGAGTTTAGAACGACTTATAGCCGAATCGGGCCCTCGGTGCGTGCTGGGCCTCGCTTTGAACGGCCGCGTCCGTGCTCCACCAGGCGGAGCGGGCGGCAGGATAGGAAGGGTCGTCATGGCGACCACTTTTTGGTGAGGCATTCCGGCAGGCCGAGATCGAGCCATGGGATGGCTCCGTGCCGAGATGGTGCGTGGGATCTCGGCCCGGGTAAACCTCCTTCCCTGCACCGAGTGCCGGACGCATCCAGCCGCTGGCACAAAACAACCAGCATCCATTGCTTGGCTTTACGAAGCCGGGCTTTGGACAGGAATTGGCGCACCGAGAGGCAGTAGTGAGTAGACTGGGTGATGAGGTTAGTGTTTTGGACCCAAAATTGGGAAAAAAACAAAATTTGATGATTGGCAAAGGATTGGCAGTAGTGATTGGCAGATGATGGGCAGTGATTGGCAAATTTTTAATTTGTTGAAATTTGATGTGCAAAATTGGTAGTGAGAGACCCCCGATGTGGTGGGATGGCAAATCCACCATCCCTCACAGGTGGGGGCAAATGCGCAATAGCTTATGGGGTGTATGGCAGTGAAAACTAGCCCGGGAGGGTTAGGATATAACGGTAGGGATCTAGAGAAGATGACCTTAGGTGACGTTAAGTTTAGTTAGTGACTGATACCTGTAGTGGGGACGCAGGTAGATTAGTATGGATGATAAATGACGTGGGAGCGCAATAGTTTAAAGGGACGACTGGGAAGCGCAAGTTTCAGAAGGGAGTAGTTAGCTGAGATGATGCTGTGTGTGTGAGAATTGAACAGGTGTGATTGCACAGGTGTGCAACTGGACAGGTGTGTGGAGCAGTGTATGAGTAGTGAGTGTTGTGGATCAGCGCGAATGCGCTTGGGGAGAGAAGGGTGCAGGTGGCACCAGGTGTGAGAGCACAGGTGTGCAAGTACAGGTGTGTGGAGAGAGTTGGAGTAAGTGGTACGGAGTGGTGTGCATGGTGCGAAGGTGTGGATGGGGGAAGAGTGGACCCCTTTCACGAGTACCCGGGGCGGGTAGTGTAAGTGTTAGGTAGAGGGTACAGGTAAATTGTGGTTGGATATTGGCACTTGTGGTGCGGTTGCAGAATGGTGTTGTGAATGGGTGCATTAGTGTTGTGGAAATGGCTGGGCGTGTAGCCTGTTAGTGCGTGTAGTTGGTTGGGCACTCCACCACTGTGAGGATGTCGGCCAGGTGAGGCCGCAGGTGGGCTCTGGGAGCCGGTAGAGTTGTGGATGGGGCCCGAGGATCCGGAGGACGGACCCGGGTAGCCCAGTGCCAGAGAGGGCACCGAGTGGGGAGAGTGCCAGAGGGCCTTCCCCAAGTAGTTAGGTTAGGGCAAGGAGCAGGTAAGCTCGGAGGCAACTGCAGTGGTGGAGGTGTGCAGGTGGGTAGACCCACTGGGAGAGGTACACGCCGCAGCCCAGAAATTGTGCGAGGGCACCGGGAGATGAATCGGGGGAGTGAGACCCCAAATTGAAAAGCACCACAGTCTGGCCAATGGGAATTGGTTTTTAGAACCAATAGTGTAAGAGGGCCAATGGTTTGGCCGGAGAAAGACCCCGGGTAGTGTAAAGTTGTAAAGTCATTTAGGAAATAGTTAGGATTGATGAACCTGTCGCACCATACGCAGCCACTTACCTGTGGTGATGATGATGACTCCACACCTGTGTTTTCTTTGTTTGTTGCAGGAAATGAGATTGCTGTGTGGATTTGTGAGACGCATCACGACGTGGATGAGACATTGGGGTGATTCCATCTCTCCCTCCCTAGGAGGGACTGATGATGAATTGGTAATGGCAAATTTTGATGTGCAGTTGGAGATGGCAAATTTTGATGAGAGTTGAAAATGGCAAATTTGATTGGTTAGGAGGGAGAGAAGACGAATTTGGTTTATGGGAGGAACGGGGAAGACAGTAGGGATGTTTGTTGATTTGTAAAGTAGATGTTTATGGGTAGTGTTGTGTTTTGTGGATACAGTAAGGGGTAAGGGAGGGGCCATGTAGGTTACCTGGTGGGGGGGGGGGGGCGTACGATAGGAACGTACCTGTCTCACCTGGTTCCCATGTGCCCCCAGTGTGCATCACCTTACATTGCGTGCACTTTTGCACCCTTACCACCTTACTCACTTGTCTGCTTCTTTTGTCTCCCACCTCCGAGGATCTGGCTTTGGGGTAGAGAGAGAGGAGAGAGAGGTGCTGGCTGCGCAGTTGTGGGCCTGCACTTTCGCTGTTTGCTGCCGGGATCGATACACCATATGGACCGCAATGTTTGTGGCCACCCACAATGGACCGCAGTTCGTTTGCGGCCAAGCACCACCCGGGGATGGACCTATGGGTCAACGTGGCACCTATGCCATACAGGTGAACCACTTTTAGTTAACACCAAGTGCACCACAAGAAGAGCAAGAGACACCTGCAGGGTTAGGGGTTGTCGAATTTATTTTTATTCCAATGAACAATGGTGACTGCACCGATTGGTGGTGGGGTGGTGCTTTTGATGCTCGGGAAGGGTGCTCTGCACGTTATTAAAGGCCGTCGGCCACAGAGCACTCGTGGGTTGGTGTATCGATGCTGGCAAGCGCGCTCTCTCTATGCATAACATCTGCATGTGTTCCTCCAAAAACAGGTCCTGGATCGTAGTGTAAATAGCAGCGTAGTCGTGTAAATAATGCTCCCTACCGGCTGTATGTTTAGTTTGCGAATTCTTTCCGGATTCGGTTATCCTGTGGGTGTGTTTCTGTGAGGAGAAGGGTGCAACGTCGCAGGGGGACATATTTACTCATTTGTGAATATCTGTAAAACTGTCGCACTCAGGGTAGAGTTAATAGTAGAGGGAACTACATTGCGTGCCACACTAAAGTAGGTAAAAATTTATCGGGTCGGGACGCCCCGAGGGTAGAGAAGCGTGCAATGTTGCGAATATGGAATTTGGCCTCCATATCCGCTTGTAAATATTCCCCTATTTCTCCAATACTCCCCAACTTTCCCCAATCCCCCATTCCCTAGTCCCATTGCATGTAAATAACACTCAGTAGAGCCGACCTTCCCCTTATTCCCCCATTAAATGTCGTGCCCAGGTCCACCGCACCACACGTAGACAACTTTCGGACATCTTGCTAGTTATTCTTAATCTATGTCAGTTATGGCCTCGTTTCCATTAATTATGACTCTTCGTTGCACCAGAATGTGATTATATGGCATCAGTAGTGAGTTTAGGACCTTTCCCATACCTCCTTCCATCTTCTTCCACAACTATAACAACAACAACAGAGGAGATGGGGGCGGCGCGGCGGCGCGGGGGGAGGATGCGTCCTCACACCGGCTCGGCGCTCCACGGGGTTACCAGAGGGGCTGGCTGTCAGCTCCTCGTCAAGGGCGGAGCCTGGTAACCCCCCCCCCCCGCACCCAATCAGAAGGGCGGACCGATTCCATCTGGGGCGGAGCTAACGAGCCGAGGGCGTGTCACTCCCCGCCGGATATACGCGGCCCCGCGCCGGATGTGACGTGAGATGCGCCCCGCCTGAGAAAGAACGTTGCCTGCGATCGCTGAGAGAGAAAGACCCGCCTGAGAAAGAACGTCCCCTCCGAGCGCGGTGACCTCCCCGCATCTTTGGACCGGACTGTACCCTGCTTTGAGCCAAGAGTGCACCTTGAGCCATCGCTATCTGCCTTTCCTAGCCATCAAACCCCGTGTGAGTCAGCCGTTGTCCCGTTTACCTGTCGTCTGTCCGGGGTTAATATAAGAGTGTGTCTAAGTGCCCGTCTTCCTGTGATATACCTCTAGCCCCTGTAATCTAACCTTTTCCGTACGAATATAATTGAGAATCGAAACATTGGTGTCTGTCATTATAATTCAGCCGTGTGTCTTCTTTTTCCTTATTGAGCCAGCGTGGCGCGGCTTCGTCAACGTTCGAGTACAATCGGGTAATTTGTGCGGACACGACGGCCATTCCGCTCGGCCCACCTTAACATCAAAGTCGTGTCTGTAACAATATGAACACCACTTATGAAGAGAAATAATGGCTTACCTTCATAAAAGGCTTTATCTCCGGTCAGCTCAACATTACCTCACCGGGGTCTTAGCCGCTATTTTGTTTCGGCATATGCAAACGTGCCTTGCTTTGGAAACATGATCTACTCTGACGGACTAATTAAAGTATATAATCGAAATCTGTGTTTGGGTTTGAGGATCAGATCTCGAGGACTAAATAAGTGCCAGTATCTGGAATGAAACCTGCCAATTTTAAGGAACTACCGATTCTTATAACTCAGCGTATTTATTTATTTATATGCAAGAAAGGCTGTCATACCTCTCCATATTTACACAAGAGAATACAAAAACATAATTAATTGGTCGGGAGGCCAGGAAAATTAGCGAGAGATATTTTTACCTCCGCCACCAAAGGTGGATGGAGGTTATGTTTTCACCCCCGTCTGTCTGCTCGTTTGTTTGTCTATATGTGAACAAAATATCTCAAAAAGTTGTGGATGGATTTGGATGAAATTTAGCAGAGAGGTAGTTAATTTGACAGGGACGAATCGATTCGATTTTGGTGAAGATCTGAATATGGATTTGGATACGAGATTTATTTAATTTTAAAGTGATTCTTCACTATTGAGAGATCGGGTGAAAAGCGATATATAACATGATATTAAAAAAAGTTGTGGATGACATGTCTAAACTACAGTCACGTGAAAAAGTAAGTACACCCCATGTAAAGTTTTGACTTTTTCAACATATTTCAACATACAGCTATTTGATCTTCATTTCAACAATATTGATAGATAAAGGTGATATAATATAACAAATATCATGAAGCATTTACATTTTGTAGTCCATTGTATAATTTAAATAAACATAAATGCAAATTTCGCATGTGGAAAAAGTAAGTACACCTCGACATTTATCACTACTTCAAATACCGAAAATTAGAATCAGGTGCACCAGCTCAGGTGCAAATGATTAGAACATCGTTAGAGAGGATCTTGGAGGAACCTGTCTTATTTAAACCTCAGACATTTCGTTTGGTTTGCTCTTTGTTGTTGAAGTGTGCGGCGTCACCATGCCTAGATCAAAAGAGCTCTCTGAGGCCTTCAGAAAGAATGTTATAAATGCCTACGAGTCTGGGAAGGGATTTAAAGAGATCTCCAAACAATTTGAAATCAATCATTCGACTGTCCGGAAGATCATCTACAAGTGGAGATTCCAAACAACTGCCAACTTGTTCAGGTCAGGCCGCCCCAGCAAGTTCAGCCCGAGAGCAGACCGCAAGATGTTGAAAGAAGTCTCTAAGAACCCCAGAATGTCATCACGGGGCCTACAGGTAGCTCTTGCCACTGTTGATGTCAACGTGCACGAGTCTACCATTAGAAAGAGGCTGCACAAATTTGATCTACATGGGAGGTGTGCCAGGAGGAAAACCTTGCTGTCCAGAAAGAACATCAGGGCAAGACTAAAGTTTGCAAATTAACACCGAGGCAAACACCAGCACTTCTGGAACAATGTGCTCTGGACAGATGAGTCAAAGGTAGAGCTATTTGGCCACAGTACCAGAAGACATGTTTGGCGAAAACCAAAGACAGCATTTGATCACAAGAACCTGATACCAACTGTAAAGCATGGTGGTGGAAATATTATGGTTTGGGGCAGCTTTGCTGCATCAGGGCCAAGGCAGCTCACCATCATAGAATCCACTATTAATTCTTCATTGTACCAGAGGGAGTTTGAGGATAATGTGAGGCCATCTGTCGGAAAGTTGAAGCTCAACCGAAGGTGGACCTTGCAACATGACAATGACCCTAAACATACCAGTAAATCCACCAAGGAATGGCTGAAAAGAAAGAAATTGAGGGTTCTGGAATGGCCAAGTCAAAGCCCGGATCTAAATCCCATCGAGATGTTGTGGGGGGATTTGAAACGAGCTGTGCATGCAAGAAACCCCTCAAACATCGCACAGCTGAAAGAATTCTGCATGGAGGAGTGGGCAAAAATTTCTCCCAGTTGATGTCAGAGACTGGTAGACAGTTACAAGAAACGCCGACTTGAGGTTGTTTCTGCCAAAGGGGACAATACCACCTATTAGAGCCAAGGGTGTACTTACTTTTTCCACATGCAAAATTTGCATTTATGTTTATTTAAATTATACAATGGACAACAAAATGTAAATGTTTCATGATATTTGTTGTATTATCAATATTATTATTGATCAATATTGTATTATCTGGTGGTTGTATTATCTATCAATATTGTTGAAATGAAGATCAAATAGCTGTATGTTGAAATATGTTGAAAAAGTCAAAACTTTACATAGGGTGTACTTACTTATTCACTTGACTGTAGGTGAATGAGTTAGTTGGGTGACAAGAACAAGCCGATTAGATTTTGGTTCAGGTCCGAATCCAAATCCAGCTGTTGAAGAAAATTAATTATTTGCTTTCGTAATTTGTGTAATTGAATGGATTTTCTTGAGCCTCAACCTGTTGTTGCAAACACTTAAGTTTTAATTGTTTTAATTGCTTGCTTGAGCTCCATTAATACATATAGTAATCAGCTTTAATTGTGTTCTATAGAACTTACTAGCCTAGCAACTATTTACTCAGAGCTTTTGAACTGACAGGTCATAAATTAGGCTAAAGGCAAATGGTTGTCGGAGGCAACCAAGCTGCACCTCTCCACTCCCTCTCACAATCAAATCAACAAGTTTGAATTAAAAGAATAAGCTTCTTCCAATTAAATATCTGTATAACAAATAAATATACTCTTTATAGAACATATATATGATCATGATAATCTGCAAACAGTTATGTATTTAGACTCCAATGCAATACGAGTTTTAAGAAATGTTTTGGGAAGTTTGGAAAGAAAAGGACTTCTCAAACTTATCACTGAACACTGGTCAAGGTCGGACCAGCCTCCATAACTTTGTCCGCACCTGGTGAGCCGATAATTAAAATTACAAAACATTATTTTTCTCCAAAGGACCGTCTAGGATTTCATGTTACCTTTGAAAAGGATTTAAAACGTTAACTCAAATATCAAATGATTTAATCTATAGAACAAACATTTAATTATTAGCAAGCGTATAAGCCTATAGTGTAGTTCTGAAGTTACATTAAAAAGTGTTAACATTTGTATGAGATTAAGCAGTCGTCCTCCCACTGGAGAAGAGATAGTTGCCTCGC
This sequence comes from Myxine glutinosa, assembly GCF_964187855.1. Taxonomy (NCBI): domain Eukaryota; kingdom Metazoa; phylum Chordata; class Myxini; order Myxiniformes; family Myxinidae; genus Myxine; species Myxine glutinosa. The sequence goes on from NC_136271.1 coordinate 34,205,980, forward strand.
AACTGGGCTGGAGAATCAAATGAATTGCACATTTTCTTTCAAGCCAACACAACTGTGGGTTAATGCTCTATTAATTCGATACAAGTTATGGGAATGTTCTGAGACAATATGGGAAATGTATTAAAATATAACTGCATTCCCGGTGTGTACCCTGGTTAGAATAGGTACACCGTATACCTGCGACTAATAAGAGGCGACTAAGAGGGTTGGCATCAGTAAGGGCATCCGGCCATAAAAACATTGCCTCAAAAAGAAAACCATGACAATTACAACTACATATGGGCAGGGTACAGCCCGAAGTGGAGATCGGTTTCTGAGGTTTCGGACATGGAATGTAGGGACAATGACAGGGAGATCAGGAGAAGTGGTGGAAGTATTGATCAGAAGAAGAGTGGACATATGTTGTGTGCAAGAGACGAGATGGAAGGGAAGTGGTGGGAGAATGGTGAAGGGTAGTGTTACATATTTAGGTGAATGTATGTAAATTACCATGCAGGTCTTTGCTTCCGTGTGTAGTATATTAAGTTGTTGTGTAGTTGTTGTGGTTGGAGGGTCAGGAGCCCTTCTGAAAGAGTGGCAGGAAACGGAAGTGGCCGGAAGCGGAAGTGACGGGAAACGGAGGAAAAAGACACGAGGGAAAGAAAGGCTTCTTCTTCCTCGCCCCGCGACGACGAGAAGGTGGAATCGACCTTACGCTGCGCTGAAAACGCGCCGTTGCGAAACGTCTGGCGAGAGGAGTTACCTGGGCGGTAAATACCTTTGGACACGTCCAGTCACTGTGAGTTCGTGCACGAAACCAAGCGTCCGGGACAGTTTGCCCCGTCTACAAAGACGCGTACGGGTCCGCACGTTGGGCCTCGCTCGCGTCGGAAGCCGCGCTGGGTTTTGCCCCGTCTACAAAGACGCGTACGGGTCCGCACGTTGGGCCTCGCTCGCGTCGGAAGCCGCGCTGGGTTTTTGCCCATCTACAAGGACGCGTAAGAGTCGCACTTGGGGCCTCGCGCACGTTGGACGCCGCGCTGGGTTTGCCCCGTGGCTTGGCAAGGAGGTGCGCTGCAGCCGCGGCCCCAGTCCGAGACGGCACGTTTAGAGCACGTCCGCCCGGGGCTCGTTCAACCGCCCGTGTGCGGAGAGGAGAGACATTGACCACGGAGGGAGTCAGGAGTGGGGCTCACGTGAGGAATGTATAAGATTAAGATGGCCATCTTAGAGTTTGTGTAGATGAGTTCACATGGTTGTAATATTGATTGTGCATTGTTGATGGTTGTTGATTGCTCAGTGAATATATTATTGATTATTCCGGATCCTTGGTGTGGGGTTTCTTCTTGACCGGAATTCATATTGATTGCGTTACGAAAGCGTATAAACCATATATCTTTCTGGCGGGGTCCCTCCCACGGTCCGGGGGTCACCAAGACCAGGTAGTTACCGGGAGGACCACGTAACAGAATTGGGGGCTCGTCCAAATTACGATTTGCGGTTTCGCAATTGGGTCTACGTCCGGGATCTAAAAGTGTATAAAATAATAAAATAATAATATTTTTGGTAATTAAAATTTATTAATTAATTATTAATTGGTAATATTTTTTTTTGAGAAATTGGGGAAAGTCTTGGGGTGAAGGTTAACCGGTGTTAACGATAGGCACCATGGCGTTTGTGGCACAGAACTTTGGGGTAACCCCGAGTGAGGCACAGTTCCGAGCGTTGCTAAAGTCGGATCTCTTGAAATTGGCCAAACATTTTAACTTGGAGGTCCGAACTAATTTGAGGAAGGCAGAGTTGCAGGCCACGGTGATACAATCTATGGTGGGATTAGGAACATGGGACGAGTTAGCCTGGGAGTGGCTACCCGAAGAACCAGAAGACGTGGAGCTCCGGAAACTGGAGTTGCAATTACGGAGCCAGGAACGGATCAAAGAAGAAGAAAGGAAAGCAGAAGAGAGAAGAGAAGAGAAGCAAGCAGAGGAAAGGAGAGTGGAACGAGAACTCCAGGAAAGGTTAAAAGAAGAAGAAAGGAAAGCAGAAGAGAGGAGAGAAGAGAAACAAGCAGAGGAAAGGAGAGTGGAACGAGAACTCCAGGAAAGGTTAGCAGAAGAAGAAAGGAAAGCAGAAAAGGAAAGAGCAGAAGAAGAAAGGAAAGCAGAGGAGAGGAGAGAAGAGAAACAAGCAGAGGAAAGGAGAGTGGAAAGAGAACTCCAGGAAAGAAGAGAAAAGGAACAAGCAGAGGAAAGGAGAGCTGCAAGGGACCTCGAAGCAGAGGAGAGAAAAGCGGAAAGGGAATTAAAGGAACGTGACATGCAGCTTCAGCAAGAAATCAAATTCAAGGAGCTGGAGTTAATGAGAGAACGGGGAGAGGCACCACCCTTGCTGACGGGGTCGACACCTAACCAGAAAACCTGGGATGTGGGCAGACATGTGAGGCTGGTTCCACCGTTCAGTGAAAAAGAAGTCGCGAAATTTTTTCCACACTTTGAGAAAGTGGCTCGACAATTAAACTGGCCGGAGGAGGCATGGACCATACTCGTGCAAAGTGTGCTGGTGGGGAAAGCTCAGGAAATTTATTCGGCGCTACCAATGGACCAATGTGCAGATTATGAGGTACTGAAGAAGCACATCCTCAAAGCCTATGAGTTGGTTCCGGAAGCTTACAGGCAAAAATTCAGGAATGCCAGGAAGAGGGAGAGTGAGACCCATGTGGAGTTTGCCAGAGTGAAAGAAAACATGTTTGATCGGTGGTGTGAGTCAAAAGGAGTCGGGAAAGACTTCGAAACATTGCGGGACTTGATCCTGGTGGAGGAATTCCAGCAGTGTGTCCACGAGGACATCAAAGTGTACCTGCAGGAAAAGAAAGTACCGAAGTTGTGGGACGCAGCCACCATGGCAGATGATTATGCCTTAACCCACCGAATAGGGGTCCACGAACCTAACTCCTCGCCTAGATCTCCGCAGGGGAGGTGGGGAACAGCAGGTGCGGAGAACGACCATACATGGCGGCGGCCTCGAGATGATTATGGGGACAACTATGATACCCCACCGGTTCGAAATCAGAGGGATGCGGGCCCAAGACAAACTTATAGTTCGGGGGGCCCGAGGCAGACCCCGAGTTTTTCCTCCGGGCCTACTTGCGCGTTTTGCAAAAAACCTGGACACTTGATGTCCAGTTGTTACCTCATGAAAAGGGACAACCCAGAGCGGAGTCCGACTATTACAACTCCGAATGCGATGGCTAGCGTAAGAAATCGCCATCAAGAGGGTTACCAACCATTTATTTCCGAGGGGTTTGTGTCACTGGATGGAGCCTCGACCAACCGGAGACCGGTTAGGATATTGAGAGACACAGGGGCCCATCAATCTTTAATGCTTGAAGGCATTTTGCCATGGTCCGAGGAGACGGCAACGAGGGATAGTGTTCGTTTACAGGGGATCGGGGGCGGTGTTAGTGCTCCCCTTCAGGTCATCCAGTTGGAGTCCGATTTGGTGTCAGGACCGGTCACCGTCGGTTTACAAGCCACGTTTCCTGTAGAGGGTGTATCTGTGGTTCTCGGGAATGATTTGGCCGGGGGTCAAGTTTATGGTAACCTGAGGGTTGATAAAGAGCCCAGCAGGGAAAATAACACCACACCAGCTCGGGATGGTGACAAAAGTGCCAAGTTATTTGTAGGGGGACTGAACTTCAAAACAGAGGAAGAAGTTCTGACCTCTGTCTTCAACAGATATGGGCCGCTGGTGGAAGTGCGGTTGGTAAGAGACTGGGAAACGCAACAGTCAAGAGGGTTCGGCTTTGTCACGTTTGCCAGCACAAAAGACGCCAGAGAGGCAGAGAAGAATTGGAATGGCAAGGATTTGGAGGGTCGGACCATAACAGTAGGGAAGGCATTTCGTAGGCGTCGAGAGGTCTACAGGAGAGGACAACTGGGCGGTAGTTTTGGTGGTGGCCGCAGTCAATATTATTATGGAGGCTCCCTGAGTTACGGCCGCTCCCGAAGGAAGAATTGGCAAAGTAGTGGCCGAGAAGAAGACCGGTATTCAGGGGACTACAGGGACCAGTGGTCCCACCCTAATTATTAGGGACGTTCTGAGAAGTTGAAGCACTGAAGGCGGCGGAGCCGCCGAGCCAAGATTCCTACACGAATTAACCGTGAACGCCGTTCCTAAAGGCGTCCATGTAGTGAACTTTCCTGCACGGACTAACCGTGAACTCCACGTTCCTCAAGGCGCCCATGTAGAGAACTTTCCTGCACGGACTAACCGTGAACTCCACGTTCCTCAAGGCGCCCATGTAGAGAACTTTCCTGCACGGACTAACCGTGAACTCCGCGTTCCTAAAGGCATCCATGTAGTGAATACTCGGCTTGGCCTCCCGGAAAAGTGCTATCGAGTGGCTTAACTGGCTTTATTTTTAAGTGATAACTGTGCCCGGGGGGGAACTGATAATGTGGGGGGGTTGAGTTATCTGGTTTGTTTCTCCAAATTGGCCGGCAAAGAAAGTTTTCGCTGGGTTCAAACTTTCTTTCTTGAAGGGGGGGAGTGTTACATATTTAGGTGAATGTATGTAAATTACCATGCAGGTCTTTGCTTCCGTGTGTAGTATATTAAGTTGTTGTGTAGTTGTTGTGGTTGGAGGGTCAGGAGCCCTTCTGAAAGAGTGGCAGGAAACGGAAGTGGCCGGAAGCGGAAGTGACGGGAAACGGAGGAAAAAGACACGAGGGAAAGAAAGGCTTCTTCTTCCTCGCCCCGCGACGACGAGAAGGTGGAATCGACCTTACGCTGCGCGGAAAACGCGCCGTTGCGAAACGTCTGGCGAGAGGAGTTACCTGGGCGGTAAATACCTTTGGACACGTCCAGTCACTGTGAGTTCGTGCACGAAACCAAGCGTCCGGGACAGTTTGCCCCGTCTACAAAGACGCGTACGGGTCCGCACGTTGGGCCTCGCTCGCGTCGGAAGCCGCGCTGGGTTTTGCCCCGTCTACAAAGACGCGTACGGGTCCGCACGTTGGGCCTCGCTCGCGTCGGAAGCCGCGCTGGGTTTTTGCCCATCTACAAGGACGCGTAAGAGTCGCACTTGGGGCCTCGCGCACGTTGGACGCCGCGCTGGGTTTGCCCCGTGGCTTGGCAAGGAGGTGCGCTGCAGCCGCGGCCCCAGTCCGAGACGGCACGTTTAGAGCACGTCCGCCCGGGGCTCGTTCAACCGCCCGTGTGCGGAGAGGAGAGACATTGACCACGGAGGGAGTCAGGAGTGGGGCTCACGTGAGGAATGTATAAGATTAAGATGGCCATCTTAGAGTTTGTGTAGATGAGTTCACATGGTTGTAATATTGATTGTGCATTGTTGATGGTTGTTGATTGCTCAGTGAATATATTATTGATTATTCCGGATCCTTGGTGTGGGGTTTCTTCTTGACCGGAATTCATATTGATTGCGTTACGAAAGCGTATAAACCATATATCTTTCTGGCGGGGTCCCTCCCACGGTCCGGGGGTCACCAAGACCAGGTAGTTACCGGGAGGACCACGTAACAGTAGGCATGGACAGAAATACAAGTTTGTGTGGCAAGGGTGCCTGGAGGGCATGAATGGTGTTGGTGTCCTGTTTTCTGAGGAGTTTGTAGACAGTGTGGTGAGTGTGACGAGAGTGAGTAATAGGTTGATGATGGTGAAAATGATGATTGGAAAGCTCTTGGTGAACGTCATCTCGGGATATGCTCCGCAGGTTGGTCGGAGCGATGAAGAGAAGGACAAGTTCTGGTGTGCGATAGAGAAGCTGATGGAAAACGTGAAAGATGAGGAAGTTGTTGTGGTAGGAGGAGACCTAAATGGACATGTGGGAAGGAGTATGGACGGTTTTGAGGGAGTTCATGGGGGTTACGGATATGGTGTGAGAAATGGAGAAGGTGAAAGGATTTTGGAGTTTGCTGATGGAGCTGATTTGTTGATTTGTAATACTCAGTTCCAGAAAGAGGATAATAAGCTTGTTACATACACGTCAGGTGGGTCGACGACAACCGTTGACTACCTGATGGTGCGTAGGCGAGATAGGGGGCACCTCCGGGACACAAAGGTGATCCCGGGGGAGGAGGCTGTTTCACAGCACCACTTGGTTGTCTGCGACATCAGGGTGAAAGGTGCGAGGAGAGCTCGGCGGGTGAAGTACCAACCGAGAATGAAGGTGTGGAGGTTGAAAGAGGTGACAGTAAGGGAGGCATTAAAAGAGAGGCTGAGTAGGGTAGAGGATGATGTGGTTGAGCTTGAACGTGGTTGGATGTCAATGAAAGATAGTCTGTTGGGAGCCGTTGGTGAGGTATGTGGATGGACAAAAGGACCACCGAAGCACTCGGAAACATGGTGGTGGGATGAGGAAGTTGGAAAGAGGATTGACGAGAAGAGGAAGAAGTTCAAGGAGTGGCAGAAGGCGAAGGGTACGGGAGCAGAAAAAGCAGAGCATGAAATTTATAAGGCAGCCAAGAAGGCTGCAAAGAAAGAGGTAGCAAAGGCGCAGGAGGCATGTAGGAAAATGTTCGGAGAACGCTTGGATTCGGAAGAGTGTCAGAGAGCGGTATTCAGGATTGCAAAGCAGAGAGCGAAAGAGAGGTGTGATGTGATGGGGGTGAGTTGCTTGAAGGATGAAGTGGGACAAATTGTTGTGGACCCAGATGGAAATAAAGGAAGATGGAAAAGATATATGGAAATGCTGTTGAATGCAGAGAATGAATGGGATGGCAACATAGAGAGTAACCCAGTTTTAGGACCGGCAGAGAAGATAACTGAGAAGGAAGTTGAGGAAGCGATAAAAGCAATGAAGAGTAGAAAAGCGGGAGGGCCGACGGGAGTTGTGGGAGATATGTTGAAGGCAGCAGGAAGTTGGGGTGTGAAGAGAATGACAGAGATCTGTAATCTGGTGGTGAAAGAAGGCCGCATTCCAGTGTATTGGGAACTGAGTACCCTCGTCCTTCTATACAAGGGGAAAGGTGACCCTCTGGAGTGTGGCTCGTACCGAGCGATAAAGTTATTGGAGCATGGAATGAAGGTATTGGAAAGGGTGTTGGAGAGGAGGATAAGGAAGAAGGTGAAGATCGACGAAATGCAGTTTGGATTTATGCCAGGAAGAGGAACGACAGACGCGCTCTTTATTGTGAGGCAGTTGCAGGAGAAGTACGTGGAGAAGAGGAAGAAGTTGTTTCTTGGGTTTGTTGATCTGGAGAAAGCATTCGATCGGGTTCCACGCGAAGTATTGACATGGGCATTGAGGAAGTTCGGAGTGGAGGAATGGTTGATCAGAGTAGTGATGGCGATGTACAAAAGAACGCGCACAGCTGTAAGGACGAAGGACGGGAACAGTGGTGAGTTTGAGGTGAAGGTGGGAGTGCATCAGGGGTCGAGACTAAGTCCACCACTATTTGTAGCTGTGATGGAGGTGCTGGCTCAGAACATAAAGGAGGGTTTACCGTGGGAGTTGTTGTATGCAGATGATCTGGTGTTGATTGCGGAAAGTATGGATGGACTGAAGGAAAAGATGAACAAGTGGAAGGAATGTATGGAGACAAAAGGTCTGAAGGTGAATATAGGAAAGACGAAGGTGATGGCAAGTGGTAAAGCATGTGGTGAGGTGGAAAGAACTGGGAAGTGGCCATGTGCTGTGTGCAGGAAGGGTGTCGGAGTGAACTCCATTCAATGTACAATGTGCGCTGAGTGGGTTCATCAAAAATGTAGTGGTCTGAGAGGGTCATTAACCAGTGTGGCAGCTACATTCAAATGTAAGGTGTGCACAGAGGGAGTTGCAGATGGAGGAAATGTTGAGTTGGATCTTGGAGACGGCATGAAGCTGGAAGGTGTGAAAACATTTTGCTACCTCGGGGACATGCTGAATGGAGAAGGTGGATCAGACCCGGCAACGGTTGCAAGAGTGAGATGTGCATGGAAGAAGTTTCGGGAACTGAGTGGCGTGCTGATGAGGAGGGGAGTGTCATTGAAGCTGAAGGGAAAGGTGTGTGCTGCATGTGTGAGAAGTGTTATGATTTATGGGAGCGAGACATGGGTAATGAACGTAGAGCAGCAACGAAGGCTGGAAAGGGTGGAAATGCGAATGGTTCGGTGGATGTGCGGAGTCTCGTTGAGAGAGAGGAAGACAAATGATGAATTGCAAAAGATGATGGGAATAGAGCCTGTGATTGATGCTGTGAAGAGGAACAGGTTGAGATGGTTTGGTCATGTGTTGAGGAAGGATGAAAGTGACTGGTTGAGAAGAGTGATGGAAATGAATGTAGAAGGAAGTAGAGGACGGGGAAGACCGAGAAAGACTTGGCTAAAGATGGTGGAAGAAGAAATGCGGGCAAGGGGGTTAACAAGGAGAGATGCAGAAAATAGGGCAAAATGGAGAAGATTGTCATGGGGACCGCAAGGCTAACCCCCACTCTAGCAGGGAAAATGGCCTTAAAATGCATGTTGTTGTTGTTGTTGTATTAAAATATAACTGCATCTTCATAAGTACTGAGAATTAAACTTTCTGAAACTTTATGAAACTGTTCCACCAATCTTTGCACATCCTTCTTCCTTACTCCTCCCTTCATCCCCCACCCTCACTTTCTCTCTTCTCCACAAGTATAAGAAGGCTGCCTTAGACCAAATGCTTCAGGATTTTGTTTAGGAATTGTGTGTGTGTGTGTGTGTGTGTGTGTGTCTCTGTGTGTGTGTGTGTGTGTGTGTGTGTGTGTGTGTGTGTGTGTGTGTGTGTGTGTGTGTGTGTGTTCTTTTTGGATTTGGATTCTTGCCAAGTGGTTTTCTGTATTCCTTTGACGTATATCTTCTTTGTAACCTATGCGAAAGTCCTCCACGTTTCATTAAAAATCAGTCGATTGTCTTCTGAACAAGTTTGGACAATTAATTGTATTGAGTCTTCTCAATCATTCAAGGCTAAATTAATTCCCTAACACAGCCTATCATTGGGATACAAAACAAACTGTTCAGCCTTACGGATGTATGCGCTCTACCGAGTGCAGTTCTAGTTTCATTATTGCGATTGTAAGCAAACAGAATACAGAGAAACAGCGTGAAGAAAGCATTAACGCTTATTAAAAGCATGACAGAGAAACTCAGCTATTAACGAGATTGGCAAAACATCAACATAAACGATAATTTTATTATTCCCTACGTTATTTGGCAAAAAATACACCGCCCTCTCACCCGTCCTCCTGCTCCCCGCTCTCACCCGTCCTCCTGCTCCCCGCTCTCACCCCTCCTCCTGCTCCCCGCTCTCACCCCTCCTCCTGCTCCCCGCACTCACCCCTCCTCCTGCTCCCCACTCACCCCTCCTCCTGCTCCCCGCTCTCACCCCTCCTCCTGCTCCCCGCTCTCACCCCTCCTCCTGCTCCCCGCTCTCACCCCTCCTCCTGCTCCCCGCTCTCACCCCTCCTCCTGCTCCCCGCTCTCACCCCTCCTCCTGCTCCCCGCTCTCACCCCTCCTCCTGCTCCCCGCTCTCACCCCTCCTCCTGCTCCCCGCTCTCACCCCTCCTCCTGCTCCCCACTCTCACCCCTCCTCCTGCTCCCCGCTCTCACCCCTCCTCCTGCGCCCTGCTCTCACCCCTCCTCCTGCTCCCCGCTCTCACCCCTCCACCTGCTCCCCGCTCTCACCCCTCCTCCTGCTCCCCGCTCTCACCCCTCCTCCTGCTCCCCGCTCTCACCCCTCCTCCTGCTTCCCGCTCTCACCCCTCCTCCATGCTCCCCGCTCTCACCCCTCCTCCATGCTCCCCCGCTCTCAACCCTCCTCCATGCTCCCCGCTCTCACCCCTCCTCCATGCTCCCCGCTCTCACCCCTCCTCCATGCTCCCCGCTCTCACCCCTCCTCCATGCTCCCCGCTCTCACCCCTCCTCCATGCTCCCCGCTCTCACCCCTCCTCCATGCTCCCCGCTCTCACCCCTCCTCCATGCTCCCCGCTCTCACCCCTCCTTCCTGCTCTCACCCCTCCTGCTGTTCCCCCTCCTCATTTTCTCATATTGGAATGCTCTAAAATGCATGAACATGAATTACAACCTCAGTATGTTATATTTTCACAAGGAAGAGGGCAGCATTATGTATAAAAGCAATGATGACGATTCATTTAGTTTGACCCAGACCAACCTGTAAAAAGGAGTAGCGTGGCAAGGAGTCAAGAACAGCACACTAGAAGCCGAAGAGCTGGCTCCAAGAGGACAAAGACCCCGTATGGTTGACATGACGTCCAAGACTCCTCGTTGGTGGATGAGGCCAGTATATACTGCGAGGGCCACATTGCCAATAAGCAACAGAATGCTCAGTCCCCGTGGAAACCAACGGAGGGCACGACCTACAACATAACCTCCAGATCAACAAATGTCATCGCAATCATTAATACTTGTAATGTACACAACTGCTGTATCATTGTAATCCCCGTCAGGTGGACTTACCACAGGCAATCATGCAAAATGGCAGGAGAGGAAAGAGGAAGCGGAACTCCTTATGACTCACACAGCTGTTGAAAAATAGAATTAAAAGCAAAATGAATTTGTGAAAAATAATTAATAAGTCCAGATGTTGCAAGCAGAGACTAGAACAGCACTCGACAGAGCGTATACCTCAGCCAGCCCGAACAGTTTATGTTTTGTATCCCACTGATGGGACGGATCTGTATCCGGACCTGAACTAAATCAAATTGGCTTGTTCTTGTCACCTATCCAACTCATCCACCAAGTTTTTTCATAATCCATTCACAACTTTTTGAGATCGAGTGCTTTATGCCGTTTTTGGCCCAATCTTTCAAGGGTGAAAAAACCCTTAAAAAAAAAATTCCCGTATCTGGATCCAGGTCTTCAGCAACATCTAATCAATTCGTCATTGTCACACACCCAACCCGTTCACCAAATTTTGTCCGAATCCATCAATAACGTTTTGAGATATCCTGCTGACAGACAATCAAACAGCCAAACATGGGTGAAAACATAATCTCCGTCTCCATTCAGTGGCAGAGGTAATAACTTCCTCAGTTGAAAGCAAAAAAGAGTGACCGGCAGTACAATGACAAATGTTGTCCATGCCTTTTGGGTCCATTCCCTCAGAAGGAAAGTGAGATAGAGGGAAATAGGTTCCAGAAGCATGTGGAAGAAAACTGGAAAAGGGAGGCAGTTGTACGGAGTTGAAAGAGGGGTGGCTGTAAGGATAAGTCAGTATGAGGTGTTAAAGTGTAATGGTGAGAGGCACCTGTAAGCAAGGATGGTGATGCAAACTGGGGTACAAAGCAATCGCTTTGGAGATGCAGGTAGAAGAGACAGTCCAAACAGAACTGCTGGCAGAAAAGGACCAAGTACAATGGGCACGCCTTGGCTCAGGTACCAGTGCCACGGGTGTGTGCCATAGAAGGAGCCCAGGTCTTGTCCGACGTTGAATCCCAGAAAAGAAAGCTGGACGACAACCCACTGCCAACATACATGACAGGTATAGGAATAAGGGATATAATACAGTTAAAGTCACTTCCTATGAAACTATTTTGCATTTTCAATGCCTTCATAAAGTAATCAGACCCCTTGATTTTTCTTACATTTTGTTGTGTTACAACCTGAATTTAAAATGGATTAAATTGACATTCTTTGTCACTGTTCTACACATAATATCCCATAATGTCAAAATGGAATTCTTTTTTTTAGAATTTGTATATACAAAATAATTAAAAATGAAAAGCGGAAATATTGTCAATAAGTATTCAACACCTTTGCTATGACACTCCAAATTGAGCTCAGGTGCATCTAATTTCCTTTGATCATCCTTGAGATGTCTCTAGAACTTGATTGGAGTCCACCTGTGGCCAATTCATTTGATTGGACATGATTTAGAAATCAACTCATCTTTCTCTATAAGGACCCACAGCTAACAGTGCATGTCAGAGCAGAAACTCTACCATGAAGTCCAAGGAACTGTTCGTAGAACTCCGAGATAGAATTGTGAGGAGGCATAGATCTGGGGAAGGGTATAAAATACTTTCTGGAATGTTGGAAGTTCCCAAGAGCACAGTGAGCTCCATCATTAGGAAATGGAAAGAATATGGAACTACCCAAACTCCTCCTAGAGCTTCCGTCCGACCAAACTGAGCAACCGGGCAAGAAGGACCTTGATCAGGTAGGTGAACAAGAACCCAATGACCACTAACAGAACTAGAGTTCCTTGGCTGAGATGGGAGAACCTGCCGGAAGGAGAACAGTCCCTGCAGCACATCACAAATGCAGGCTTTATGAGAGAGAGGCCAGACGGAAGCCACTCCTGAGAAAAAGGCACATGACAGCATACCTGGAGTTTGCAAAAAGGCATGTGAAGACTCAGAGCATGAGGCAAAATATTCTGTGGTCTGATAAGATGGAAATTGAACCCTTTGGCCTGAATGCAAAGCGCAACATCTGGCGGAAACTGAGCACAGCTCATCACACCATCCATACCATGAAGCATGGTGGTGGCAGCATCCTTGCCAAATACAAGCAAATCCTTGAGGAGAACCTCCTTCAGAGTGCAAAATACTTCAGAGTGTGTCGAATATTTATGTTCCAACAGGGCAATGACCCCATGCATACAACTAAAGAAACACTGAAATGGCTTCAGAACAAGAACGTGAAAGTCCTTGAGCGGCCCAGCCAAAGCCCAGAATTGCATCCCATTGATAATCTTTAGAAAGACTTGATGATTGCTGTTCACCGACAATCCCCATCCAACTTGACAGAGCTTGAGCAAATCTGCAAGGAAGAATGAGAGAAACTCCCCAAATCCAGATATGCAAAGCTGATGCAGAGATACCCAAGAAGACTCAAATCTGTAATTGCTGTCAAAGGCACTTCTACGAAGTATTGATTTAGGGGGTTGAATACTTATATAAATTAGATATTTTTGTGTTTCATTTTGAATTCTTTTGTACCAGTTTCTAAAAAAAAAAAAAAAAAAATTACACTGACATTATGGGGTATTATTTGTAGATCTGTGACATAGAATATCTCAAAATAATCCATTTTAAATTCAGGCTTCAACACAACAAAATGTGAAAAAGTCAAGGGGTGTGAATACTTTCTGAAGGTACTGCACACGTACGTTACTAATGTGATTTCTTTAAAAGGTACATTGAAGAACAAAACAAAAAATAAAAAAAAGGAATATAAATTATAACAGTAATATTGCATCGTTTAGCAACAAGCAAAAGTGAAGCCTTCAAATTATCAAAAGTCATGCATTTACACACCTGGCCATAAAACATGCGGTCAACAAGTAGGGAGACCAAAAACCCAGGCAATCTATGGCAGATAAAAAGTAAACAGCAGTTGTCATCAAACATCAAATTTTGATTAGTTTGTAAATGTTCCCAATTTGATACAATTAATAATTGGTGATGAAAAACAAGCGTGTGTGTGTATGTATATATATATATATATATATACAGTGATCCCTCGTTTATCGCGGGGGTTACGTTCCAGAACCCACCGCGATAGACGAAAATCCGCGAAGTAGCGACCATATTTTTATTTTATTATTTATATATATTTTAAAGCTTTATGACCCTCCCCACACTCTTATTAACCTTTCCCATACTCTTATAAACACTTCCTATACTCTTAAACACTTTTTACACTCTTAAACATACGTAATTTTAACAACATATAAAATTCTAATGGGTACTCACCATTGAAGATACTGTAGCTACCCATGGGTCCCCCAAGCAAGACCAGCATCAGAATCTCCTTGCTCCAGCCGGTGACGTCACCGGCGGGGATCCCCGGCGCGAGAGTGGCTGGTCACGTGACCGCTAAAACGTGCCGCGCTTTGCGGGTATAATCAGCTACACCTGTTGATCACGTGACCAACGAAGCACGCCACGCTTGAGAGGCGTGGCTTTCGGTTTCTGGTTGTGCTTTATAATGCAGCCCGATAAACGGGCTTTTCAGTGTTCCCGAGTTGGTTTTGAGAATAAATATCTTCTCGGACGAGTTTGTGTCTTGCCCGTCATTTCGTCCGTATCAAGCAAGAGCCCCGGCTCTTCAATACTACAACTTGCGTGATGAAGATGATGATGAATTAGCTGTGCAGTACTGATGACGATGAAGGTGATGACGATGATGAATGTACTGCACAGCCAGAAAGAGCATTACAGTTACCCATTACGTGGGTAACTAGCGCAAGTGGAAGCTGCCGCATCTGCGTTTTCCATACGCACGACTCTTTGTCTCTTTGTCTACCCTTCTACTGTACACTATGTCCAGTATTTTATTTCTTGTAATATGTTTTAATTACTGTATTTTTCTTATTTCTTTACGTTTTTTAATTTTTTAGGCTAGAAAATGCTTATTTTACCACAAAAATATTTAAAATAATAGTATATAAAAATACATTTATACCGCAAAATCCCACGATATAGCGAAAAATCCACGATATAATTTTACATATACTAGCGAGAAAAACCCGCGATGTACCGAAGCCGCGAAAAGTGAACCGCGATATAGCGAGGGACGACTGTATATATATATATATATGTATATATGAAATTGTGGGAAATAGTAGAAACTCAACAATATGAACAGGGTGCCTCATTTGCCTTAAATACAGACTTGGCATTTAATATGGAATTTTTTTTTTTCTTGACTTGGGTTTACTTTCTTAACTCAGTATATCAATCTGGTGAGTTTCTTTCACACTTTGGTGATTTATTTGTTAAAAGAACCATGTCACTGATTGTCTGTCGCAGCAAGACAGACAGACAAAGCAAGACAGTCAACAACAGGATTATATCACAGGTCGCGTGGCAAAATGTACGGACAGCTGCATTTGATGATTGGCTTCACAGTCGGGTATACAAGGGTTGTTGCGTTCTGTATTAGTGGAAAACAACTGCTGCACGTCTCCAAAAGTTATTGCCGCTTCCTCTGGAGATGGTCCGTCAACTCGACAATGCTGTTTGTCATGGAGTGGTGGCTTTACGAAATTACGGCACGAAACAGCGTGCTATTGCTCGGCAGTATGGCATCACTCAAGGTCAGATGTCAAAGATCCTGAAAAGAAATCCTCAGAGGGGTGTCCCTACTCCAATACCGAGGCCAGGACGTCCCCGCAGAACCACAAGGAGGGATGATCGCCAGCTGCACCGGTTAGTCCGCAATGGCCGGACCACGTCAGCTAATCGGCTTCGGGCTGAGTGGCAGCAACTGACAAATGTGCCTGTATCCAGAAAGCTAGTCAACCAACGACTGGTTCAAGCAGGCTATCGTGCCAGGCGTCCCCTGAGAAAGCCACGCCTGACCAGACAACACCGCCAGCGCCGATTGCAGTGGGCCAGAGAGCACCGTCAATGGCAGCCAGGACACTGGAATCACGTGATCTTCAGTGACGAGTCTAGATTTCTGGTCTATCGTCAAGATGGCCGCGTCCGAGTGCGCAGACAAGTGCATGAACCCTACAACAAAGATTGTATAGTGCTAAGAGTCCAAGCTGGAGGTGGTGGGGTGACCGTTTGGGCTGCTTTGTATGCAGGGGGCAAAACTGACCTGGTTGTTCTGAATGGAAACCTGAACCAGTTCAAGTACAGGGCCATTCTGGAAGAAACATTGCTTCCATTTGCTCGTGCAGCCTTTCGAGGAAACTTTGTCTTCCAAGATGACAATGCACGGCCTCATCGTGCTCGCATGATCCAACACTTTCTTGCTGACCGTGGTGTGGAGCATATGGAGTGGCCTGCCATGTCCCCGGATATGAATCCGATAGAGAACTTGTGGGCAGAATTAACGCATCAAATCGACCACTGGGACCAGCAGCCGACCTTTGTGCGTGAATTGCAGCAGGCTATTGTCACTGCATGGCAAGCGATTCCTGTCCAAACCTTGGCAAATCTCGTGAACAGCATGCCTCAACGTGTACGTGCTCTCCTGAATGCTCGTGGGGGTTACACGAAGTACTGAACTGTAATTTTACTGTCCGTAATCCCCGTCGTAATTTAACTTTTGTTAAAAATTTTTTTGCCTAATGTGCAAAATAAAGAGATACTTCTGGAAAACGTACAGAAGTTTAACACAGTACTGTCCATGAATTGAGTTCGATATTAGTCACATCACTTTCAAGGATCAATTTATTTGTTTCGAAATGTCAAATGTGTTTTTTGTTTCTTTTAAAGGTCACATTAACAAAATCTAGAATAATTTCAACATAATTCCAATGAACTTTTGGTTCTAAGACATCTTGAAAAGTAAGTTCACCCCCCCAAAAAAAATATTCCATATTAAATGCCAAGTCTGTATATAATCGGAAGAAGTGAGCTTACGTTACAGATGCAGTTTACGTTACAGTTTGTACACGCGTACATATATAAACACATACAAGCATAAATAAATAAAACAGGACATGAATATGTGCTTGTATGTGTTTATAGACTGAGAAGAAGGCCTGTGTTGGTCGAAAGCTTGTCAGAAAATAAAAGATCGACCGTCTTGAAGCTACGTCCGCTACTTATTTAATTTCTTCCGATTATTTATTTAATGCAATTTATTATTCCCGGTGTGTACCCTGGTTTAGAATAGGTACAACGTATCCCTGTGTGTCGTAAGAGGCGACTAAGAGGGTTGGCATCAGGAAGGGCATCTGGCCATAAAAACATTGCCTCAAAAAGAGAACCATGACAATTACAACTACATATGGGCAGGGTACAGCCCGAAGTGGAGATCGGTTTCTGAGGTTTGGGACATGGAATGTAGGGACAATGACAGGGAGATCAGGAGAAGTGGTGGAAGTATTGGTCAGAAGAAGAGTGGACATATGTTGTGTGCAAGAGACGAGGTGGAAGGGAAGTGGTGTGAGAATGGTGAAGGGTAGGCAGGGACAGAAATACAAGTTTGTGTGGCAAGGGTGCCCGGAGGGCGTGAATGGTGTTGGTGTCCTGTTTTCTGAGGAGTTTGTAGACAGTGTGGTGAGTGTGACGAGAGTGAGTGATAGGTTGATGATGGTGAAAATGATGATTGGAAAGCTCTTGGTGAACATCATCTCGGCTGATGGAGCTGATTTGTTGATTTGTAATATTTTTGAGAAAGTAGTTCAGTGACAAATGGTTCGGTGGATGTGCGGAGTATCGTTGAGAGAAAGGAAGACAAATGATGAATTGCGAAAGATGATGGGAATAGAGGCTGTGATGGATGCTGTGAAGAGGGACAGGTTGAGATGATTTGGTCATGTGTTGAGGAAGGATGAAAGTGACTGGTTGAGAAGAGTGATGGAAATGAATGTAGAAGGAAGTAGAGGACGGGGAAGACCGAGAAAGACTTGGCTAAAGATGGTGGAAGAAGAAATGCGGGCAACCGGGTTAACAAGGAGAGATGCAGAAAATAGGGCAAAGTGGAGAAGATTGTCATGGGGACCGCAAGGCTAACCCCCGCTCTAGCAGGGAAAATGGCCTTAAAATGCATGTTGTTGTGTTGTTGTATTTATTTAATGCAAATGAGGTACACTGCTCGTATTGTGGAGCTTCTCCTTTTACCTCTGCCACCAAAGGTGCATGGAGGTTATGTTTTCACCCCTGTCTGTCTGTTTGTTTGTGAACAAGATATCTCAAAAAGTTGTGGACGGATTTTGGACAAAATTTGGCAGCGAGGTAGCGTATGTGACAAGGACGAAATGCTTACATTTTGGTGAAAATCTGGATTCGGATCCGGCTTCTATAATTTTTTGAGCGATTCTTCACCAAAAGGAGATTGGGCCAAAAACGATACATCGCAGCATATCTCAAAAAGTTGCGGACAGATTTGGACGAAACTTGGTGGAGAGGTTGGGTGTGTGGCAATGACTAATGGATTCGATTTTGGTGAAGAACTGAATATGGATTTGGTTATGAGAATTATTAATTTTTTTAAATAATTCTTCACCATTGAGAGATAGGGCTAAAACCAACATATAGCAGGATATCTCAAAGAGTTATGGACGGACTTGGACGAAACTCGGTGGACAGGTTGTGTGTGTGACATGGAGGAATCTATTCAATTTTGGTGAAGATCTGGATCCGGATCTGGCTAGTATAATTTTTTAAGTGAACCTTCACCATTGGGGTAACGATAAAAAATATCGTTTCGTTTAACGTTTATATCGTTTATAACGATAAACATACCAAAAACGATAAAAAAACGAAAACGAAAACGAAAACCAAAAACGATATATAGCAGAATATCTCAAAACGTTGGGGCCAGATTATTTTGATTAAATGTGATTCTGTATTGTGATTTTGGTCTACTCGAGGATACAAAACAGAAACTGTGTGCCTGGTCACCATTGGGAGAACAGCCAAAAACGATATATAGCAGAATATCTGAAAAAGTTGGGGACAGATGATTTTGATTAAATGTGATTCCGTATTGTGATTTTCTGGTATAAACTAGGATACAAAACGGAAACTGTTCGCCTGGCGGAGGTATGCTCTCTACTGAGTGCCTTTCTAATTCTCACAGTTTTACGGTCGTGGCCAAAAATATTTACACCTTTGCACTTTTTTCAAATAACGCACAATTTTCTCAAATAACCACAAAAATAAGTTGAAATTGACAAAAGTATTTGGTCTCCACAATTCTTTATTTCACTGTTAATATTACAGAACCTTCGTTTTTGATTCATAACTTAATGTCATTTTAAATCAGAAAATAAAAAGAATT
Organism: Myxine glutinosa; assembly: GCF_964187855.1. NCBI lineage: Eukaryota > Metazoa > Chordata > Myxini > Myxiniformes > Myxinidae > Myxine > Myxine glutinosa. Next base: position 34,224,632 of record NC_136271.1, read on the forward strand.
GGCATTGACAAAATTATTGACACCCCAGACTTCATATTTGGCAACACAACCTTTGGACAAAATAACTGCAGTCAAGCGCTACCTATCGCCATGAATGAGCTTCCTTCACCTCTCTACTGGCAGGTTGGTCTACTCTTCTTGTGCAAACTGCTCCAGTGCTCCCAGATTTAAAGGGTGCTTTCTCCCAACTGCTGTTTTCAGATGTCCCCACAGGTGTTCAATAGGATTTAGATCTGCACTCATTGCTGGCCACTTCAGAACAGTCCAGCGTTTTGTCTTGAACCATTCCTGGGTGCTTTTTGAAGTGTGTTTGGGGTCATTGTCCTGCTGCAACACCCATGACATTCGACGGAGACCCAGCTTTCTGACACTGGGTTCAACATTGAGCTCCAAAATGCCTTGGTAATCTCCTGATTTCATGATGTCATGCACACAGTCAAGGCACCCAGTGCCAGAGGCAGCACAGCAACTCCAAAACATCACTGAACCTCCTCCATGTTTGATTGTAGAGAAGGTGTTCTTTTCTTTGAAGGCTTCATTTTGTTTTCTGAAAAAAATAGAGATGATGTGCTTTACGAAAAAGCTCTAATTTGTTCTCATCTGTCCACAGGACATTCTCCCAGAAGGATTTTGGCTTGTTCAGGTGTGTTTTGGCAAATTCCAGGTGTGCTTTCTTGTGTCCCTCTCTCAACAGTGGGGTCCTCCTGGGTCCTCTAACATAGAACCCCCTTTCATCGTGTTGGCGACAGATGGTGCGAGTTGAAACTGTCATACCTTGTGTCTGAAGGTCAGCGTTGGTCTGTTTGGCAGTTGATCGAGGTGCTTTCTCCACCATTCGAACAATCCTTCGCTGCAATCTTCGATCAGGTTTTTGCTTGCGGCCATGTCCAGGGAGGTTGGCTACAGTGCCATGGGCCTTAAACTTCCTGATAACATTGCATACAGTGCACACAGGGGCATCAAGGTCTCTGGAGATGGACTTGTGGCCTTGATTGTCCATGCTGAGCTACAATCTTGTGTCTGACCTCCTCAGACAATTTTCTGGTTTTCTTTTTCTCCATGCTCATTGCGGTACACACAGTGACACAAAACAGCAGAATGACTCCTTTTCTCTATTCAACTGGTTGAATGAGTGATTTTTTATATTGCAGGCATCTGTAGCTCACCACAGGTGAGTACCATTCCAAAGCGAAGGAGAATCACCTGCTTGAAATCTAATTATTTCTAACAACTTCTAAAAGGTGCTAATAACATTGTCCGGGCCATTTTAGGATTTCTGTGTGGAATAAGCTCAGATTTAGTAATCTTTTCAGCTTTTTACTCCCGCCAGGGAGTAATGCATTCATTCGTGTCCGTGGGTGTGTGTGTTCGTGCGTTTGTGAACAAGATATCTGGAAAAGTTCTGAACGGATTTGGATGAAAGTTGGTGGGATGATTGCCCTTGGGATAAGGAAGAATTGATTAGTTTTTGGTGAAGCTCAGGATATTATTCCCGATCCAGGAATTTTTTGAAGGATTTTTTTACCATTGGAAGATAGGGCTCATTTTTTTTAAATATTATCTTCTATATATTCTATATTTAACATTGTGATATGAAAATAGTTTTCATATTTGTTGTAAATGTAGCTTAAACTCGTGGTTATGCGTTAGAGCGGTGTATTTGTTTTTAGCTGCGTCGTCTTCAATGTTCATTTTTTTATTTTTATAATAAAGACATATTCTGTCATTTTACAACCAGCAAAGTGTGTATTAGGTTTCCCAGTTTCATAAAATGTATCGTTTGATACGTATAATGCTATAAAACTCTTCTTTTTTTTTTTTTTTTTTAACCTCAGAAGAGATATCAACATTTAGCTCAGCGAATGTCATTCGCGGTGTCAGTATTTGATGAACTTATAAAGACTTAGTTCCAGATTTGTCAATGGCTGAGGTATATTAACAAACGAATGAAACAGATTTGGCAAAATTCGAACTTTTTAAAAAAAGATCGCATATTCACCCAGAATTGTGAGCGGCTGAAGAAGAAGAAACCTCGCATGGGCTTCCCAGACCAAAAAATAATTCTGGCTCTGCGATTTTCAGGTTTATTTATCTATATATCTACATATCTGGGCAGTGTCTTGTTGTCACTGAACTACTCCCTGAAACTTTTATTTCCATGGTTGTGAAGTGTTTTTAATAAAGTGGTGGTGAGGTATTTTGCATTATGTGGTGGTGAGGTGTAAAATGACGTGGTGGTGAGGTGTTTAAAAAAAACGTGGCTGTGAGGTGTTTTTAATTTCGTGGCTGTGAGGTGTTTTTAATTTCGTGGCTGTGAGGTGTTTTTAATTTCGTGGCTGTGAGGTGTTTTTAATTTCGTGGCTGTGAGGTGTTTTTAATTTCGTGTTTTGTGGCTGTGAGGTGTTTTTAATTGCGTGTTTCGTGGCTGTGAAGTGTTTTTAATTTCGCGTTCGCACGTATTTCAGAGTGAAAAGCGAATGCGTTTTTTCACATTTCAGCGAGGAACATTGCCATTCACACCCATAGGTTTTTTTTTTCTTTCATCTTTAGATCCATATTTTTTGCCATAACGTAGCGCATTATGGCTCTCTCGAGCTCGAGTTAGCCAATCACCTGGGAGCATGAGGCCACGTTGGCCACGCCCACGACACGACGCAGAGTTGCAATCGATCGCTCAGAGCGATCACGTGATGTTCCTGCCGCGCGATTGCGTTTTTTCACATTTGAGCGAGGAACATTGCCATTCACACCACATAGGTTTTTTTTTCTTTCATCTTTAGATCCATATTTTTTTTCAGCGAGGAATATTATACACGGAATCTGAATCGGTGGCAGAGCAGCGAGCTGATTCGGCGATTCGCACGCCCTCCCCCTCCCCCCTCCCCCCTCCCCTCTCCTATCCCTCCCCTCCCCCCCTCCTCTCCTCCCCTCCCCCCTTCCTCTCCCTCCCCCCTCTTCTCCCTCACGTTTATACACGGAATGCTGGGTACTTCCCCCCCCTCTTCTCCCCTCCCCCCTCTCCTCCCCTCCCCCCCTCTCCTCCCCTCCCCCCCTCTCCTCCCCTCCCCCCCCCGTTCCCCTCCCCTTCTCTTCCCCCTCCCCTCCCCTCCCTCGCCCGGCAATGCCGGGTACTTCTGCTAGTATATATATATTATATATGCAGATACACATGGTATTGTACCTATGGCAAATCACAAAGCCTTATGTACAAATATATAAACCCTACTTGGGTTAAGGTCCCTACCCGTAGAGCAGAAAAAGACCGAGACCGTCCATCCAGTGCCTTCCAAGTAGCCAAAGATGCCTGAAAATTAACGGGATCCATGGCAGGATGGCTGTAGGTCGAATAAGAATGGCGAGTACCACCGGAAAACAGTAACTGCAAAAAAGATCCACAAGTCATGTCTACCATCCTACCCCTGTTCATGTTATCATCTCAGGTGACCAAATAATGGGGATAATGACCCACCGTCCATGTCTGAGTGACCCCTTCCAAGGATAAAGGGGCAGAGCAACACAGAGCAGTGCCCACTCCACACTGTTAGCGAGTGTCCTGGTGGCACAGTACCAGGTAAACCAAGATGAGAGCTGCGCTGCCAGCTGGCAAAAAAACAAAAACAGATTAAAGTACAACCATCACATGAATACAAGTGATGGTTAAATCAATGCTGCATGTGTTCGATTAGAAAAAGGTCACTTCTTAAACGCATGGCACCATGCTGCCACCAACTCCACTTACCACCCATGAAGCATCTCTGGGACCAATTAGATTTCGAGCTGTCTGGTAGACTGACCAATCGGCTGCAGCCGCGAGCGCTGCTTGAAAAACCCTTGGTGCCCAAATCTGTTGGAGATGTCATCAAAATAATGCTTCGAAGTCGAGGCTTTTAATTCTCGCGAAAATATGTAAAATGTGACAAATTCCAAAGTTTATGCTGAAAATCTCATCCATGAATAATCTTTTATTAAAAGGTGTGTGTGTGTTTGTGTGTGTGTGTGTTTGTTTGTGTGTGCACACTTTATTCGAAAGGGTCCCTGCTGTCATATAGTAATAAAAATGGTGCTATTGGAAAGCCAATAATAGATTCACTTGGAGGAAAAATTAATTTCCATTTCATCATAAAAATGCCCGTTTTGAAATCCCATTTTTCTGCGATGGAGGAAGAAGAAGCAGGACATGGAGCATATACAGTATTAGGATGAGTTGATGTTTTTGGGATTCTGATCTGATGTTCCCCCCCCCCCCCCATTACTGCATTTGTTAAGACATCACATCATCCACAGCCTTTCCAGACAATATTAAAGTCCATACAATTTATTTCAGGGAGGGGGGTGGGGTGGTTCATCGATTTCCTCCGCCACCGAAGGTGGAGGGCGGTTATGTTTTCACCTCTATCTGTTTGTTTGTCTGTCTGAGCAGGATATCTCAAAAAGTTGTAGACGGATTTGGCCGAAATTTCGTGGACACATTTGGTGTGTGACAAGGACGAATAGATTAGATTTTGTTGAACATCCAGATCCGGATCTGGACACAATAATTTGTTAAATGATTCTTCACCATAGAGTGATAGGGCCAAAAACAATATATAGTTAGATATCTCAAGTTATGGACGGATTTGGATGAAACTTGGTGGACAGGTTGGGTGTTTGACAAGGATGAAATTATTTGATTTTGGTTAAGATCTGGATATAGGAATTGTTTAATCTCAGAAGTCATTTTTCACCATTGAGAGATGGGGCCAAAACCGATATACAACACAATATCTCAAAAGGTTATGCACTCGTTATGCCAAAGCATACCCTGGTGTTGGGCTAGCGACTAGGGTGCCAGCTTAGGATCCTAGGATCCTGGGTTCGAATCCCGGTCGATCGCTGAATTAACGCCAGGGGGGTTGACTCAGCCTGTCATCCTTCCGAGGTCGGCTAATTGAGTACCAGTTCACTGGTAATTTCCTGTTTGTCGTTAAAGGCGGCAAAAAGGGTTGGCGTCAGGAAGGGCATCCGGCCGTAAAACATTGCTTCAAAAAGGGGACCAAAAAACCAACAACAACCACGGTTCCCGAAAAAGGCCAACCCCCGCTTTGCGGGGAAAAATGGCCTCTAAAGGTGTTTTTGTTTTTTTTGTTTTTACCCCTGAAGCATCTCCGGCACCAATGAGATGTCTGGTCGACTGACCAATCGGCTGCAGCCTTCGATTTGCTTGCTATCTTCGGTATGTCTAACAATAGGGAATGCATTTAGATTTACCTTAAGGATTTTAAATAATGCCTTAAGAAATTTAAGGAATTTTGAAGGAATCCCGAAGGAAAGGAATTTTTAATTAGCTTAAGGATTGACCTTAAGGATTTATCAACATCAAATGTCAAGTTAATGCATTGTGTTATCACATAAAGTCACATCAAGATTATTTTCTACCGTCTATTCTCCAATATTGCTCGGTCTGCTCTCCATCCTCCGATCCTCCCTGACTACTCCCACATGCAAGCCTTCTTCCAGTGAACCCCTCTAGGTTAAACGTCCAAATTCCAGGCTGGCTGCACACCTCAAATATTATATTATTTGCTTCTCCCATCTAGGGAACAACCATCCTGAGGCTGTTTTAGCTCACTCTTACCTCCAAGACTTCAAAAGCATGTGATGCACCACCATCTCTTGTTATCCCCAATTCAGACCCATGATATTTATTACCCTCATTAACCTTACTTGCTCGTTTCAAGATTTCCTCCCCTCCTCTTGCTTCGCTTTTCCTGTTCGTTCATTCCCTTGATGTTTGTCCCACTGTCAGTTCTACCTTGCTCTTCCATGAGCCTCGGTGAATGAATATGAATATGAATGATCGTTTTAAGGCCATTTTCCCCGCTAGAGCAGGGGTTAGCCTTGCGGGCCCCATGACAATCATGGTTCCCTGTTTGAGGCAATGTTTTTATGGCCGGATGCCCTTCCTGACGCCAACCCTTGGTCACGCTCTTAGGATGCGCAGTGATACGGTGTACCTATTCTAAATCGGGTACACACCGTGATCATTCATCCCAGCAAGCTGGTACTCAATTTGCCGACCTCCGAAGGATGACAGGCTGAGTCAACCCCCCTGGCGTTAATTCAGCAATCGACCGGGATTCGAACCCAGGATCCTAGGATCCCAAGCCGGCACCCTAACCGCTAAGCCAACACCAGGCTATCCATGAGCCATGAGCACGATCCATGAGCCTCGGTCCTGTATTTTAAAAAATGTTAAGTCAATGCATTGTTGCACCGGGGTCACACTTTGACGTTACAAAAGCCTCCACATAAAGCAAGGAAAGCAAGGAGTACACAGTTAAATACAAACAAAACAAAATTGAAATTTTTTTTGATGACGTAATAATTCATTGTCAAATCATGAAACAAAGTAAACATCACAAAACCAGCATGAGTGCAGAGTCAAGATGTAGAAGGGCGAGGATGCGGTAGAGGGCAGCAATGGCAATCGGGTAGAGTGAGCCACGGATTCCCACTTGCCATTCCCAGGTCAGATGCCCACTGGTGGCTGCAGGTTAAGGGGCCTGGTGCAATCACTGCACCGCACAATCATGGTAACACTGCGGCTTTAAATTCCGTAGGAAAGCAATTCCAACCAAACTACGTCAGACGTGGCAGTCTTTGCCATACACAATGGTGTTTTGCACTGGACTGTGGGAAATATTTAAACAAATCGCACACATTCTGGAAGTTAGACATTCATTTCACAACCGGAATATACACTGGCCAATACGTGCTGTTAAAAATAGAGTAACACCCTGATTTACGTCATTTCACAAATACATCGTCATGTTATTAATACCACGACACAGTTTTTTTTTTTTTTTTTTTTTTTTGTATACAAGATCGAGGCTCGTGAAAGAGCGAACATTAATCACACAGAAAGACAAACCGACACATAAAACATCGGGAGCGGTAGACAAGATGGGGAGAGAGGGGCAAGGACACAAACACAACATTTGAGAGCAGGGACCGAGAGACATGGAGACATCGAGAGATCTGTGGGAGGGAGAGGGCTTTGGGGGGGTGGCATGGGAAGGGGGGGGGGGGTGGGAGAGGTATAAAACATATGGACACTGCCAGGACTTCCAGGAGTGAAGTTGGAATTTCAAACAAGGTGGATCTGGGGTGAATTAGTGGGGGTAGAAAAGTTCAAGGTTTTGGATGGGGGAAGATAAAAGATGGTGGTGAACAGCTGTTTTAAAGACCTGGAGGGAGGAGTGGGATTGAAGGGGGTGAGGGAGTTTGTTCCAGAGGCGGGAGAAAAGAGGAATGAAAGAGTGAAGGTGAGCAGAGAACCGAGATTTCGGCAGTTTAACCATCAGAGGGTTGCAGGCAGATCTTGTGCGACCTGTAGGAATATTAGGGGTACAGAGCACAGAGAGAGCTGGGGGAGAAGGCTGGAGAGGAGTCGGTAGAAGACAGAAAGACCACCAACCTGCCTGCGGTGAGTGAGTGAAAGGCCCACAGAGATAGCTTCATCGCGGGAGATTCCAATGATTCTGAAAGCTTTGGTTTCAACAGCGTGAAGCCGAGTTAGGTGTGAGGCAGGAGCACCGGCCCATAGGGGAGAACAGTATTCCAAAACAGTTTGTTTTGCATCATCTCATGAGAACAGTTTGCATCATCTCACTTCACACTTGCGTCGCTTTAAAAGCAATACTTTATATTCGAGCGTTTTCAGAACAAGACTGATAAAGATGCCAGAATACATCACCAAATTACCAAATCAGAGTGCAAAATCAGCAAAAGAACAAGTGCACTTTGCTTCGCACATAAAGAAATGTACTGTATTGTAGATTGCTTCAGAGACATTGTAAACGTTTTACCTTAGAAGTGAAATTAGATGTTATTCGTCGAATGGTTGCTGGTGAACGTGCCGTTGACGTTGCCGGGTTAGTAGGTTTGCCTCCGACTATGATGCGTACCATCCACAAAAATGCCACCGTTAATTTAATGAAGAAGAAGAGGTACCGCCAGGTTTGACCGCTTCCAGAAGAGGTTTATTTTTATTTAAATATGTCTGATAATAATTGGAATATTTATGTATACGCAAGTGTGCTCGAGTATGTCACTAACCAATAAATAATAAAAGGGTAATATCATAGGTAAAACACGAAATGCAATACGTGAAGTGACGGTGTTCGGAACGCATCCCACACTTATTATTGTATTAATTATTATGAGAACAATTGCTTTGGATTACATATTGAAAAGTTAAATATTTAACACTACTCAAAATGATTAGTTTAAATCAACACCTGCATACATTCTGTTACAACAAACTCCAGATGAATGTCTCTGCAGTTGCAGAAATGCTTGACACAGAAAATGGGAAATGTGCTTTAAGGGTAGTATACATATTACATACACAAATGGCAGAGATTTGAACTCTCCATCAATCTATTTTTTTCTTTCCTCACCTCTTCTCTTCTCTTCAATTTCTTCAATCTGACTTTTCTCTATACCAAAGACTTTAAAATGGTACGTGCTACTTCCTTGCTTGACGTTCTACATTTAAAAGGATAGAACATGGACAAACAACCATCGGTTGGCATCCATGGGGAGGAGGAAATTCCTCCTGAGAAAATGCTCCGCCGAGTGCGGTGCGAAAAGCAGTGCCATTTTACCCAGAGTATCCCGGGAAGCGACGGCAGTGACGGAACTTCCCTCAAGCTCAGTGGCTCTGTGTGTCCCTGGTTGTTATCTCCATATGTGGGTTTCAGAAGGTGGAACAGAGTCCTCCCAGGTCTCGATGTATCCACCTCTGTTTCAGATCATGATTCATGGACCTATTTGTGAAGTTTTATTGTTCTCAAAGTTTTGTTCCAAGGGCTCTTTTTCCGAGCCTCGGACAGCTCCCAACTGTAGTTCATTTGTCGTAATATTCCCAGGGATGTTTTTAAGATCTTCGTGAGATTCTTTTTTTTATCATTTCCGTTGCTCCAATAATTGTGTGTGTGTGTGTGTGTGTTCCTTTGAGATGGGTTTGCAAGAAGATGGTTTTCCATGACGTCATTCCCGTCACCTGGTAGTATGTGCTCGTTCTGTGTAAGAGGTTATATCGTGTGTTCAGAGAGTGCACCAGCAGGCAAAGCGTAGCGGAGCAGCTGAACTATTTGGTGAGAAGTCAAAAGAAACACGGAACTGGAGTAATGCTTACATATCATGAACTGTATCTGATTATGTTTATATCTGTGCTCTGTTTGTATTTTAGATGTTGCTTCAATTGAGTGAATTAAAGTCTACATTCCCAAGAAGGTATCTGTCTTCACGACATCCTTAGACCATGTATAATGATTAATTATAAAAACCCATCCCATCTCCCCCCTTTAACTCCACTATTGGACGGTAAAGGAAGGATATCCAAAAGCAAGGTGATGTGCTACTTCAAGGCTCTGCCAGTACTCGTCTGGCACAAAGCTGCTCTGGACCAGGAAACAGTTACAAAGTCGTAACAAAAACAGCCCAGCAGGTAGGAGGTAGATCGGGCTCCTGGTCAACATCTCATCTTCATCTGTTTTGCACAATACAAGTGGTTTGAAAGGGAAACATTACACCTGATAGCAATATCTAAACACTATTATCTCACTATTATTCATTCATTCATGTACAGCACATGGCTGCACTTTTGCCTCATTTTCATTCATTCATGTACAATATGTAGCTGTACTCTTGCCTCATTTTCATTCATTCATGTACAATATGTGGCTGCACTTTTGCCTCATTTTAATTCATTCATGTACAATATGTGGCTGTACTCTTGCCTCATTTTCATTCATTCATGTACAATACGTAGCTTCGCTTTTGCCTCATTTTCAATCATTCATGTACAATATGTAGCTGAACTTTTGCCTCATTTTAATTCATTCATGTACAATATGTGGCTGTACTCTTGCCTCATTTTCATTCATTCATGTACAATACGTAGCTTCGCTTTTGCCTCATTTTCAATCATTCATGTACAATATGTAGCTGAACTTTTGCCTCATTTTCATTCATTCATGTACAATACGTAGCTTCGCTTTTGCCTCATTTTAATTCATTCATGTACAATATGTGGCTGTACTCTTGCCTCATTTTCATTCATTCATGTACAATACGTAGCTGCGATTTTGCCTCATTTTCATTCATTCAAGTACAATACGTAGCTGCGATTTTGCCTCATTTTAATTCATTCAAGTACAATACGTAGCTGCACTTTTGCCTCATTTTCATTCATTCATGTACAATACGTAGCTTCGCTTTTGCCTCATTTTCATTCATTCAAGTACAATACGTAGCTGCGATTTTGCCTCATTTTCATTCATTCAAGTACAAACATAGCTGCACTTTTGCCTCATTTTCATTCATTCATGTACAACAATGGCTGCACTTTTACCTCATTTTAATTCATTCATGTACAATACATAGCTGCACTTTTGCCTCATTTTCATTCATTCATGTACAATAGCTGCACTTTTGCCTCGTTTTCATTCATCTATCTATAATTCCAGTAATCTCTGTGTGTCTGTGTGTCTGTGACCGCTGTTTCTCGACAACCACGGGTCCAATATACTTTTAACTTGCCAGGTATATTGCTGGGGACCCGAGGATGTGCCTTTTCAAGGTTTCATATTAATCGGACAATTACTTACCGAGCTATGTCCAAAAAACGATTCAACCAATCAGAGAGCAGCGAGCTATCACGTGTGCCGAACGTGGCGATCAGACTCTGCCTCGGACGGCACATTTGACAGCGTATTCATTTATTTCACGTTGGAAAACTATGTTGCCGTTAAACTATGTTTTAAAACGAATTCAAACTGCGATTAAATTAAAACGATTCATCGTAACTGCGATTTGCGAACTTCCGGACAGTGAAGACTGTCCGGCAGCACGCTTTCCGGCAGCCAATCACAGAACGCTTTGTTGCGTAGGCGTGGCCGATGTGAGACGAGCGGAGCTGAGCGCGTTACGAGCTGACCGCCATTACGGTACGTAATTCGATTTCTTATGCGCATTATTTCTCCCAATTCAGTCAGAGCGAAGGGCGGAAGCGAAGAGCGTTGTTTTTTTTGTTTACGGGCGTACGGGCGGGGTAGAGCGTACGGGTAGCGTTTTTTTTTTTTTTTGGCAAGGAACGGGCACCCACGTACGGGCAATGCCCTAGTTCATGTACAATACATAACTGCACTTTTGCCTCATTTTCATTCATTCATGTACAATATGTAGCTGTGAAGGAACTGCGCTCCAACGCTAGTCGAAAGAATTGACGCGACCAAAGACGGAATTCGTCCGAGTTGCTTTATTGAAACAAAACAGCTCAGGTATTCTGACAAGCCCGTTTATCGGGCAGCAATATATATACACATTTATGTCGGGAAGTTTGCCCGGCAAAAGCTATACCGGGCATGCCCGGGTGTCAAGGGCGAGCCTTGGAAAGGCGAGTCTGGACCTGCCTGGGCGTGTTTGGCTGCGGCCTGGCAAGTAGAGGATGGGCGTGCCCGGGCGCTCTGGGCGAGCCCTGGAAAGGCGATAGCGGGCATGCCCGGACGCTCTGGGCGAGCCCTGGAAAGGCGATAGCGGGCATGCCCGGACGCTCTGGGCGAGCCCTGAAAAGGCGATAGCGGGCATGCCCGGACGCTCTGGGCGAGCCCTGGAAAGGCGATAGCGGGCATGCCCGGACGCTCTGGGCGAGCCCTGAAAAGGCGATAGCGGGCATGCCCGGACGCTCTGGGCGAGCCCGGGAAAGACGAGACCGGGCGTGCCCGGGAGGTTCGGGCGTGCCCGGGAACAGTGAGTCCGGGCATGCCCGGGAGAGGCGCGTCTGGCCGTGTTCTGGCCGGTGCAAGGCGATTGTGTGCATCCAGCGGTAACCGCTACACACGCCCCTCCAGAATCGACCTGCACCGGCAGGGTCAATTTAAGGGGGGTCCGGATGACCCGGCCGAAGCGACCCCTGGAGGGTCGTGGGGAGGGGTCCGACGTGGTGGTGGGTGGTCGAGCGGGGGGAACTGTGGACGGGGGGCGGCCTCGCCGCGGAGGAAGGGCCAACCGTGGTGGTCGGTCGACGTCCATGTGCGCCGGTTTGAGGCGGTCCACAGAAATCCGGTCCGGCCGGCCGCTGAAGTCGACGATGAAAGACTTGTCGCCCCGTCGCAGGACCCGGAAGGGCCCGTCGTACGGCGGCCGGAGTGGCCCCCGGTGCGCGTCATGACGCACAAAGACGTACTCCGCTGTGCGAAGCGCCGGGGGGACGTAGGACTGGGGGCCACCGTGGCGGGACGTCGGCACGGGGGCAAATCGTCAGGCGGCCTCCTGGAGGTCCGAGCGCTGGCGAGCGGCGGACCAGGGACTGGTAGCGTCGGGCACGAATTCGCCCGGGACGCGGAGCGGCTGGCCGTAGACGAGTTCGGCGGCGGACGCCTGGAGGTCTTCCTTGGGGGCCGTGCGAAGGCCCAAAAGGACCCACGGCAGCCGGTCGGCCCAACCGTCGTCCTGAAGGCCGGCCATGAGTGCGGCCTTCATGGAGCGGTGAAACCGCTCGCACAACCCGTTGGCTTGGGGGTGGTAGGCCGTGGTGCGGTGCAGCGTGACCCCCAACGAACGGGCGACCGCGCCCCAAAGCTCAGACGTGAACTGTGGGCCGCGGTCGGACGAGATGTCCGCTGGTGCGCCGAAGCGCGCGACCCAGGTGGCGATGAACGCCTGCGCCACGTCGGCGGTGGTGGTGGAGGCGAGGGGCACAGCCTCCGGCCACCTGGTGGTCCTGTCCACCATGGTGAGCAGGTGGGTGAACCCCCGCGAGGGGGGCAGGGGACCCACCAGGTCCACGTGGACGTGGTCGAAACGCCGTTCAGGCACGGCGAAAGGTGCCAGCGGGGCCTGGGTGTGGCGGTGGACCTTGACCCGCTGGCAGGCCGTGCAGGCGTTGGCCCAGTCGCGGATGTTTCGTCGAAGGCCGTGCCAGACGAAACGTGCCGACACCAGCTTCTGAGAAGCTTTCCGGCCTGGGTGAGAAAGGCCGTGGATGGAGGCGAAGATGCGGCGCTGCCAGGAAACGGGCACGATGGGGCGAGGCTGGCCCTGGGAGACGTCGCAGAGCAGGACGGTGCCCGCGAAGGGAATGTCGGCCAGGCGGAGGCCCGTGTCCGCCGCACGGAGTGCCTGCACCGAGGCGTCGGTGGTCTGGTCGGCCGCCATGAGCGCGAAGTCCACGCCGAGGTGGACCGCGTTCGCGCTGGCCCGAGAAAGACAGTCGGCCACGGCGTTGTCTTTGCCGGCGACGTGCCGGATGTCCGTGGTGAACTCCGACACGGCGGAGAGGTGGCGCTGCTGGCGGGCCGACCACGGCTCTGTGACCTTAGCCATTGCGTAGACCAACGGCTTGTGGTCGACGAAAGCCGTGAACGGGCGGCCCTCCAGGAGGTGTCGGAAATGGCGAACGGCCAGGAATAGCCCGAGCAGCTCGCGGTCGAACGTGCTGTAGTTTAACTCGTTCGGCCGGAGTTTCCGGCTGAAAAAAGCGAGTGGCTGCCAAACCCCGTCCACCCATTGCTCATGGACGGCGCCCACCGCGTAGTTGGAGGCGTCCGTAGTGAGGGCAATGGGCGCGTTGAGCACCGGGTGAGCCAGCAGCGTTGCGTCGGCGAGGGCCCGTTTGGCGCTGGCGAAGGCCGCGTCCATGGCCGCGGACCAAACAATGTCATGCTTGGCCGGCTTGCCCCGGAGGGCCTCGTAAAGGGGCCGCATGAGCTGAGCAGCGCGGGGCACGAATCGGTGATAAAAATTCACCATGCCGAGGAACTCTTGGAGGGCCTTGATGGAACGGGGACGCGGGAACGTGGTGATGGCCTCGACCTTGGTCGGCAGCGGCACGGCCCCGGTCTTGGTGATGCGGTGGCCCAAAAAGTCAACGGTCGTCGCGCCAAAGTGGCATTTGACCGGGTTGACAATTAAGCCGTGCTCGCTGAGGCGACCGAACAGTGTTCGGAGGTGGAGGAGGTGCTCGGCGCGGGACGTGCTGGCGACGAGGATATCGTCCAGATAGACGAAAAGAAACGGCAGGTCGCGCAGCACGCCGTCCATCAAGCGCTGGAACGCCTGGGCCGCGTTCTTGAGGCCAAACGGCATCCGCAAAAATTCGAACAGGCCGAACGGCGTGATGACGGCCGTCTTCGGGACGTCGGCCGCCCGGACAGGTACCTGGTGGTAGCCCCGTATCAGGTCAATTTTCGAAAAGATGACCCGTCCCGCCAAACAGGCGGAAAAGTCCTGAATATGCGGGATCGGGTACCTGTCGGGGGTGGTAGCGTTGTTGAGACGGCGGTAGTCGCCACACGGGCGCCATCCACCCCCCGGCTTTGGCACGATGTGCAGTGGCGAGGCCCACGCGCTATCGGAGCGCCGCACGATGCCGAGGTGCTCCAACGCGTCGAACTCGGCCTTCGCCACGGCGAGCTTGGCCGGGTCGAGGCGGCGGGCCCTGGCGTAGATCGGCGGGCCCGTAGTGGGTATGTGGTGCTCGATCCCGTGCCGCACCGCGACGGCCGAAAATGTCGGCCGCGTGAGGGCCGGGAATTCCGTGAGCAGGCGAGCGAACTCGTTCGCTGCCAGGAGGGCGCACGCCAGTTCGGTCGGCGCGGAGCTGCTCATCATGCACGCCAGGGAGCTGAAGGTCTCGGCGTTGACAAGGCGACGACGTTTGACGTCGACCAGCAGCCCGTGCGCGCAGAGGAAGTCGGCGCCCAGCAAAGCCATGGGGACGCAGGCGGTCACAAAAGTCCATTGAAAACGCTGGTTGCCGAAGCAGAGGGTGACGACGCGTGGGCCGAAAGTGCGTATGGCCGAGCCATTAGCAGCGACCAAAGAGGGGCCGCAAACGGCGTCCCGCCTGTCCTGCTCGGAGGCGGGTATGACGCTCAGTTGGGCGCCGGTGTCACACAGGAAACGCCGCCCAGACGCTTTGTCCCGAATAAACAGCAAGTTGCCCGAGTGGCCGGCGCTCATGGCTGGGAATGAACGCCGGCCCGGCCGTTTCCCGACCTGCCGAAAGTGCACGGGGGCCGGCACGTCCGAGCCTTGTGTCCGAACCTGGCGTGGTAATAACACCACGCCCGGTCAGGTGGAGGCCCCGGCCGTCGTGTCGGAAGCGGGCGGTGCGGCATGGCGGCCGCCAGTTGCACCGGCAGTTCGGCCTCCAACCGCACAGGGCGCTCGGGCGTCGCCTCGGACGGCGGCGGGCTCCAGGTAACCGCGCCGATGTGCTGGCCCGCCGAGGAGATCTTATCGGCTTCCCTGGCGAGGGCGCGGGAATCCGTGATCAACGTGCCAGCCAGGGCGAGGCGTACCGGGTGAGGCAGCTGGCGAAGGAACAGCTCGCGGAACAGAAAATCCGGAGAGTGCTCACCGAGCAACGAGAGCATATAGTCCATGCGCTCTGACGGGCGCGTGTCGCCGAGCTCGGGCAGAGCGAGCAGGCGCCGTGCTGCCGGTGAGAGGGCGAAAGCGTCGAGGAGGAGTGTCTTCAGCGCGTCGTATTTGTCAGCAGCCGGCGGGTGCTCGAGGAGGCTCAAGGCGCGGGCTGCGGTGGCGGAACCGAGCACCGCCACAACATGGTGGAAGCGGGTGTCGTCCGCGGTGATGCCTCGCAGGGCGAACTGAGAGTCCGCCTGAGCGAACCAAACAGCCGCGTGAGCCTCCCAGAAGGTAGGCAGTTTAAGCGTCACTGCCGTATCCATGTCGGTAGGTCACCAATGAAGGAACTGCGCTCCAATGCGAGTCGAAAGAATTGACGCGACCAAAGACGGAATTCGTCCGAGTTGCTTTATTGAAACAAAACAGCTCAGGTATTCTGACAAGCCCGTTTATCGGGCAGCAATATATATACACATTTATGTCGGGAAGTTTGCCCGGCAAAAGCTATACCGGGCATGCCCGGGTGTCAAGGGCGAGCCTTGGAAAGGCGAGTCTGGACCTGCCCGGGCGTGTTTGGCTGCGGCCTGGCAAGTCGAGGCTGGGCGTGCCCGGGCGCTCTGGGCGAGCCCTGGAAAGGCGATAGCGGGCATGCCCGGACGCTCTGGGCGAGCCCTGGAAAGGCGATAGCGGGCATGCCCGGACGCTCTGGGCGAGCCCTGAAAAGGCGATAGCGGGCATGCCCGGACGCTCTGGGCGAGCCCTGGAAAGGCGAGAGCGGGCATGCCCGGGAAAGACGAGACCGGGCGTGCCCGGGAGGTTCGGGCGTGCCCGGGAACAGCGAGTCCGGTCATGCCCGGGAGAGGCGCGTCTGGCCGTGTTCTGGCCGGTGCAAGGCGATTGTGTGCATCCAGCGGTAACCGCTACAGCAGTACTCTTGCCTCATTTTCATTCATTCATGTACAATACGTAGCTTCGCTTTTGCCTCATTTTCATTCATTCAAGTACAATACGTAGCTGCGATTTTGCCTCATTTTCATTCATTCAAGTACAAACATAGCTGCACTTTTGCCTCATTTTCATTCATTCATGTACAACAATAGCTGCACTTTTACCTCATTTTAATTCACTCATGTACAATATATAGCTGCACTTTTGCCTCATTTTCATTCATTCATGTACAAACATAGCTGCACTTTTGCCTCATTTTCATTCATTCATGTACAATAGCTGCACTTTTGCCTCGTTTTCATTCATTCATGTACAATACATAGCTGCACTTTTGCCTCATTTTCATTCATTCATGTACAATACATAGCTGCACTTTTGCCTCATTTTCATTCATTCATGTACACTACGTGGCTTCGCTTTTGCCTCATTTTCATTCATTCATGTACAATACGTAGCTGCACATTTCCCTAATTTTCATTCATTCATGTACAATATGTGGCTGCACTTTTGCCTCATTTTCATTCATTCATGTACAATACATAGCTGCAATTTTTCCTCATTTTCATTCATTCATGTACAATATGTAGCTGCACTTTTTCCTCATTTTCATTCATTCATGTACAATATGTGGCTACACTTTTTCCTCATTTTCATTCATTCATGTACAATACATGGCTGCACTTTTCCCTCATTTTTATTCATTCATGTACAATACATTGCTGCGCTTTTGCCTCATTTTCGTTCTTTCATGTACAATACTTGGCTGCACTTTTGCCTAATTTTTATTCATTCATGTACAATATGTAGCTGCACTTTTGCCTCATTTTCATTCATTCATGTACAATACGTGGCTGCACTTTTGCATCATTACTGGGAGTGTGGATGTAATAAGGATGCAGTGCCCCATAGTAGGGGAGCTCCCAATAGAGTTCGTGACCATTTTCCCGTGATCAAGGTTTGAAGGTTGATTTTGAAAGATAAAAATATATATAAAAAAATAAGCTTGGGTATCTTTTTTTTAAATGCGGGCTAACTCGGCCAGAGGACAAAATCCAAGATGTCCGCCAAAACCACGAAATCGGGCATATTTCCGCCTACGTGAATGCTACATATACATATTGGGTGTCCATATGTGGGTTTTTCTGGGCCCAGATCTTGCATCTTACATCAGTCAAGTGATATTGTGACTTAAAATGATATTAAATGATTAATGTTGACCAAAATCCAAGATGGCCGCTGCAAAAAACCATGTATTGTATATGTTCATAATTGTGCATACCATAGATTCATCGCTGGCGTCTAAATACAGTTTTACATGACTAGTGTTTTCATTTATAACCTTACTGTTACTATGAATGACTTTTTGAGCAGGTAACGAACCAAGATGGCTGCCTCTCGCCCGTTAGATAAGCAGTTATGGCTACTGTACATTGTATCTATTGCAACGTCTTTTATTTGACACAATGTTCAAGGTTTTCATTTGCAATCAGTAAGAAAGAATTTATCTTTCTCTATTTTGTTTTATTATATTTACAGTGACATGACATTACATTTACAAGCAGTGATACACATTGCACAAGTAGCATATACGGTAGGGTTGAAAATGACAATAGTTGTTATAACAGTTTGTTTGTGTTGGATAGATTGAAATTGTTATTCACTGTCCGAATCGTCCGTCTCGGACCCAGACTCGACTGGATCATCCATAGTTGGGCTGCTTTCCAAAGCCTGAGTTAGTTTTTCTGGGAGTGCTGGGTGAATGTACCTCAATGGAAGACACATGCCTTCCTCGAGATGCCAGCCATGAGATAAAGGAGACGGTGGCGCATCAGGTTTTTCGTAGTTGAGCAACACGTAGGTTTGATAGTTCACTCTCTTGACTTTCAAATCGTGGGATTCTTTGTCTGGTGGAAGCCGCAGTATTGATTTCCTTTTCATTTGTCTGTCTTCCTTCATGCGAGTGGGAGCATTTTCACTGTGATGTCGTTTTGATTCTGATGTGCTGGCAAGATCATGCAGTGAGGATCGGACTCTATTAACATTGTTAGCATTTCGGGAATGTGACAGCAGCATCTTTTCGTTCTTCAAAATTTTGAGCCAGCCAGCTTTCATCTTTGAACCCTTGTTCATTGTCATCTCGATCCAGAGATCCAATGGCAAACATGAGTAAGGCTTTCCCGACATGGATTGAGCAAATAAGCCATCTCGCATGTATTGTGCTACATCCTCTGGGAGGGATTCCATTTCCAGCCAATACTCAACCAACCACCGTCCATATTTATCGTTGTCATAAATCTGGATCCATGGTAGCATTAAACGTAATGTCGACTTGAATTGTTCCCAGTTCTGGATTCTCAACGCATGCAGATTCATCATCAATATTTCAGTCATCTCCATAAATGTGATCCAGTACTTTGCCATTGAACCACCGGACTCCCCAATTCTATTGAACTCATCTGCCACCAATGAAATAACCTCTTGGTTGGCTTCCAGAAGTGCATAACATTCCTGCCGTTCTTCTGCTGTTGAGGAAGGATTCCGCAGGACAGTCAAGTGAGCTTCAAGTTCATCTGAGATGCTTCCCCCATTGCAGAGTCGTCATCCTCCATATCAAGGTCACGCTGAGGTTTTGAAGACTTTAGACGGGAAATGAGCTGTTTCAGTAGGCTGCTTGTTTCGTCCTCATTGAGTAAATCGTCAATGTGAGGTGGCCAGATCATTGGCGATACTTTTGCTGCTTCAGCTCTAATTTGTTGCGCTACAATTGAGACGAGTTGGTCATCAGTTGCACCTAGGCAATTTACAGCAGCTTCTATGTATGTTCCACCAGCTGACGTGTCAAAAACCATTGAGCTCTTGTTTTTTGTAACTCTTTCGTGGAAACCAATTTGGTCGCTGAATTCCGTTTGGAGCATAGATTTTATTGTGCTAGACTTCACAGTGTTCACAGTCATGCCAAAGTTCACCAGCATTTGCGTGTAGTCTTGTAGAAGGCTCTGTAGTGTTCGGAGTTCATGTCTTTCAAAAATTACAGTGCGCACATGTTTGAAAAACATTTGACGTACTTCTGCCAGTCGTACATTGTGCATGTGCAAATGTTGATCATTATAATCATGGACTTTGATGTATTTCGTCCAACATGACCGATGGTAGCGGATCTCTGTGGCAAATGGATCTGACGTGGAATCAATCAGTGTCAAAATGCGATCCCGCATATTCTCGTCGTCCAGATGGACTGTGTGACCTTTGAAGACATGCCATGCATCCATTTGTTGCATGATGTGCCACTTGTCCCGTCCAGGGTGTTTCAGGTCTTCTCCCTTCATACACCAAATACACAAATGTTTGTCTTGTATAATACCGGTTTGTGATCGTGATTGTCTCTGAGCGCAAGATGGTCCAGGTGCTTTGTCAGCTACATCATCGCTGCGAGAGATTTCTGTTTCAAAACATTTCTTTTGTCGCTTTAGTGCCTGCTCCAATTTATAGTTACTGGCCAGTTGAACTTTACACAGTTTGTGGAAATATATTCCAGCTGGTCCATTGTGCCATGGCACTGCATCAAAGACTTGACCGTATTTGTCCAATCCTCTCCATCGTTCTGCTTGTTGTTGGAGATGCTGCCAGGCTTCTGGGCTTAAGCTACTCTTTTCCTCATCACAATGCTTATGACAGAGGATACACTCACTGGAGCTTGATAGTCCTGGAGGCTGGTCCTCATCTTCACTCTTTCTCTTCTTTCCTTGAATGGGTGGTGTCGCCATGGTATACTCTGCAATGAAAAATAAAACCTATTACTTACTGTACATACCGTACATCAGACAGCATGATATGAATGATGTTAATACTTAACTGAACTTAAATATTGAACAGGACAGATCTTTATCTCTTAAAGAAAGGGACTTAACTAATATTTTAACTATTATTAGTTGAATATACTTAACTGTAATGCCTTGATCCATTGTCCACCCTGGTACTCCCTGGAAATTAATACTAACAACTACCTGTGAACAAATACCTGTGAAACTTAATCAAACCATCTTGTAGATAAGGCAGCAATCTTGGTTCGTTACCTGCTCAAAAAGTCATTCATAGTAACAGTAAGGTTATAAATGAAAACACTAGTCATGTAAAACTGTATTTAGACACCAGCGATGAATCTATGGTATGCACAATTATGAACATATACAATACATGGTTTTTTGCAGCGGCCATCTTGGATTTTGGTCAACATTAATCATTTAATATCATTTTAAGTCACAATATCACTTGACTGATGTAAGATGCAAGATCTGGGCCCAGAAAAACCCACATATGGACACCCAATATGTATATGTAGCATTCACGTAGGCGGAAATATGCCCGATTTCGCGGTTTTGGCGGACATCTTGGATTTTGTCCTCTGGCCGAGTTAGCCCGCATTTTAAAAAAAGATACCCAAGCTTATTTTTTTATATATATTTTTATCTTTCAAAATCAACCTTCAAACCTTGATCACGGGAAAATGGTCACGAACTCTATTGGGAGCTCCCCTACTACCATGTCGTTTAGGCAGTACTTTGTATAGGATGCCGGTGATAAGTCACCTACTCTTAGATAGATATTTAACGTCTACAGACAACCGGACAGGTGCTAGCACTCGGGCTCCCTGGCTTAAGGTCCCTACAATACAATGGACGGTACACATATTGGCTTATTGCATGATCATGATGTATCCCCCTGCACAGAGTTTATAATTGAGTTGAGATTCCCTAAATCTCTAACCAAGCACACTCTGGTCCACCAAAAGCTCACTTTACCCAGTGCCTTGAATTCTGTGAAGTGTGAAGTTTTCTCGTTCTCAAAGTTTTGTATTCTAGGCCGAGGGCACCGACCTTACTCCTTGGAACACACCTTGCCCCTCCCATCCCAATATTACCTTACCAACCTCCCCTTCCTACCTCACCTTTGCTCCAATCCAAAACCAAAACCACTGTTCAGTCCAAGTCCAACATACACACACTACGTCACTCACCAGCTTTGAGCTTCCCCTCGTTGTCCAAATCATCAATACGCTCCTCATCATTGTGCCATACAGATTCCGACTCGTTGGGCGCATTTCCCTGTCTCGGTCTCGCCATTATTTGTAATATTGTATAATCTCAAACTATGGCTGTTTCTACTTTGGAGCTTCAATGCCTTTCTATTCGCACGATGTGTTGGTACATATCCGTTTGTATGCTCAGGGTAACTCCTAGCTATTTTATTTCAAATTAGTAAAGTATATAACATCCGCGCAAATAAGTAAGGGACGGAACCAGCCGAACTCGCTGTACACCGTGCCACACCCTCATTAACGGTGCTGAAGCAATCATGCAATCCCGATGTCAGCTGACGACGATATTAGTGTTTCGATTTGTGGTATCATGTAGTCTATATGGGGGTATGACACGGCAAAAAAAAAATGGCCGGCCCATAAAATTAATACACATGCACCTTCCTGATTTTCACGGTATCCGCGTTTTCTGGGAGACAGATTCGGCACTCCTATTCATTAAAATGATACTTTAGCAATTTATTGTGAATGCACCTTATTAATCACCGACTTATTAATAGATATTGCTATTGGCTGTAATTCTGTACAATAATAACTTATATCTGATTAACTCGTGTAATTCTGAGCAACACTTATATGTGTTGTACTTCCGCTTCCGGTGCACTGATCAAGGCACCTCTTCTGGCAAACAATATTGTATATAGTCTTAGTTATTTGTATGTGCTCTTTTCCATGGTTATTATTTCACCTCGCTCGGCCCCAATCCATCACAGGTTGGACATCACGCCACTGGACTCACTGTGAGATGGGATAGGAAATGGATGCGTGATGTTTCAACACGTCCATTATGCCATGACGGAGTAGTACAGACTTGGACCAAACTGTCCTGGTCCAACCATTACATAACCGCATTTTATCACCGCGAGAACATATACAAAAATGGTTAAACTGTTTAAATAAGGTTAAAATATCTCAAATCTTAAATGGCACAATCCCGTACATTTTAATATATTTTAAAAACCTGGCCAGACAGACATTTAAGGACTGAAAGGGAGGACATGTCCGGGGAAAACCGGACGTTATGGTAATCCTTCTTCTACTCACAGTTAATGGACGTTAAAGATCCCACAGTTTATTAAGTAAGGGACTTGCAAAGTTGCAAAGAGTAGGCAAGTTATTGCCAGAACCCTGAACAAATTCCAAATTCCTTGCCTGACTGCTGGAAAGAAAACAGCAAACACCCAACATAACCCGTGCCCAGGTGCTGCGTCGACAATACAGACGCTCTGTAACGTGTATGGCACATTTATGATGATGTAACATTTCTGGACAATGAGGATTATGCTTCAGATGTTATTTTGAAGTTGATGTCTTTTGTTCATGGTAAGATGGCGATGGAACAACCTTTTGAGGCTTCAAAAATCTATGCCAATGAGCACTCTCACTGTCAGATCAGTGCTTCTAACGTGCTCCATCGCCATATGTTTAAATCAGCATCCTAGTGCCACATTTCCCTCTTCAGCCTCCATCAACTAAACTCATTTCCAACAGTTCCAATATTGGATAATTAAGTGAGTAGAAGATTAGGAGCTGGCAGGATGGCCTAGATGAACGCACACTCGCCTCTAAGCTGTCTAGCCTGTGTTTGAATCCAGACCCAACTATAAACTGATACTTACTCAATATTCACCCACAGGCAGGGTGAAACATCAATGTGTGTGCCGTCCCTCGGATGGATGTTAAACTGGGCACCCCGTCTGCTGGCATTAGTTGGTGGACGTTAATGATCCCAGAGTGTCCATCATGAAGAGTAGGCGAGATATTGCTGGTACCATGGCCAAATTACAGCCCTAACCTGAGTCAAACATCAGGCCTAGCCAGCCGGTTCGTGAAAGACTTGGGTGAAAACTTTCCCTGGCTAAACCCACAAGAACGTGAGCATAATTCTAGCTGCTAAATAAAACGAGAAATTGATTAAAAGATTATGGATTTACAAACAGCAACAAAGTATGCTAAATCTACAATCCATTTTGGTGTGGATCTTCGCATTTTATTGGGATCCTGGCTTAAATGTCTCTTTGAGAGATTTAAAAAAAATGCATGAAAACAATTTATATTGAACATTGGATGCATCCTCAATTTGACATTACAAAATACTCATCCTGTTTTCACAAGTCCTACAGACCTCAAACCAACATGTGGGTTGGAGATGTACATTTGGCAGCATGATGAGGAGGAAGAGAAAGATCATCTTGTTTTAAACCTAAGTTGTAGCTTGAAGCTCGCTCCATATGTATGAATAAACAGTCGTTATAATAATTGGGATCCAGCCCTATGAAGTCGTCAATGGCAGATCATTCATTCATTGTTTCATGCTTGTGTGCATCGCCATTTGTCATGGTTTCTGGCGCAGCTGCCCCGTGGGTTCTGGCTTGATGCTCAGCTTGAAGTATGTGTAAGTGGCAATTCCCAGCAGCGTGCACAATATGCCAAGTGCCTGATGAAGTGACAAGAGATCGTGGAAAAGCAGGTAGCCACCCAGAAGTGTCACGCAAAACTTGAAATGTCCAAACATGTTGTAGCTGAAAGATTTTAGTTAGGGAAAAAGGTTAAGTGCAGATAACCCAAAATGTGACTTTATCTACTGAATTTAGACAAACTGTATGATATCATACTGGCATTAAGTTTACCTTATCATAATTCCCCTCCCACGTTTGTGAAAGATTTAGGCCAAAACCTTCCCCCAGCAAACCCCCACCATCCTACAGCTCTCCTCAGTTTAGTGTGGCACAATCGCACGACGTCATTAATTTTGCATTAAAAAAAACAACAACATATTTGTGGTGCTCTCAGCGGTGCTGCTCGGTGCACAGACATTTAATCACTTGATCTTTTGGGGACAAAAAGGGGAAGATGCTACGGTTAAAAAACTGTAAATACAAACCAACATGCCACACGATGATGGGAGGATGAGTAAGGATACGTGATGGGAGAGGTGTTTCCGATGATCCAGTAGATGGAGAGATTCACGGAAAATGCAACAATACCTGACAGCAACACCAACACCTGGCATGGTGAAAGAAGATCATCATTTTACTCCATAATAATGCATCAATCCAATGTTTCAACCACTTAGTTTCCACAACTTTATGGATAGAAGTTTAATCTTTAACAAAACTTTTTTATCCTTCTGCATATTGTTTTGTTAATTTATATTTCAAAACAATACACGTGAGTGATTGAATACCTTTGAGCTGTATAATCCGAGTTTGATTATTATTGACACGACTATAAATTTTGAAACTGGTGCTTCGCAAGCAGGGCGTCGCGGCGCAAAGTGTGCCGTCCCTCAGGAGGATGTTAAACTGGGTGTCCCATCTGCTAGTATTAGCCGGTCAACGTGAAAGGTCACACCTTCACATGG
The DNA here is from genome assembly GCF_964187855.1 of Myxine glutinosa. Classification (NCBI taxonomy): domain Eukaryota; kingdom Metazoa; phylum Chordata; class Myxini; order Myxiniformes; family Myxinidae; genus Myxine; species Myxine glutinosa. The sequence goes on from NC_136271.1 coordinate 34,249,456, forward strand.
TGTGACCATGACAAATTATAGTCGGTCACATGACAATTTATAGTCAGGCCAAGATTCGAACCCAGATGAGACCTGCACGAGCAATAAACATATACTGTTGGAAGTGCACTTGCTAACCAAGTATCCCACTCGCATTCTTATATGGCTTGCAACACATATTTTACAATAGGTTTTTATTTCAGTTATCCTACCCTTCTTCCCACCCATGGTACACTGAATTCTGTGGTGAGGCAGGCAGTAGCTCTGAAACAACTTGTTTTCTCTCCCTGGAAAGCAAATCCAACCGAAGGCAACCTCAATGCATTCAAAAGAGACCGCAACAGGTGTGTGTCCGCTCCCAGAAGAGCTAAACAACATCTGACCAACCTCAAGAATGAACAAGCAAACTTGTTTCCCTCTTCTAAAACCTGGTGACGCCTTGTTAAGTCTGTTTCTGATGTCTGCTCTCCATTCATCCCTTCCCTCTCTTCAAATGGTACCACAGCCGACTCCGCTCGTGAGAAGGACAAATGCCCCAATTCTGTGTTTGCTTCCAAATCTTGTGGCCCCAACCCTTCTCTCTGTACCTATCTTTCCTTGTCATACCCAACTGCTCCTAGACTATGTGCCTTTGGCACATGCGAAAGTGGAGAAGGTTATTTTGACCCTCAACTCTGCCTCTGCTACTGGACCAGATGGTACCAGCTCACATTTTCTAAAATCCTGCTCTGCTGCTCTTGCACGTACATTCTCTGCCCTTTTCACCTTGTCATTTGCTCTCTGTTATCTTTCATCTGCTTGGAAATCCGACATCACTGCTTCACCGAAAAAGGTGCAAAAACGGATTCCTTTAACTACAAACCTATCAGCTTACTTCCAATCATGACAAGCTTATGGAATCCATCATCGCAGGTGATATGAAATCCTTCCTTTTCTCCAACAAACTCATCTCAGATCACCAATTTAGTTTCAGACCAGGTCACTTCACCTTGGAAATGCTTTTTCTACTCACCCAACAATGGACAGAGGTCTTCAATGTCAAACATAAGATCAGGGCCCTCTCTCTGGAGATATCTCGTACTTTTGATACAGTCTGGCAGCATCCTGCCTTCCTCTCCAAACTTTCTGCCTATTGCATGCAAGGCCAACACAACACATGACTTACTGACTTCCTCTACTCACGTAGCCAATGTGTGGTTCTCAATTGAATCCTTCCATCTCCTTTCCCTATCAAGGCTGGAGTGCCTCAAGGCAGTGTTCTGGGCCCAATCCTATTCCTGATCTTCAAAAAAGATCTCAGACTCTCTGGAAAATCCGCTTTATCGATTTACTGATGACTCCACCCTCTGCCGTGACATTCCTCGTACTTCAGACAGACAGGCAGCAGCCTCTTCCTTCTCTTCAGACCTTGTCAAAATCACAAGATGGTGAAACACTTGGAGTATGTCTTTCAATCCTGACAAATCTCACTCTCACTCTCCAAAAAGGACCGTATGGCAAACCCATTTATCTACTTTTTAAACAATCCTCTTGAGGAGGTTTAGTCATTCAAACTCCTGGGTCTCAACATCAGCCATGATCTTTCTTGGGCAAACCACATTTCAAAGCTGACCTCCAAAGTCAGCTGCCACCTGGGTATACTCTGTTGTAGAAAGTCCTTCCTTGGCACACCTGGACTCCTATCCTCCTACAAGGCCTTCATTTGCTGCTTGATGGAGTACTGCTTGTCCCTCTGGGCTGGTTCGCCTGCCTCACATCTTGCTCTGCTTGATGACATGGAAATGAAGGCCTTCAAGATCATTGGAATCTCCTGTGCTCAGGCTGAGTCTAAGGGTTAATCGCTACACCGTCGCAGACAGGTCGGTGATCTCCCAGTCTTCTACCACCTCCTCTCCAGTAATGCATCCTCTGCTCTTTCTGTGCTTTGTCTCCCTCAGGTTTCTTTTGGGCGCACAGGGTCCACAATCAACCCCCCTCTGGTGAAACGACCTAAATACAGGATCACTGCTTATCTCCACTCATTTGATCCTTTTTCCCACTTGTTGAACAAACCTTAAAAATTCTCTTGAATCTCATTCTTCCCTCCAGGTCTTCAAGACAGTTATTCACTATCATCTCAGATCATCCCCAATCCAAAACCATGATCTTTTCTACCCTCGTTAATCCCCCCACCAATACTCTCCCCACCTCTCCCAAATCCCTCCTTCTTCCAAATTCCCAGTTTTTCCCTCCTGAGAGTTTCCTTCTGTATCCATCATGTCCTTTCCTGCCCCTCATTCCTCCTCACATGCATTGTTTGTCCAGGACTCCCTCTATCTTGGCATTCAACTCTACCGTCTGTGTTTCTTCCCACGCTCTCCATTGTCCCTTTTATCCTGTTGCATATCTGTTCAGTGTACTAGCTCTTCCACGAATGTACTAGCTCATCCCAACATCAACACTAATTCCTGATATAATGTGGCACGGCATGTTTCAGTTGTATTTCAGAGATTGCCGTCACTCTAAAATAATAATGAAGAAACGTCTCACCAGTGCAGTAGCAGACCATGTTCCAGAGGAACCGCCGACACCAAATGGTGGTTCAAACCAAGGCACAACAAGCAATAATGCAGCAGTGGATAGTGGTGCCTGATTGTGTAACAGCTGCATGGAGTTGACCTGCAATTCTTTCTGTTTCTCTCCCACCCACTGCACAGAAAACACAACGGCCTATTTAGTGCTTGTGACATAAAAGAAGCACCTCATTTACTGCAAAATTAATGAAGTTGCAACTTAGGGGGGCTTGAGTCCAAAATTATGCCAGAAATAAAAGCGGTTAGTAACAGAATAATCATACAAACCACTTGGTAGAAAGAAGTAACGACAACCCCGAGAGATGCATAGACAATTCCCAGCCCATTAAATTTAACGTCGTAGAACGAGTTGAGGAAGACTCCAAGGATTATAGGAATCTGAAAAAGAGGAAAGCAGCAATAAAGCCACAATTTCATTCTTTTATTTTTTTATGTGACAACTATAAAGATATCAAACTAGAGAGTTCATAGAACACGTTAACCCACGCAATGTTCTTAAAGTATATGCAATTGAAATAAAACAATGATTTTAATGTTAGCATAAAAAAAATTCCAGAGGTTGAGCGCTATTGAAGCAGTCTTATACACCACCTGATATAACATGTCCAAATACTACAAAACTAGAGGTTCTTAGAAGTAACAAGAAGGCAATTTGTGTTCTACAGTGTTCAAGTATACACAGGGGTGCCGTAAGGGGGGGGGGGGGGGGGGAGTTAGGATGATTCCAAAGGCCCTGCACTGACAGGGACCCTAAAAATTATGAAAACATTAGGTAAAAATGTGCGCACGTGCTTCATAGGGGCCCATTGTGATATCTTTTCATGGGGCCCAAAATCCCTGGCGGCGCCCCTGAGTATTAATACACGTCAATAAATATAAAATAAAGATTGTAAAAGTCGTATAAAAAAAAAATTCCACATGTTTACTGCTATTGATACAGTGGCTATTACACCAACTTATCTAACACGTTCCATTTGTTGTTCGTGCCTGTTTTTGTCCTTCATGACGTCTTTAAAAACAGAAGGTTTCCTGCTTGGAACGATTTAAAATTTTGTTTGACTGCCAGACATGCAGAAAGAATAAAACAAAAATTGCACCCATGTCCAAAGGAAGCGATGCAGTTTGGCAGTATGTGTGCAATCCATGCAATGTACAGGACTTCCCGATGCCTTTATAATCCTTTAGTTTAGAATAACCCTTTAGAATCCATTAGAATTACCCTTTAGAAACCTTCAGAACCCATTAGAATTACCCTTTAGAACCCATCAGAATTACTCTTTAGAATCCTTTAGAATTCCCCTTTAGAATTACCCTTTAGAACCCCTTTGAAATACCCTTTAGAACACCTTAGAATTACCCTTTAGAACCCATTAGAATTACCCTCTAGAACCTATTAGAATTACCCTTTATAACCCATTATAATTACCCTTAAGACCCCTTTAGAACCCATTATAATTACCCTTTAGAACCCATTATAATTACCCTTTAGACCCCTTTAGAACGCATTATAATCACCCTTTAGAATCCTTCAGAATTAAGCATGGTGGGTTAGAAAGGTTCATCATTTTTGATGGACGGATGGAAGGAAGGACATAGCCAAATAATTATCTCTCCTCTGTGATCAGGACAAATTCATAGCCAAAGTACTGCTAAACTCCAAGTTAGTTTTCCGATTCATTTTCCGATTTGTGTTCAAAATATAACATTCAACTTGAATTCAATTGTTCCTCAATCATAAACTCAGAGACGGATGGACATGAACGGATTGTTTAACCCAGCTTTTCGCTTTGTGTGCGTGGGATAATCATGCCAAGTCATATAAGGTACGACAACAACTTCACCAGAAGCTAAAGCTTTAATGTGGAACCCTGAAATTTAGCCTGTTATTATACTGTAGAAAACAAAATACGAGGCAAAAGAAGGAACTGGGGAAAAAATAGGAGAGGCACATTAACAAGGCATTTTAAAATGGGAAATAAATAGTTATCATCACGTTAATAGGACTCTTGCCGTACCAGCGTCAATTTGATTTGTAAGTCAAAGGTCTTCCCATACATTACGCTCTGTATGATCACAATGACTGGTGTGGTGAGTGCCTTTGCGAGCTGGTATGTGCCAATCGTATTGCTCTGCAGAGACAGGTTTGTGAACACAACGAAGCCGCAGAAGCTGAGGGCCAGGAGTGCAAGGCTGCTAGGGGGCAGACGGCGTGCGGAAAACCATCTGAAATGGCAGCAGATGGCCAGGCCCAGCCAGGTGAGAGCAAAGTGGACCAACGTTAAAGACAAGCTTGGGAAACTGTGATGTTCAAACAGCCACTTGTTGAGGAACACCACGGAGATGGAGGAGACAAAATTCACACACATTGCGGTCAGCACAGCGAGGCGTGAGATGGTCATTTCTGGTGAGAGAGATCATGACGGAGAACACGGGGAAATTAAACAAGTTTAAATACTGCTGTAGTAGAAGATTACGGATATCAAGATCCGCATAATGCCTAAATCAAGGACAGCATAATGTAATGAATAAGTAAATGAAAAGAGTCTGTGCCAAATAAATATGGATTCCATAAAAATATAAAAAAGATGGGCAGAAATTCAATGAAGATCATAACATGAAGATCATGAAGATCATCATAAATTCAATGAAGATCATAACTCGAATGGCACTCAGTAGAGAGCATACCTCCGCCTGGTTGGCCATATCACTCAATGGTGAAGAATCACTTTAAAAATTATACTAGCTGGATCCGGATCTTCACCAAAGTTGAATCGATTCTTCCTTGTCACACACACAAACCTGTCCAACAAGTTTCCTCCAAATCCATCCATAACTTTTTGAGATATCCTGCTATGTATCGTTTTTGGCCCTATCTCCCAATGGTGAAGAATCACTTGAATGATTAAATAACTCATATCCGAATCCATATTCAGATCTTCACCAAAATCGAATCGAATCATTCTTGTCAGACACCCAACCGGTCCACCAAGTTTCGTCCAAATCCACCCACAACTTTTTGAGATATCCTGCTCGGTATAGTTTTTGGCCCTATCTCCCAATGGTGAGGAATCACTTTAAAATTCTAGTAGCCGGATCCGAATCCGGATTTTCACCAATATCTAATCATTTTGTCCTTGTCATATATGCTACATCTCTGCCAAATTCCGTCTGAATCCGTCCACAACTTTTTGAGATATTTTGTTCACAGACAAACGGACAGACAAACGGACAGACAAACAGACAGGGGTGAAAACATAACCTCCATCCACCTTTGGTGGCAGTGGTAACTAGAAAGCAGCTGAAAATGCAAAGCTCGTCCACATCTGCTTTGTATTCAGATGTTGTCTTCTTCTTTTTCTTCTTCTTCTTCTGCCATATGCTAAACATGATTAAAACAGCTAAAAAAAATCAAAATGAAAACTGCCAATTTTACGCAGTCTTGGCCTTTGCCCGTTTGATCTAAAAAAAAATAACCCAATGGGCTTCTAGCTCTTGATTGGTGAACCACTTCAGTGACCAAATATGCCAATTCTTAAAATTTCAAGTCGCTAGGATGAAAATTGGTGCTTTTATGTGACCCTGACCTTTTACCTTTTGACCAAATTATGAACTAGTCTTCTCTGTATTCTCCAAATAAAGTTTTGTTGAAAATTTGATGACAATGCGCAAAGCAAATGCTAAATTGAAATTTCAGGTCAATTGGATGAAAATTGATGATGGTGATGCTGACCTTTGACCTTTTAACAAAATTATGATTTTGTCTTCTCCATATTCTCAAAATAAAACTTTCCTGAAAATTTGATCACAAAAGCTCAAATGGTAAAAAGAGTTACGGCCCGGACAGACAGACAGACAGACAGACATACACACACACAGACAGACACAGAAGTGATTGGAAACCCCCTCTCTCGCTGTGTGGGGGATAGGTAATTAGGAAGTTAGCTTTGGAGGAAATATTGTGATAGGAAGAAATTGTTTGATGTGGCTAAGCTGGGTGGATGGGTCGAGTCATTTAAGCATAGCCAGGTTAAACAACACAACAACATGCATTTTAAGGCCATGTTCCCTGCTAGAGCGGGGGTTAGCCTTGCGGTCCCCATGACAATCTTCTCCATTTTGCCCTATTTTCTGCATCTCTCCTTGTTAACCCCCTTGCCCGCATTTCTTCTTCCACCATCTTTAGCCAAGTCTTTCTCGGTCTTCCCCGTCCTCTACTTCCTTCTACATTAACTTCCATCACTCTTCTCAACCAGTCACTTTCATCCTTCCTCAATACATGACCAAACCATCTCAACCTGTTCCTCTTCACAGCATCAATCACAGGCAATATTCCCATCATCTTTCGCAATTCATCATTTGTCTTCCTCTCTCTCAACGATACTCCACACATCCATCGAACCATTCGCATTTCCACCCTTTCCAGCCTTCGTTGCTGCTCTACGTTCATTACCCATGTCTCGCTCCCATAAATCATAACACTTCTCACACATGCAGCATACACCTTTCCCTTCAGCTTCAGCGACACTCTCCTCCTCATCAGCACGCCACTCAGTTCCCGAAACTTCTTCCATGCACATCTCACTCGAGCAACCGTTGCCGAGTCTGATCCACCTTCTCCATTCAGCATGTCTCCGAGGTAGCAAAATGTTTTCACACCTTCCAGCTTCACGCCGTCTCCAAGATCCAACTCAACATTTCCTCCATCTGCAGCTCCCTCTGTGCACACCTTACATTTGAATGTAGCAGCCACACTGGTTAATGACCCTCTCAGACCACTACATTTTTGATGAACCCACTCAGCACACATTGTACATTGAATGGAGTTCACTCCGACACCCTTCCTACACACAGCACACGGCCACTTCCCAGTTCTTTCCACCTCACCACATGCTTTACCACTTGCCATCACCTTTGTCTTTCCGATATTCACCTTCAGACCTTTTGTCTCCATACATTCCTTCCACTTGTTCATCTTTTCCTTCAGTCCATCCATACTTTCCGCAATCAACACCAGATCATCTGCATACAACAACTCCCACGGTAAACCCTCCTTTACGGTCTGAGCCAGCACCTCCATCACAGCTACAAATAGTAGTGGACTTAGTACCGACCCCTGATGCACTCCCACCTTCACCTCAAACTCACCACTGTTCCCGTCCTTCGTCCTTACAGCTGTGCGTGCTCTTTTGTACATTGCCATCACTACTCTGATCAACCATTCCTCCACTCCTAACTTCCTCAATGCCCATGTCAATACTTTGCGTGGAACCCTATCGAATGCTTTCTCCAGATCAACAAACCCAAAAAACAACTTCTTCCTCTTATCCATGTACTTCTCCTGCAACTGCCTCACAATGAAAAGCGCATCTGTCGTTCCTCTTCCTGGCATAAATCCAAACTGCATTTCGTCGATCTTCACTTTCTTCCTTATCCTCCTCTCCAACACCCTTTCCAATACCTTCATTCCATGCTCCAATAACTTTATCGCTCGGTACGAGCCACACTCCAGAGGGTCACCTTTCCCCTTGTATAGAGGGACAAGGGTACTCAGTTCCCAATCCACTGGAATGCGGCCTTCTTTCACCACCAAATTACAGATCTCTGTCATTCTCTTCACACCCCAACTTCCTGCTGCCTTCAACATATCTCCCACAACTCCCGTCGGCCCTCCCGCTTTTCCACTCTTCATTGCTTTTATCGCTTCCTCAACTTCCTTCTCAGTTATCTTCTCTGCCGGTCCTAAAACTGGGTTACTCTCTATGTTGCCATCCCATTCATTCTCTGTATTCAACAGCATTTCCATATATCTTTTCCATCTTCCTTTAATTCCATCTGGGTCGACAACGATTTGTCCCACTTCATCCTTCAAGCAACTCACCCCCATCACATCACACCTCTCTTTCGCTATCTGCTTTGCAATCCTGAATACTGCTTTCTGACCCTCTTCCGAATCCAAGCGTTCTCCGAACATTTTCCTACATGCCTCCTGCACCTTTGCTTCCTCTTTCTTTGCAGCCTTCCTGGCTGCCTTATAACTTTCATGCTCTGCTGTTTCTGCTCCCGTACCCTTCGCCTTCTGCCACTCTTTGAACTTCTTCCTCTTCTCGTCAATCCTCTTTCCAACCTCAACATCCCACCACCATGTTTCCGACTGCCTCGGTGGTCCTTTTGTCCATCCACATACCTCACCAACGGCTCCCAACAGACTAGCTTTCATTGACATCCAACCACTTTCAAGCTCAACCACATCATCCTCTACCCTACTCAGCCTCTCTTTTAATGCCTCCCTTACTGTCACCTCTTTCAACCTCCACACCTTCATTCTCGGTTGGTACTTCACCCGCCGAGCTCTCCTCGCACCTTTCACCCTTATGTCGCAGACAACCAAGTGGTGCTGTGAAACAGCCTCCTCCCCCGGGATCACCTTTGTGTCCCGGAGGTGCCCCCTATCTCGCCGACGCACCATCAGGTAGTCAACGGTTGTCGTCGACCCACCTGACGTGTATGTAACAAGCTTATTGTCCTCTTTCTGGAACTGAGTATTACAAATCAACAAATCAGCTCCATCAGCAAACTCCAAAATCCTTTCACCTTCTCCATTTCTCACACCATATCCGTAACCCCCATGAACTCCCTCAGAACCATCCATACTCCTTCCCACATGTCCATTCAGGTCTCCTCCCACCACAACAACTTCCTCATCTTTCACGTTTTCCATCAGCTTCTCTATCGCACACCAGAACTTGTCCTTCTCTTCATCGCTTCGACCAACCTGCGGAGCATATCCCGAGATGACGTTCACCAAGAGCTTTCCAATCATCATTTTCACCATCATCAACCTATCACTCACTCTAGTCACACTCACCACACTGTCTACAAACTCCTCAGAAAACAGGACACCAACACCATTCACGCCCTCCGGGCACCCTTGCCACACAAACTTGTATTTCTGTCCCTGCCTACCCTTCACCATTCTCACACCACTTCCCTTCCATCTCGTCTCTTGCACACAACATATGTCCACTCTTCTTCTGACCAATACTTCCACCACTTCTCCTGATCTCCCTGTCATTGTCCCCACATTCCATGTCCCAAACCTCAGAAACCGATCTCCACTTCGGGCTGCACCCTGCCCATATGTACTTGTGATTGTCATGGTTCTCTTTTTGAGGCAATGTTTTTATGGCCGGATGCCCTTCCTGACGCCAACCCTCTTAGTCGTCTCTTACGACACGCAGGGATACGGTGTACCTATTCTGACCAAGGTACACACTGGGAAACGTTTAAAACATGTAAATTCTGGGGGTGGGGGGGGGGGGGGAGGCGTCAGCATCACGGCTGCGGTTTAAACATATTCCAACAATATCCAAACAGAACGATGAAAAAGAAAAAAAAAAAAAAAAATCCGGGAAAAGTCTCCAAGCGAGAACGTCGATTTGAGAAAGAAGGAGCAGAGGCGGAAGAAAACGAGATACAGGGGGCGGGGCACAAGCCGAGACGAGGAGGAGAGCGAACAAGCACGTGTCCGGGAGGAGAGAAAGAATCAATATATAATTATTTGTCTAGGGAGGTGAGGTGAGGGGGAGAAAATAAAATAAAAGAAACAAGCAATACAGCGAAGGAAATAACCCAAACCGACAAAACACCGACGGGGGGAGGGAAGCCCCAAGTCACCAGGCCGCGCACGAGGTACGACTCAGAAAACGATTAACTACACACAAGTTTGCACGAACCACAAACCAACACCAACTAGAAACACACAATAACACGTACACAGCAAAATAACCAGTGGAAATTTGACAAAGACAAGAATGGGAAAACACTCAAACTTCGATGCCGTGGAGAGCTCGAAGCACGCCTCGCCTCCTCGCCCGAGGAACCCGAAGTTGCATAGCCAGGTTAAAGATGTCCTCTAATGTGTCCCCAATGGAATTGGCTGGGAACCAGGTCAGGGGTCCGAGCCTGTTTAGAGCACGCTTCCGGCAAGTCTCAGACCATCAGAAAAACACGAGGTTCAGCCACAGACGTGGAGGGAGGCTCTGCCATCAATCAGGGCTGTGCAGACACAGGGCTGTGGTTGTCATTGGTTGAGAGCCATCGAAAAATTCCTGGGAATGCCCCAAGTACAGGAACTTATGATGGCATAGGGACATTTATAAAAGCTCGCGCCCTACGCCGCTTCAACTTTGTAGCCGGATCAAACTGTGTTCTCGCAGGTGTGCCAACTCATCTTATCCACGCCCGCTGTTCTGCCGCCCTCGCCTCCACCCTGAGAGCCTTCGGTGTAGGACGGTCCTGAAGCACACTATCTTTGGCCCAGTTCCGCGTGAATGTGGTGACATGGCCAGGTTTTAGTTTCCTTGTTTGCCAAGTTGCATTTTGTGTCTTTCTTCCATCCAAGATTTTGTGCCACCTGTCCTGTACCCAATCAAATTATCTATTTATATTTCTTAAGTCACACGTGTGTGTCTGTTCCTGCCATCTTTCGCATGCAGATGATTCAGCTTATTGATTGATAACCTTTGGAGGCATGAATTAGGTAATTCCTCAATTATAACGACTAGCAGAAGTACCCGGCATTGCCGGGCGGGGAGGGGAGGGGAGGGAACGGGGGGAGGGGAGGAGAAGGGGGGGAGGGGAGAAGAGGGGGAGGGGGAGGGGAGAGGGGAGAAGAGGGGGAGGGGGCGGGGTAGGGGGAGGGGAGGGGGAGAGGGGAGAAGAGGGGGAGGGGAGAGGGAGAGGGGAGAAGAGGGGGGAGGGAGGGATGGGAGGGGGAAGGGGGTGGGAGGGGGGGGGGAGTGGGAGGAGGGGGGGGGGAGTGGAGGAGGGTGGGAGGGGGAGGGGAGCGGAGGGGAATGGGGGGGAGGGGAGGAGAGGGGGGAGGGAGGAGAGGGGGGAGGGGGAGGGGGGAGGGGGGAGGGGGGAGGGGAGGGGTAGGGGGAGGGGGGAGGGGGAGGGATGGGAGGGGGAGAGGAGTGGGGAGAGGGGGAGGGAGTTGGGGGAGGGGGAGGGGGGAGGAGGAGGGGGATGGGAGGGAGTTGGGGAGGGGGAGGAGGAGGGGAGGGGGAGGGGGAGGAGGAGGGGAGGGGGAGGGGATGTGGGAGGAGGAGGGGAGGGGTGGGGGAGGAGGAGGGGGAGGGGGTGGGGGAGGGGGAGGGGGGTGGGGAATGGTAGGGCAGAAGGAAGGGGTAGGGGGAAGGGAGGAGCATGGGGGAAAGGGAGGGGGAGGGGAGGGGGATGGGGAAGGGGTGGGGCGGAAAGGAAGGGGTAGGGGGGAAGGGAGGAGCATGGGGGAAAGGGAGGGGGAGGGGGAGGGGAGGGGAGGGGGATGGGGAAGGGGTAGGGCGGAAAGGAAGGGGTAGAGGGGAAAGGGAGGGGCATGGGGGAAAGGGAGGGGGAGGGGGAGGGGGAGGGGGAGGGGAAGGGAGGGGAGGGAGGGGAAAGGGGAGGGGGAAGGGGAGAGGGTAGGGTGGAGGGGGAAGGGTAGGGGGAGGGGAGGGGGAGCGGGAGGGAGGGGGAGGGGAGGGATATAGATGGTTACTGGCAATTATTGATCACATCCACAAATGATGTAATCCACACAATTTATGTACTTTACATAATGTTAATAGGAATACATGGCCGTGTAGATGGGAAATACAGTTTGTTTGAAATAAATCACAAATATCAGATCGAAAGTGAAAAAAAACCTATGTGGTGTGAATGGCAATGTTCCTCGCTGAAATGTGAAAAAACTGAATTACGTGCGAATGCATAACTGTGAGATTATGGCGGCAAAGTTGGAACATCACGTGATCGCTCTGAGCGAATCAGCGCGCTGCTCTGCGACCAGCTGAGATTCCGTGTATAATGTTCCTCGCTGAAATGCGCTGAGGTAAATATGAATAAAAAATTCGATATATTTTCACTTTTACGTTTTGGCTAACTCGCTCGCGAACCTGACGAAGATCCTGAGCAAGGATCGCTACGTTATGCTACGTTATGCTAACGCTACGTTAGCTACGCTACATTATGGCTAAAAATATGGATCTAAAGATGAAAGAAAAAAAAACCTATGTGGTGTGAATGGCAATGTTCCTCGCTGAAATGTGAAAAAACTGAATTACGTGCGAACGCATAACTGTAAGATTATGGCGGCAAAGTTGGAACATCACGTGATCGCTCTGAGCGAATCAGCGCGCTGCTCTGCCATTCCGGTCATAATATTCCTCGCTGAAATGCGCTGATAATGTAGCAGCATAGCAAACCTGTTGTGCATTTTGTGATACAAGCACCAAATTTGGCACAAATGTACATTAATATGTTGCGAACATTTTCAGATATTGGGCCACTTGAAATTCCGTAATTTTTTTTTTCAATTTTTTTCAAATTTCGTAATTTCAAATTTTTCGGGTGACACCGTCACAATTTCGGTCTTCGAGGCCGGCCGATATAGTGGGGCGGCTTAGCCCAAATATTCAAAAGAATTGTGCATTTTGTGATACAAGCACCAAATTTGGCACAAATGTACATTAATATGTTGCGAACATTGTGTGGTCAGCAATGAAGACGAGAGTCTGAATTACATGTATGCAAAAGACCTTGTGAACCAGTGAAGCAAATACACGGGTAAGCATGAATTAAATCTAGGGCATGATATAATTTCCATGATGTTTACCTCTACACTCAATGGTGGAAGGAGGTAATGTTTTGATCCCAGCTTGTCTGTATGTCTGTTTGTCTGTTAGTCCACAAAATTCCAGACAAAGCTTGTAGTAGTGGTAGTTGTAGTGGTAGTGGTGATAACAGAAATTGTTATATATACACAAAGAATTAAGTTAAGCACCCCCCCCCCGTTTTTTTACAACCTCGCACATTACAAGTTTGTTGTCGTCAAAACAGTGTAATATACCCATGATATTGCTATATTTTCTGGAGAAGTGATATTATGGTCACATAAAAACATAACAATCATGCCGTTTTCAATATTTTATTCTGAATAATTTAAGGTGAAATTTTTTGGGAATTTTAGGCATATTTTCACCTCAATTTAAGTATGGAGCTACAGGTCCATCACGGACAGTGTGGATGACGTTTATGTTTTCTAACGTACAGTCATTGTTCTGAGAAGACCTCTAGCGATCTTTGCGTCAATTAACGTGTGTAGGACCCACGTGATCGGATCACTGACTCAACCCTACGTCTCATAGACCCTGTAAGCCGTCGTATGCGTTGCTGTGGCAGGTTGTTCCATTCCCGATGTAATGCACGTTCCAATTCATCCAGATTGGCTATTGGAGGGACCATCTTCGCAATTTGTCGTCCCAACATGTCCCAAACGTGCTCGAGGGGCTTCGGGTTCAGGACAGGATTAGGGGGTGCTTAACTTAATTCTTTGTGTAGGGGTGCTTAACTTAATTCTTTGTGTATAGAACTGAACTTATATTATTATTATATGCAGAAAATAACTTCATTTCTATATGCCCTGCGGTGGACAGGTTAATTGGTTTATGCACTGAAGGGGTCACCCTGGTGTGCACTGCTGTGTTCTGCCTCACTGAGTTGTTCAGGTATGATGTACTCAGCACAAGCTTCCGGTCGGCCAGAGGTGGGGGTGCGGGGCCTGTCACGGAACGTCAAAACAAACGGCCTGCCGGGGCCGCCCAAAAGTCGGGCGTGAGGGGCGCGTCCACTAATGGAACGCCTCTCGCTTCCCAGATCGAGGGCCACGTGGTCAGAAGAACCTCGTCCCTTCCGGTCACACTTTGCCTATCGGCCGGCCTCGAAGACCGAAATTGTGACGGTGTCACCCGAAAAATTTGAAATTACGAAATTTGAAAAAATTTGAAAAAAAAAATTACGGAATTTCAAGTGGCCCAATATCTGAAAATGTTCGCAACATATTAATGTACATTTGTGCCAAATTTGGTGCTTGTTTCACAAAATGCACAATTCTTTTGAATATTTGGGCTAAGCCACCCCACTATGAGGTAAAAATATGGTTAAAAAATATTATGAAATAAATTTTTAGATCGACCATGTTCGTACCAGGCTCAATGGCCATGTTTGTGCCAAATATTAAGTTTGTGAGCCTCTCCGTTTAGGAGTCTATCGGTAACATTACACACACACACACACACACACACACACACACACACACACACACACACACACACACACACACACACACACACACACACAAACTGTGTTTTATATATATAGATGTGGTGTTAGATTGAGTTTGGAAGAGGAGGACTCACTCCGAAGATCCAAAAGACCCTGAGGACTCAAAAGACCCTAAATACTCCAAGGACCCCTCATATATATTTTTCTAACATGTAAAATCCAATTCGGAATTCAGTTTTATAAAGAGGATGTCATGGGTCACATGTCCAATGAAAGCATGGTTGGATCAAAGTGGGGGCAGATTGGATCCCGGTCATAACAGCAGTTATAAAGTAGCCCGTTGTAGGAGGCCTGTCTAATTATTATGTTTATTATTATTATTATTGTTGTTATTATTACTAGGACGTGCCCGTACGTGGGTGCCCGTTCCTTGCCAAAAAAAAAAAAAAAAATGTCTTCGCCCATGCATGCATGGGCGTGCCCATGGGCCCATGGGCGTGCCCGTAAGTGCGTGATGTGACCGTACAATGAATGTATCGTCCCGACGCCGCAGCTCGGATGGCGCTGCAGTTAATCGGGCCTGTATCGGCAGAGTTATTATAAACGTGTACTACAATCGATCGTACCTTACAGCGTCTGCTCGCCACGTTCAGCATCAGTACGTCGTCACTATGACTATCCGTAAGTCCGGAAGTGACGTCCTCATTTGACTGTCCGGAAGGTCGCATATCGCAGTTACGATGAATCGCAAATTAGTTTTAATTAGTTTTAAAACATAGTTTAACGCCAACATAGCGCCAACATAGTTTGCCAACGTGAAATAAATGAATACGCTCTCAAATGTGCCGTCCGAGGCAGAGTCTGTTCGCCACGTTCGGCACACGTGATAGCTCGCTGCTCTCTGATTGGTTGAATCGTTTTTTGGACATAGCTCGGTAACTACTTCTCCGATTAATATGAAACCTTGAAAAGGCACATCCTCAGGTCCCCAGCAATATACCTGGCAAGTTTCAAGTATATCGGACACGTGGTTGTCGAGAAACAGCGGTCACAGACACACATACACACACACATACACACACACATACACACAGACATACACACAGACACACACACACAGAGATTACTGGAATTATAGATAGATTGTGGTTTCAGTTCAATAGACATAGTTTATTTCTGAAAAAAAAGAATTTTCTCATAAAATTCAGCAGTGATTTATGGGTACATATAATTGATTGCAAAGATAAAGTATGAAGCAACTCAAAACACAAAATGTTTAGGAAAGCTATTATTCGGTTTTACAGATAAGCAAACCAAAGTCATCAACATGAAGAGAATGCAAGAAACATGAGTGAACAAATAAATTCAGATCTTATTAAAAGGACGTATGACCAAAATATGCAAAGGATTTTGAACTGGGCATCCTCCTTCATACGAAGTCCTTCCTTGGCACACCTGAGCTCCTCACCACATACAATGCTTTCATCTGCAGCTCAATGGAATACTGCTCTCCCCTTTGAGCTGGTGCTCCTGCCTCACACCACACATAGCTCGGCTTCACGCAGTTGAATCCAAAGCTTTCAGAATCATTGGTATCTCCCGCAATGAAGCCGATTCTGAGGGCCTTTCACTCACTCACCGCAGGCAGGTTGGTGGTCTTTCTGTCTTCTACCGACTCCTCTCTGGCCTAGTTCCCTCAGCTCTGTCTGTGCTCTGTCCCCCAAATATTACTTCAGGACACACAAGATCTGCCAGCAACCCTCTTCTGGTGAAACTGCCAAAATCTGCTCACCTTCACTCTTTCATTCCGCTTTTCTCCCGCCTCTGGAACAAACTCCCTCACTCTCTTCAATCCCACTCCTCCCTCCAGGTCTTTAAAACATGGTTGCATTTAACCATGCATGGTTGCATGGTTGCATTTTAAAACATTCAGCACTGCATTCAACATTCAACCCACAGCATTTAACCCCTGACTATCACTTCTCCTTCTCCCTCCTTTTGCTTTAAATATTTCCCTATTGATTCTTGTCTTTTTGCAATTGTTGTTTTCATGTTTTGTTATGCATTATGTTTTGCACTCTGTCAAAGTGCCTTTGGGCTTCATGAAAAGCGCTATACAAAATAAATGAATTATTATTATTATTAAAACAGCTGTTCAACACCATCTCTTATCTTCCCCAATCCAAAACCTTAATCTTTTGTACCCCCATTAAAACACACCAAATCCACCTCTTTCAATCCCCAAGTTCTTTCCTGAAATTCCGAGTAGTGTTTATTTGCTTTATACCGTGTAGCCCTCCCTCCTCCCCAGCCCTCCCCCTTCCACAGATCTACCGACATCCCTGTTTTCTAGTTGTTGTGCTTGTGTGCTTTCCTCTCTCCCCCCTCTTGTCTCTCGCTCCCTTCATTGCATGTTTTATGTGTCCGTGCATTTTTTCATGTTTAATGTATTAGCTCTTACATGAGCCTTGACTCTACACCAAAAAAATAAATAATAATAATTGTTAATTAATTTAACAGAAAATTCACAGGTTCATTCAATTTAATCAAAAAGCAAAGTGGTGTTGAGGTCACAGGACAAGATTGGTCACAAGCTCTAAAGGTAGTTTAGATAATGGGCCAGGATTGGTCACGGGCTGTAAAGGTAGTTTAGATAATGGGTCGAGATTGGTCATGAGCTGTAAAGGTAGTTTAGATAATGGGCCAGGATTGGTCACGGGCTGTAAAGGTAGTTTAGATAATGGGTCGAGATTGGTCATGAGCTGTAAAGGTAGTTTAGATAAATGGGCCAGGATTGGTCACGGGCTGTAAAGGTAGTTTAGATAATGGGCCAGGATTGGTCACGGGCCGTAAAGGTAGTTTAGATAATGGGCCAGGATTGGTCACGGGCTGTAAAGGTAGTTTAGATAATGGGCCAAGATTGGTCACGGGCTGTAAAGGTAGTTTAGGTAATGGGCCAGGATTGATCACGGGCTGTAAAGGTAGTTTAGGTAATGGGTCGAGATTGGTCACGGGCTGTAAAGGTAGTTTAAGTAATGGGCCGAATTTGGTCATGGGCTGAAAAGCAGTTTAGGCAATGGGCCAAGATTGGTCATGGGCTGCAAAGGTAGTTTAGGTAATGGGACAAGATTAGTCACTGGCTGTAAAGGTAGTTTAGATAATGGGCCAGGATAGGTCATGGGCTGTAAAGGTCGTTTAGGTAATGGGCTAAGATTGGTCATGACCTGTAAAGGTAGTTTAGGTAATGGGCCAAGATTGGTCATGAGCTGTAAAGGTAGTTTAGGTAATGGGCCAAGATTGGTCATGGGCTGTAAAGGTAGTTTAGGTAATGGGCCAAGATTGGTCATGAGCTGTAAAGGTAGTTTAGGTAATGGGCCAAGATTGGTCATGAGCTGTAAAGGTAGTTTAGGTAATGGGACAAGATTGGTCATGGGCTGTAAAGGTAGTTTACGTAATGGGCCAAGATTGGTCACGGGCTGTAAAGGTAGTTTAGGTAATGGGCCAGGATTGATCACGGGCTGTAAAGGTAGTTTAGGTAATGGGTCGAGATTGGTCACGGGCTGTAAAGGTAGTTTAGGTAATGGGTCGAGATTGGTCACGGGCTGTAAAGGTAGTTTAAGTAATGGGACAAGATTGGTCATGGGCTGTAAAGGTAGTTTAGGTAATGGATTCATGGGCCGACATTGTTCAGTGAAGGTAGGTAATTTACGGTAACGTAAAGGGTCGATGTTTTAGCTCTTTTATATTCATTCATAATACTCGACATACCGATGAATAAAAGTTTTGAAACAAGGTTGGCAACGAAGCTCTCAATAATGATGACGTATTTCCATGGCAACCAAGAAAATAAAATTAGCTTATCGACTACGTCAGACACACAAAAAAAAAAAATTCGAAACAACTGACAACAGTAGATTACAAGGTTACATTTTGTGAGCTCAAATCAACAAACACACAACATTCAAGTTGTTATTATGCAACAAAGCCCAAGTAAAAACGCAAAGTCAATTTGTCCATGTTAGAAATTGTAAGTTTTATTTTATCAACGAGCACACACCTTGCCTGTGTTCGCCGGTGTTACTTGTTCCCTTTTGAACGGATTTGCTGTCAGGAAAACAACCTGGACATCGTCATTCGCCATTCAAAGTTACGCACATTTCACGGATCATCACTATCGAAGTCAACGAGCTGTACAAACTGAGAACCGCAAGTCGTGATGAAGAGGTCAGTCAGTACTCTCGTCAAACAAGATGAATACGTAGACGAATAAAGATAAGAATGGTTACGTTTCATACATCCTTATCGTTATAAACTACAAACACACACAGCTTTGTTCTTACTTTGCGATTCGACTATTCGTTTGTTTGATTTTTTACCTCAACATGTGAAGCGTTTTCCCTCCTCTCTCCTCATTCTTAACATATACATTTCACAAAAGGCAATACTGTATATGTTAAAGTTCGTAAATTGAAGTAAAAACTTTCAAGTTGGAAAAGACCAGTTGTGCGTATAATCAGTAATATACACCCCCAGTGATACTGCCATTGGATACATTGCAGAGATGCTAGTTTGGACTAAATTTATAAATTATTTAATAATAAAAATAAACGAAGCCAAAACAAAACAAAAAACGTAAAGTCGTTATTATATCATTTTCTATAATAATTTGACTTCAGAGTGGCTGATGCGTATCTGAGATTTGCGTATCTGAGGGGAACAGTGACCATGGATAGTAAATCAGAGGCAGAAGTGTGGAGGATTCGTGTGCGTGCGAATGTGTGGAGGAGGGTGGAGGGTGTAATGGCAGACAGAAAGATTTCAAGGAGTTTGAAAGGGAAAGTTCTGATGTCATGTGTATCGCCGGCCTATGTTTACGGTCTGGAGATGGTGTCACTGACAGAGAGACAACAACAGAGGCTGCAGGTTTGCAAGAACAACTGGATCAGGAAGATTGCGGGAGAGAAGAGGGTGGATAGAAATATAATGGATGAACTGAGGGGAAGAAATTGGTGTGCAGATAAGCTTGATGGGGAGATTGGTGAAATGCCAGCTAAGACTGGCTGGACATTTATTTGGTGTGGATGGGGGAATAGAGAATGGCAAAGAGAGCAGATAGGTGGAGGGAACAAGGTAGAAGGGAAAGAGGTAGATTGCAGTTGAGATTGGAGGATTGTGTGAGGAGGAATATCAGTAAGGTGGGGGTGGTTGGAAGGGTGGAGAGAGATGGTTGAGGACAGAGGGGGGTGGGGGAGTATTGTGTAGAGTCCCTTTATACAGAGAGTTACGACAACTGAGAATACGCCGCCATTTTGGGGCCAATTGTGCGGAACCACTGAACTGGCACATGCACAGTGCACTGAAGGAGCTGGGGCTCCCACGTCGATCGGAAGAATGGACGCGACAAAAAGCTGGAATTCATCCGAGTTGCTTTAATCAAAGCAAACACTCAGGCACTCTCAAAAGCCCGTTTATCGGGCAGCAATATATATACATATTATCCCGGAGCGTTTGCCCAGGAAAGGCGAGAGGGGGCGTGGCCCAGCGTCCTGGCTGCGGCCTGGCAAGTTGAGGGCGGGCCTGCCCGGGCGTCCTGGACGAGCCCGGCATGGTGATCGCTCCGCGTCCTTGATAGGTGCAAGGCGATTGTGAAAACCCAGCGGTAGCCGCTACACACGTCCCCCCAGAATCGACTTGCACCGGCAGGGTCAATTTGAGGGGGGGTCCTGATGACCCGGCCGAAGCGACCCCTGGATTAAGCCATTATAGCCCAATTAAGCCATTTTAGCCCGATTAAGCCATTTTAGCCCAATTAAGCCATTATAGCCCGATTAAGCCATTTTAGCCCGATTAAGCCATTTTAGCCCGATTAAGCCATTTTAGCCCAATTAAGCCATTATAGCCCAATTAAGCCATTTTAGCCCAATTAAGCCATTATAGCCCGATTAAGCCATTTTAGCCCGATTTAGCCATTATAGCCTGATTAAGCCATTTTAGCCCAATTAAGCCATTATAGCCCAATTAAGCCATTTTAGCCCGATTAAGCCTGATTAAGCCATTAAGCCTGATTAAGCCATTATAGCCTGATTAAGCCATTATAGCCCAATTCAGCCATTTTAGCCCAATTAAGCCATTTTAGCCCAATTAAGCCATTATAGCCCGATTAAGCCATTTTAGCCCGATTAAGCCATTATAGCCTGATTAAGCCATTATAGCCTGATTAAGCCATTATAGCCCGATTAAGCCATTTTAGCCCGATTAAGCCATTATAGCCTGATTAAGCAATTATAGCCCGATTAAGCCATTATAGCCCAATTAAGCCATTTTAGCCCGATTAAGCCATTTTAGCCCGATTAAGCCATTTTAGCCCAATTAAGCCATTTTAGCCCGATTAAGCCATTATAGCCTGATTAAGCCATTATAGCCTGATTAAGCCATTTTAGCCCAATTAAGCCATTTTAGCCCGATTAAGCCATTATAGCCCAATTAAGCCATTTTAGCCCAATTAAGCCATTATAGCCCAATTAAGCCATTTTAGCCCGATTAAGCCATTTTAGCCCAATTAAGCCATTTTAGCCCAATTAACCCATTATAGCCCGATTAAGCCATTTTAGCCCGATTAAGCCATTTTAGCCCAATTAAGCCATTATAGCCCAATTAAGCCATTTTAGCCCAATTAAGCCATTTCAGCCCGATTAAGCCATTATAGCCTGATTAAGCCATTTTAGCCCGATTAAGACATTTTAGCCCGATTAAGCCATTTTAGCCCGATTAAGCCATTATAGCCTGATTAAGCCAGTATAGCCTGATTAAGCCATTATAGCCCAATTAAGCCATTTTAGCCCGATTAAGCCATTTTAGCCCAATTAAGCCATTTTAGCCCAATTAAGCCATTATAGCCCGATTAAGCCATTTTACCCCGATTAAGTCATTGTAGCCCGATTAAGCCATCTTAGCCCAATTAAGCCATTTTAGCCCAATTAAGCCATTTTAGCCCGATTAAGCCATTATAGCCTGATTAAGCCATTATAGCCTGATTAAGCCATTATAGCCCAATTAAGCCATTTTAGCCCGATTAAGCCATTTTAGCCCGATTAAGCCATTTTAGCCCAATTAAGCCATTTTAGCCCAATTAAGCCATTATAGCCTGATTAAGCCATTATAGCCTGATCAAGCCATTATAGCCCAATTAAGCCATTTTAGCCCAATTAAGCTATTTCAGCCCGATTAAGCCATTATAACCTGATTAAGCCATTATAGCCTGATTAAGCCATTATAGCCCAATTAAGCCATTTTAGCCCGATTAAGCCATTATAGCCTGATTAAGCCATTTTAGCCCGATTAAGCCATTTTAACCCAATTAAGCCATTATAGCCTGATTAAGCCATTATAGCCTGATTAAGCCATTATAGCCGGATTAAGCCATTATAGACTGATTAAGCCATTTTAGCCCGATTAAGCCATTTCAGCCCGATTAATCCATTTTAGCCCAATTAAGCCATTATAGCCTGATTAAGCCATTTTAGCCCAATTAAGCCATTATAGCCTGATTAAGCCATTATAGCCTGATTAAGCCATTATAGCCTGATTAAGCCATTATAGCCCAATTAAGCCATTTTAGCCCGATTAAGCCATTTTAGCCCAATTAAGCCATTTTAGCCCGATTAAGCCATTATAGCCTGATTATGCCATTATAGCCTGATTAAGCCATTTTAGCCTGATTAAGCCATTATAGCCTGATTAAGCCATTATAGCCTGATTAAGCCATTATAGCCCAATTAAGCCATTTTAGCCCGATTAAGCCATTTTAGCCCGATTAAGCCATTTTAGCCCGATTAAGCCATTATAACCTGATTAAGCCATTATAGCCTGATTAAGCCATTATAGCCCAATTAAGCCATTTTAGCCCGATTAAGCCATTTTAGCCCGATTAAGCCATTTTAGCCCAATTAAGCCATTTTAGCCCAATTAAGCCATTATAGCCCGATTAAGCCATTTTAGCCCGATTAAGCCATTTTAGCCCGATTAAGCCATTTTAGCCCAATTAAGCCATTTTAGCCCAATTAAGCCATTTTAGCCCGATTAAGCAATTATAGCCTGATTAAGCCATTATAGCCTGATTAAGCCATTATAGCCCAATTAAGCCATTTTATCCCAATTAAGTCATTTCAGCCCGATTAAGCCATTATAGCCTGATTAAGCCATTATAGCCTGATTAATCCATTATAGCCCAATTAAGCCATTTTAGCCCGATTAAGCCATTATAGCCTGATTAAGCCATTTTAGCCCGATTAAGCCATTTTAACCCAATTAAGCCATTATAGCCTGATTAAGCCATTATAGCCTGATTAAGCCATTTTAGCCCGATTAAGCCATTTTAGCCCGATTAAGCCATTTTAGCCCAATTAAGCCATTTTAGCCCAATTAAGCCATTTTAGCCCAATTAAACCATTATAGCCTGATTAAGCCATTATAGCCCGATTAAGCCATTATAGCCCGATTAAGCCATTTTTGCCCGATTAAGCCATTATAGCCCGATTAAGCCATTTTAGCCCAATTAAGCCATTATAGCCCGATTAAACCATTTTAGCCCGATTAAGCCATTTTAGCCCGATTAAGCCATTTTAGCCCAATTAAGCCATTATAGCCCGATTAAGCCATTTTAGCCCGATTAAGCCATTTTAGCCCGATTAAGCCATTATAGCCCGACTAAGCCATTTTCGCCCGATTAAGCGATTATAGCCTGATTAAGCCATTATAGCCCAATTAAGCCATTATAGCCCGATTAAGCCATTTTAGCCCGATTAAGCCATTTTAGCCCGATTAAGCCATTTTAGCCCGATTAATCCATTTTAGCCCGATTAAGCCATTATAGCCCAATTAAGCCATTTTATCCCAATTAAGCCATTTTAGCCCAATTAAGCTATTTCAGCCCGATTAAGCCATTATAGCCTGATTAAGCCATTATAGCCTGATTAAGCCATTTTAGCCCGATTAAGCCATTTTAACCCAATTAAGCCATTATAGCCTGATTAAGCCATTATAGCCTGATTAAGCCATTTTAGCCCAATTAAGCCATTTTAGCGCGATTAAGCCATTATAGCCTGATTAAGCCATTTTAGCCCGATTAAGTCATTTTAACCCAATTAAGCCATTATAGCCTGATTAAGCCATTATAGCCTGATTAAGCCATTTTAGCCCGATTAAGCCATTTTAGCCCGATTAATCCATTTTAGCCCAATTAAGCCATTTCAGCCCAATTAAGCCATTTTAGCCCAATTAAGCCATTATAGCCTGATTAAGCCATTATATCCTGATTAAGCCATTATAGCCTGATTAAGCCATTATAGCCCAATTAAGCCATTTTAGCCCGATTAAGCCATTTTAGCCCAATTAAGCCATTTTAGCCCGATTAAGCCATTATAGCCTGATTAAGCCATTATAGCCTGATTAAGCCATTATAGCCCAATTAAGCCATTTTAGCCCGATTAAGCCATTTTAGCCCAATTAAGCCATTTTAGCCCAATTAAGCCATTATAGCCCGATTAAGCCATTTTAGCCCAATTAAGCCATTTTAGCCCAATTAAGCCATTTTAGCCCGATTAAGCCATTATAGCCTGATTAAGCCATTATAGCCTGATTAAGCCATTATAGCCCAATTAAGCCATTTTAGCCCGATTAAGCCATTATAGCCTGATTAAGCCATTTTAGCCCGATTAAGCCATTATAGCCTGATTAAGCCATTATAGCCTGATTAAGCCATTATAGCCCAATTAAGCCATTTTAGCCCGATTAAGCCATTTTAGCCCGATTAAGCCATTTTAACCCAATTAAGCCATTTTAGCCCAATTAAGCCATTATAGCCTGATTAAGCCATTATAGCCCGATTAAGCCATTTTCGCCCAATTAAGCCATTTCAGCCCGATTAAGCCATTATAGCCCGATTAAGCCATTTTAGCCCGATTAAGCCATTTTAGCCCGATTAAGCCATTTTAGCCCGATTAAGCCATTATAGCCCGATTAAGCCATTTTCGCCCGATTAAGCCATTATAGCCTGATTAAGCCATTATAGCCCAATTAAGCCATTTTAGCCCGATTAAGCCATTTTAGCCCGATTAATCCATTTTAGCCCGATTAAGCCATTATAGCCCGATTAAGCCATTTTAGCCCGATTAAGCCATTATAGCCTGATTAAGCCATTATAGCCTGATTAAGCCATTATAGCCAGATTAAGCCATTTTAGCCCGATTAAGCCATTTAAGCCCGATTAAGCCATTATAGCCTGATTAAGCCATTATAGCCCAATTAAGCCATTTTAGCCCGATTAAGCCATTTTAGCCCGATTAGGCCATTTTAGCCCAATTAAGCCATTTTAGCCCGATTAAGCCATTATAGCCTGATTAAGCCATTATAGCCCAATTAAGCCATTTTAGCCCAATTAAGCCATTTTAGCCCAATTAAGCCATTATAGCCCGATTAAGCCATTTTAGCCCGATTAAGCCATTTTAGCCCAATTAAGCCATTATAGCCCAATTAAGCCATTTTAGCCCAATTAAGCCATTATAGCCCGATTAAGCCATTTTAGCCCGATTAAGCCATTATAGCCTGATTAAGCCATTTTAGCCCAATTAAGCCATTATAGCCCAATTAAGCCATTTTAGCCCGATTAAGCCTGATTAAGCCATTAAGCCTGATAAAGCCATTATAGCCTGATTAAGCCATTATAGCCCGATTAAGCCATTATAGCCCAATTAAGCCATTATAGCCTGATTAAGCCATTATAGCCTGATTAAGCCATTATAGCCCAATTAAGCCATTTTAGCCCGATTAAGCCATTTTAGCCCGATTAAGCCATTTTAGCCCAATTAAGCCATTTTAGCCCAATTAAGCCATTATAGCCTGATTAAGCCATTATAGCCTGATTAAGCCATTTTAGCCCGATTAAGCCATTTTAGCCCAATTAAGCCATTTTAGCCCAATTAAGCCATTTTAGCCCGATTAAGCCATTATAGCCTGATTAAGCCATTATATCCCAATTAAGCCATTTTAGCCCGATTAAGCCATTATAGCCTGATTAAGCCATTATAGCCTGATTAAGCCATTATAGCCCAATTAAGCCATTTCAGCCCAATTAAGCCATTATCGCCCAATTAAGCCATTTTAGCCCGATTAAGCCATTTTAGCCCAATTAAGCCATTATCGCCCAATTAAGCCATTTTAGCCCGATTAAGACATTTTAGCCCGATTAATCCATTTTAGCCCGATTAAGCCATTATAGCCCAATTAAGCCATTTTAGCCCAATTAAGCCATTATAGCCTGATTAAGCCATTATAGCCTGATCAAGCCATTATAGCCCAATAAAGCCATTTTAGCCCAATTAAGCTATTTCAGCCCGATTAAGCCATTATAGCCTGATTAAGCCATTATAGCCGAATTAAGCCATTTTAGCCCGATTAAGCCATTATAGCCTGATTAAGCCATTTTAGCCCGATTAAGCCATTTTAACCCAATTAAGCCATTATAGCCTGATTAAGCCATTATAGCCTGATTAAGCCATTTTAGCCCGATTAAGCCATTTTAGCCCAATTAAGCCATTATCGCCCAATTAAGCCATTTTAGCCCGATTAAGACATTTTAGCCCGATTAATCCATTTTAGCCCGATTAAGCCATTATAGCCCAATTAAGCCATTTTAGCCCAATTAAGCCATTATAGCCTGATTAAGCCATTATAGCCTGATCAAGCCATTATAGCCCAATAAAGCCATTTTAGCCCAATTAAGCTATTTCAGCCCGATTAAGCCATTATAGCCTGATTAAGCCATTATAGCCGAATTAAGCCATTTTAGCCCGATTAAGCCATTATAGCCTGATTAAGCCATTTTAGCCCGATTAAGCCATTTTAACCCAATTAAGCCATTATAGCCTGATTAAGCCATTATAGCCTGATTAAGCCATTTTAGCCCGATTAAGCCATTTTAGCCCGATTAATCCATTTTAGCCCAATTAAGCCATTTCAGCCCAATTAAGCCATTTTAGCCCAATTAAGCCATTATAGCCTGATTAAGCCATTATAGCCTGATTAAGCCATTATAGCCTGATTAAGCCATTATAGCCCAATTAAGCCATTTTAGCCCGATTAAGCCATTTTATCCCAATTAAGCCATTTTAGCCCGATTAAGCCATTATAGCCTGATTATGCCATTATAGCCTGATTAAGCCATTATAGCCCAATTAAGCCATTTTAGCCCGATTAAGCCATTATAGCCTGATTAAGCCATTATAGCCTGATTAAGCCATTATAGCCCAATTAAGCCATTTTAGCCCAATTAAGCCATTATAGCCTGATTAAGCCATTATAGCCTGATCAAGCCATTATAGCCCAATTAAGCCATTTTAGCCCAATTAAGCTATTTCAGCCCGATTAAGCCAATATAGCCTGATTAAGCCATTATAGCCTGATTAAGCCATTATAGCCCAATTAAGCCATTTTAGCCCAATTAAGCCATTTTAGCCCGATTAAGCCATTATAGCCTGATTAAGCCATTTTAGCCCGATTAAGCCATTTTAACCCAATTAAGCCATTATAGCCTGATTAAGCCATTATAGCCCGATTAAGCCATTTTAGCCCGATTAAGCCATTTTAGCCCGTTTAATCCATTTTAGCCCAATTAAGCCATTTCAGCCCAATTAAGCCATTTTAGCCCAATTAAGCCATTATAGCCTGATTTGGCCATTATAGCCTGATTAAGCCATTATAGCCTGATTAAGCCATTATAGCCCAATTAAGCCATTTTAGCCCGATTAAGCCATTTTAGCCCAATTAAGCCATTTTAGCCTGATTAAGCCATTATAGCCTGATTATGCCATTATAGCCTGATTAAGCCATTATAGCCCAATTAAGCCATTTTAGCCCGATTAAGCCATTATAGCCGGATTAAGCCATTATAGCCTGATTAAGCCATTATAGCCCAATTAAGCCATTTTAGCCCGATTAAGCCATTTTAGCCCGATTAAGCCATTTTAGCCCGATTAAGACATTATAGCCTGATTAAGCCATTATAGCCTGATTAAGCCATTATAGCCCAATTAAGCCATTTTAGCCCGATTAAGCCATTTTAGCCCAATTAAGCCATTTTAGCCCAATTAAGCCATTATAGCCCGATTAAGCCATTTTACCCCGATTAAGTCATTGTAGCCCGATTAAGCCATTTTAGCCCAATTAAGCCATTTTAGCCCAATTAAGCCATTTTAGCCCGATTAAGCCATTATAGCCTGATTAAGCCATTATAGCCTGATTAAGCCATTATAGCCCAATTAAGCCATTTTAGCCCGATTAAGCCATTTTAGCCCGATTAAGCCATTTTAGCCCAATTAAGCCATTTTAGCCCAATTAAGCCATTATAGCCTGATTAAGCCATTATAGCCTGATCAAGCCATTATAGCCCAATTAAGCCATTTTAGCCCAATTAAGCTATTTCAGCCCGATTAAGCCATTATAACCTGATTAAGCCATTATAGCCTGATTAAGCCATTATAGCCCAATTAAGCCATTTTAGCCCGATTAAGCCATTATAGCCTGATTAAGCCATTTTAGCCCGATTAAGCCATTTTAACCCAATTAAGCCATTATAGCCTGATTAAGCCATTATAGCCTGATTAAGCCATTATAGCCTGATTAAGCCATTATAGACTGATTAAGCCATTTTAGCCCGATTAAGCCATTTCAGCCCGATTAATCCATTTTAGCCCAATTAAGCCATTATAGCCTGATTAAGCCATTTTAGCCCAATTAAGCCATTATAGCCTGATTAAGCCATTATAGCCTGATTAAGCCATTATAGCCTGATTAAGCCATTATAGCCCAATTAAGCCATTTTAGCCCGATTAAGCCATTTTAGCCCAATTAAGCCATTTTAGCCCGATTAAGCCATTATAGCCTGATTATGCCATTATAGCCTGATTAAGCCATTTTAGCCTGATTAAGCCATTATAGCCTGATTAAGCCATTATAGCCTGATTAAGCCATTATAGCCCAATTAAGCCATTTTAGCCCGATTAAGCCATTTTAGCCCGATTAAGCCATTTTAGCCCGATTAAGCCATTATAACCTGATTAAGCCATTATAGCCTGATTAAGCCATTATAGCCCAATTAAGCCATTTTAGCCCGATTAAGCCATTTTAGCCCGATTAAGCCATTTTAGCCCAATTAAGCCATTTTAGCCCAATTAAGCCATTATAGCCCGATTAAGCCATTTTAGCCCGATTAAGCCATTTTAGCCCGATTAAGCCATTTTAGCCCAATTAAGCCATTTTAGCCCAATTAAGCCATTTTAGCCCGATTAAGCAATTATAGCCTGATTAAGCCATTATAGCCTGAATAAGCCATTATAGCCCAATTAAGCCATTTTATCCCAATTAAGTCATTTCAGCCCGATTAAGCCATTATAGCCTGATTAAGCCATTATAGCCTGATTAAGCCATTATAGCCCAATAAAGCCATTTTAGCCCAATTAAGCTATTTCAGCCCGATTAAGCCATTATAGCCTGATTAAGCCATTATAGCCGAATTAAGCCATTTTAGCCCGATTAAGCCATTATAGCCTGATTAAGCCATTTTAGCCCGATTAAGCCATTTTAGCCCGATTAAGCCATTTTAGCCCGATTAAGCCATTTTAGCCCAATTAAGCCATTTTAGCCCAATTAAGCCATTATAGCCCGATTAAGCCATTTTAGCCCGATTAAGCCATTTTAGCCCGATTAAGCCATTTTAGCCCAATTAAGCCATTTTAGCCCAATTAAGCCATTTTAGCCCGATTAAGCAATTATAGCCTGATTAAGACATTATAGCCTGATTAAGCCATTATAGCCCAATTAAGCCATTATAGCCTGATTAAGCCATTTTAGCCCAATTAAGCCATTATAGCCTGATTAAGCCATTATAGCCTGATTAAGCCATTATAGCCCAATAAAGCCATTTTAGCCCAATTAAGCTATTTCAGCCCGATTAAGCCATTATAGCCTGATTAAGCCATTATAGCCGAATTAAGCCATTTTAGCCCGATTAAGCCATTATAGCCTGATTAAGCCATTTTAGCCCGATTAAGCCATTTTAACCCAATTAAGCCATTATAGCCTGATTAAGCCATTATAGCCTGATTAAGCCATTTTAGCCCGATTAAGCCATTTTAGCCCGATTAATCCATTTTAGCCCAATTAAGCCATTTCAGCCCAATTAAGCCATTTTAGCCCAATTAAGCCATTATAGCCTGATTAAGCCATTATAGCCTGATTAAGCCATTATAGCCTGATTAAGCCATTATAGCCCAATTAAGCCATTTTAGCCCGATTAAGCCATTTTATCCCAATTAAGCCATTTTAGCCCGATTAAGCCATTATAGCCTGATTATGCCATTATAGCCTGATTAAGCCATTATAGCCCAATTAAGCCATTTTAGCCCGATTAAGCCATTATAGCCTGATTAAGCCATTATAGCCTGATTAAGCCATTATAGCCCAATTAAGCCATTTTAGCCCAATTAAGCCATTATAGCCTGATTAAGCCATTATAGCCTGATCAAGCCATTATAGCCCAATTAAGCCATTTTATCCCAATTAAGCTATTTCAGCCCGATTAAGCCATTATAGCCTGATTAAGCCATTATAGCCTGATTAAGCCATTATAAGCCCAATTAAGCCATTTTAGCCCAATTAAGCCATTTAGCCCGATTAAGCCATTATAGCCTGATTAAGCCATTTTAGCCCGATTAAGCCATTTTAACCCAATTAAGCCATTATAGCCTGATTAAGCCATTATAGCCCGATTAAGCCATTTTAGCCCGATTAAGCCATTTTAGCCCGTTTAATCCATTTTAGCCCAATTAAGCCATTTCAGCCCAATTAAGCCATTTTAGCCCAATTAAGCCATTATAGCCTGATTTGGCCATTATAGCCTGATTAAGCCATTATAGCCTGATTAAGCCATTATAGCCCAATTAAGCCATTTTAGCCCGATTAAGCCATTTTAGCCCAATTAAGCCATTTTAGCCTGATTAAGCCATTATAGCCTGATTATGCCATTATAGCCTGATTAAGCCATTATAGCCCAATTAAGCCATTTTAGCCCGATTAAGCCATTATAGCCTGATTAAGCCATTATAGCCTGATTAAGCCATTATAGCCCAATTAAGCCATTTTAGCCCGATTAAGCCATTTTAGCCCGATTAAGCCATTTTAGCCCAATTAAGCCATTATAGCCCGATTAAGCCATTTTACCCCGATTAAGTCATTGTAGCCCGATTAAGCCATTTTAGCCCAATTAAGCCATTTTAGCCCAATTAAGCCATTTTAGCCCGATTAAGCCATTATAGCCTGATTAAGCCATTATAGCCTGATTAAGCCATTATAGCCCAATTAAGCCATTTTAGCCCGATTAAGCCATTTTAGCCCGATTAAGCCATTTTAGCCCAATTAAGCCATTTTAGCCCAATTAAGCCATTATAGCCTGATTAAGCCATTATAGCCTGATCAAGCCATTATAGCCCAATTAAGCCATTTTAGCCCAATTAAGCTATTTCAGCCCGATTAAGCCATTATAACCTGATTAAGCCATTATAGCCTGATTAAGCCATTATAGCCCAATTAAGCCATTTTAGCCCGATTAAGCCATTATAGCCTGATTAAGCCATTTTAGCCCGATTAAGCCATTTTAACCCAATTAAGCCATTATAGCCTGATTAAGCCATTATAGCCTGATTAAGCCATTATAGCCTGATTAAGCCATTATAGACTGATTAAGCCATTTTAGCCCGATTAAGCCATTTCAGCCCGATTAATCCATTTTAGCCCAATTAAGCCATTATAGCCTGATTAAGCCATTTTAGCCCAATTAAGCCATTATAGCCTGATTAAGCCATTATAGCCTGATTAAGCCATTATAGCCTGATTAAGCCATTATAGCCCAATTAAGCCATTTTAGCCCGATTAAGCCATTTTAGCCCAATTAAGCCATTTTAGCCCGATTAAGCCATTATAGCCTGATTATGCCATTATAGCCTGATTAAGCCATTTTAGCCTGATTAAGCCATTATAGCCTGATTAAGCCATTATAGCCTGATTAAGCCATTATAGCCCAATTAAGCCATTTTAGCCCGATTAAGCCATTTTAGCCCGATTAAGCCATTTTAGCCCGATTAAGCCATTATAACCTGATTAAGCCATTATAGCCTGATTAAGCCATTATAGCCCAATTAAGCCATTTTAGCCCGATTAAGCCATTTTAGCCCGATTAAGCCATTTTAGCCCAATTAAGCCATTTTAGCCCAATTAAGCCATTATAGCCCGATTAAGCCATTTTAGCCCGATTAAGCCATTTTAGCCCGATTAAGCCATTTTAGCCCAATTAAGCCATTTTAGCCCAATTAAGCCATTTTAGCCCGATTAAGCAATTATAGCCTGATTAAGCCATTATAGCCTGATTAAGCCATTATAGCCCAATTAAGCCATTTTATCCCAATTAAGTCATTTCAGCCCGATTAAGCCATTATAGCCTGATTAAGCCATTATAGCCTGATTAATCCATTATAGCCCAATTAAGCCATTTTAGCCCGATTAAGCCATTATAGCCTGATTAAGCCATTTTAGCCCGATTAAGCCATTATAGCCCGATTATAGCCCGATTAAGCCATTTTAGCCCGATTAAGCCATTTTAGCCCGATTAAGCCATTTTAGCCCGATTAAGCCATTATAGCCCGATTAAGCTATTTTCGCCCGATGAAGCCATTATAGCCTGATTAAGCCATTATAGCCCAATTAAGCCATTTTAGCCCGATTAAGCCATTTTAGCCCGATTAATCCATTTTAGCCCGATTAAGCCATTATAGCCCAATTAAGCCATTTTAGCCCGATTAAGCCATTATAGCCTGATTAAGCCATTATAGCCTGATTAAGCCATTATAGCCAGATTAAGCCATTTTAGCCCGATTAAGCCATTTAAGCCCGATTAAGCCATTATAGCCTGATTAAGCCATTATAGCCCAATTAAGCCATTTTAGCCCGATTAAGCCATTTTAGCCCGATTAAGCCATTTTAGCCCAATTAAGCCATTTTAGCCCGATTAAGCCATTATAGCCTGATTAAGCCATTATAGCCCAATTAAGCCATTTTAGCCCGATTAAGCCATTTTAGCCCAATTAAGCCATTATAGCCCGATTAAGCCATTTTAGCCCGATTAAGCCATTTTAGCCCAATTAAGCCATTATAGCCCAATTAAGCCATTTTAGCCCAATTAAGCCATTTTAGCCCGATTAAGCCATTTTAGCCCAATTAAGCCATTTTAGCCCAATTAAGCCATTATAGCCTGATTAAGCCATTATAGCCTGATCAAGCCATTATAGCCCAATTAAGCCATTTTAGCCCAATTAAGCTATTTCAGCCCGATTAAGCCATTATAACCTGATTAAGCCATTATAGCCTGATTAAGCCATTATAGCCCAATTAAGCCATTTTAGCCCGATTAAGCCATTATAGCCTGATTAAGCCATTTTAGCCCGATTAAGCCATTTTAACCCAATTAAGCCATTATAGCCTGATTAAGCCATTATAGCCTGATTAAGCCATTATAGCCTGATTAAGCCATTATAGACTGATTAAGCCATTTTAGCCCGATTAAGCCATTTCAGCCCGATTAATCCATTTTAGCCCAATTAAGCCATTATAGCCTGATTAAGCCATTTTAGCCCAATTAAGCCATTATAGCCTGATTAAGCCATTATAGCCTGATTAAGCCATTATAGCCTGATTAAGCCATTATAGCCCAATTAAGCCATTTTAGCCCGATTAAGCCATTTTAGCCCAATTAAGCCATTTTAGCCCGATTAAGCCATTATAGCCTGATTATGCCATTATAGCCTGATTAAGCCATTTTAGCCTGATTAAGCCATTATAGCCTGATTAAGCCATTATAGCCTGATTAAGCCATTATAGCCCAATTAAGCCATTTTAGCCCGATTAAGCCATTTTAGCCCGATTAAGCCATTTTAGCCCGATTAAGCCATTATAACCTGATTAAGCCATTATAGCCTGATTAAGCCATTATAGCCCAATTAAGCCATTTTAGCCCGATTAAGCCATTTTAGCCCGATTAAGCCATTTTAGCCCAATTAAGCCATTTTAGCCCAATTAAGCCATTATAGCCCGATTAAGCCATTTTAGCCCGATTAAGCCATTTTAGCCCGATTAAGCCATTTTAGCCCAATTAAGCCATTTTAGCCCAATTAAGCCATTTTAGCCCGATTAAGCAATTATAGCCTGATTAAGCCATTATAGCCTGATTAAGCCATTATAGCCCAATTAAGCCATTTTATCCCAATTAAGTCATTTCAGCCCGATTAAGCCATTATAGCCTGATTAAGCCATTATAGCCTGATTAATCCATTATAGCCCAATTAAGCCATTTTAGCCCGATTAAGCCATTATAGCCTGATTAAGCCATTTTAGCCCGATTAAGCCATTATAGCCCGATTAAGCCATTTTAGCCCGATTAAGCCATTTTAGCCCGATTAAGCCATTTTAGCCCGATTAAGCCATTATAGCCCGATTAAGCTATTTTCGCCCGATGAAGCCATTATAGCCTGATTAAGCCATTATAGCCCAATTAAGCCATTTTAGCCCGATTAAGCCATTTTAGCCCGATTAATCCATTTTAGCCCGATTAAGCCATTATAGCCCAATTAAGCCATTTTAGCCCGATTAAGCCATTATAGCCTGATTAAGCCATTATAGCCTGATTAAGCCATTATAGCCAGATTAAGCCATTTTAGCCCGATTAAGCCATTTAAGCCCGATTAAGCCATTATAGCCTGATTAAGCCATTATAGCCCAATTAAGCCATTTTAGCCCGATTAAGCCATTTTAGCCCGATTAAGCCATTTTAGCCCAATTAAGCCATTTTAGCCCGATTAAGCCATTATAGCCTGATTAAGCCATTATAGCCCAATTAAGCCATTTTAGCCCGATTAAGCCATTTTAGCCCAATTAAGCCATTATAGCCCGATTAAGCCATTTTAGCCCGATTAAGCCATTTTAGCCCAATTAAGCCATTATAGCCCAATTAAGCCATTTTAGCCCAATTAAGCCATTATAGCCCGATTAAGCCATTTTAGCCCGATTAAGCCATTATAGCCTGATTAAGCCATTTTAGCCCAATTAAGCCATTATAGCCCAATTAAGCCATTTTAGCCCGATTAAGCCTGATTAAGCCATTAAGCCTGATAAAGCCATTATAGCCTGATTAAGCCATTATAGCCCGATTAAGCCATTATAGCCCAATTAAGCCATTATAGCCTGATTAAGCCATTATAGCCTGATTAAGCCATTATAGCCCAATTAAGCCATTTTAGCCCGATTAAGCCATTTTAGCCCGATTAAGCCATTTTAGCCCAATTAAGCCATTTTAGCCCAATTAAGCCATTATAGCCTGATTAAGCCATTATAGCCTGATTAAGCCATTTTAGCCCGATTAAGCCATTTTAGCCCAATTAAGCCATTTTAGCCCAATTAAGCCATTTTAGCCCGATTAAGCCATTATAGCCTGATTAAGCCATTATATCCCAATTAAGCCATTTTAGCCCGATTAAGCCATTATAGCCTGATTAAGCCATTATAGCCTGATTAAGCCATTATAGCCCAATTAAGCCATTTCAGCCCAATTAAGCCATTATCGCCCAATTAAGCCATTTTAGCCCGATTAAGCCATTTTAGCCCAATTAAGCCATTATCGCCCAATTAAGCCATTTTAGCCCGATTAAGACATTTTAGCCCGATTAATCCATTTTAGCCCGATTAAGCCATTATAGCCCAATTAAGCCATTTTAGCCCAATTAAGCCATTATAGCCTGATTAAGCCATTATAGCCTGATCAAGCCATTATAGCCCAATAAAGCCATTTTAGCCCAATTAAGCTATTTCAGCCCGATTAAGCCATTATAGCCTGATTAAGCCATTATAGCCGAATTAAGCCATTTTAGCCCGATTAAGCCATTATAGCCTGATTAAGCCATTTTAGCCCGATTAAGCCATTTTAACCCAATTAAGCCATTATAGCCTGATTAAGCCATTATAGCCTGATTAAGCCATTTTAGCCCGATTAAGCCATTTTAGCCCGATTAATCCATTTTAGCCCAATTAAGCCATTTCAGCCCAATTAAGCCATTTTAGCCCAATTAAGCCATTATAGCCTGATTAAGCCATTATAGCCTGATTAAGCCATTATAGCCTGATTAAGCCATTATAGCCCAATTAAGCCATTTTAGCCCGATTAAGCCATTTTATCCCAATTAAGCCATTTTAGCCCGATTAAGCCATTATAGCCTGATTATGCCATTATAGCCTGATTAAGCCATTATAGCCCAATTAAGCCATTTTAGCCCGATTAAGCCATTATAGCCTGATTAAGCCATTATAGCCTGATTAAGCCATTATAGCCCAATTAAGCCATTTTAGCCCAATTAAGCCATTATAGCCTGATTAAGCCATTATAGCCTGATCAAGCCATTATAGCCCAATTAAGCCATTTTAGCCCAATTAAGCTATTTCAGCCCGATTAAGCCATTATAGCCTGATTAAGCCATTATAGCCTGATTAAGCCATTATAGCCCAATTAAGCCATTTTAGCCCAATTAAGCCATTTTAGCCCGATTAAGCCATTATAGCCTGATTAAGCCATTTTAGCCCGATTAAGCCATTTTAACCCAATTAAGCCATTATAGCCTGATTAAGCCATTATAGCCCGATTAAGCCATTAAGCCATTTTAGCCCGTTTAATCCATTTTAGCCCAATTAAGCCATTTCAGCCCAATTAAGCCATTTTAGCCCAATTAAGCCATTATAT